>NC_058132.1:455355367-455491649 GCF_016433145.1 Gracilinanus agilis
AAGGAAGGAAGGAAGGAAGGAAGGAAGGAAGGAAGGAAGGAAGGAAGGAAGGAAGGAAGGAAGGGACAATGAGAAAAAGATATATAATATTAAGTTCACATAGCTTAATCATAAACTATTTAAGTATATAATTAAAAATTTTATAAAATGAGAAATTGGCAACAGAAATGACATCAACTATGACTATAATAATTTAATCCAGAAATGAAACTGATGTAAAATGAATTGCCACAACAAGGAAACTGAAAGATCCCAGAAAGTACAAATATTTCACTGATTTATCAAGTGGAGAGAGATGGATGCCAAAGGCAATACCATATTAGAGTGTAAAGTTGTTTGTGAAAAAGGAAGATGAATTATTAGAAACAGAATCAGCTCATAAAGCAAAGAGAAGCAGGGGAGGATAAAACCAATTTTTAAAGAGCTTGGCAATATAGTCAGCTAAGCAAAATCATCTCAAGTGAATTCAAGTGCACAAATGTAAGGAGACTTACACAAACAGAAAAAAATTGAAAAGATGTTCAAAACTCATTATTCTTTTCTCCATTAAAGACAAGGAAACTATACACTTGGAATATAACACCACAGTCCTAAAAATACTTCATAGAAGAGGCAGAAATGTCAGTAATGGGAAAAAAGGATAAGAAAAAAGGTTATGTAAAGTAGATTCTTGTTATTGACAATATAATTGTAAGGACATCAAAGGGTTCGTTTTTGAAGCTAAAGGAGTGGGAAAATAATCTTGCACCTTATTAAAACTGAAAAAAAAGTTGATGAGAGAGCATCAAAAACTACCATCTATATAACAACTACCTTCATGCAAATTCTTTATGAGAATTATTGGTACAAGTATTCATTATCTATCTCCCAGCATTGTAGGCAGTATAATGTAGAGACCCTTGGAAGAGATTATTAGTGACAAAGATTCTCGCCTCTGAAGACTTAAAAATGATGTCACTTATAAGTTCTTGGAGAACATGAGCAAAGTGTGACATATAACCAATGAGAAACAGCAAAGTAAAACAGAAGTAAAATATAGCATCTGACAATTGTAAGATAAGCAGAAAAGATTGACTAATCACAAGAACAAGGAAGGATAAATGAATAACCCAAGTGTTCTACTGGCAATGTCATAATGTTAGGGGAAATTGGAGAGGGCCTCTATTATATTGGGTAGTCTCCTTACAGAGAAATTTTGGGAGGACCTAGATAAAAATGGCATAGGATAAATGGGCATGGAAGGGTTGATATATACTTCATCAGAGGATACTCCTGAATCAGAGAAATCAAAGATCCATTTGAGCACCTAGGCATATAAGCATACATACATACACAATACATATAATAATGTGTGTATACATATATATTTTAATTTCATATACACGGTATCCAAAAAGTCTTAAAGCACTTTTCTGCTATTAAAAGCTTAAAACTGAACTAAGACTTAGGGGACATTACATTCTTCTTGGCTTCTACAGTCAGCCTCTGAGTGAGGCTTATTGATGAGGAAGAGATTCTTTACCAGTTTTACTCCTGCTTTATGTCACACTGGATTCCAGCAGTACATCATTCAGTGATATTAGGCTTTGGAATCCAGCAGGTAATCTGTCCTCACAGTTTGCATTCCATGGTTCCATTTGAGCATTATTACAAGGTTAAAGTTGTTTACCTTTATAATAAAACTCTAAAAATAATCAGGGTGTTGGCCAAAGTCTTATTTTTCTTACCACAGCCCTAGGTTTGAAAGATGAGTTATTTTTGCACTTTACACTTGATTTATACTCACTGTTATGGGAAATTTCTAAGGTTCTGTATATTAAACAACCTTAAAAAGGATAGGTTTTCTGATTTCTCTGGAAAGATATAAAGGAAATATAATGGCATATTTCACCTTCTGCTTCCCCAACCCTCCACAAATAAGGTCTAATATGACCAAAATAATATACTTTTCCTGTGACTACAACACAGTCCAAGTTATATTGATTAAGGATCCTAGAGTGTGACTCCAGTCTCTGCTATTAAGAATCAATCCATATTGAAAAGAATTGCACATTGAAGGGGTGTCCATCTATTGGGGAATGGCTGAACAAATTGTGGTACATATTGAAGATGGAATACTATTGTGCTATAAGAAATGATAAACAAGCTGGTTAAGATGGTGGCAGAGTAAAAAGCAGTGGAAATGTGCGTTGCCTATGGGGGGCGCGGGGGTAGGAGCATGAATCATGTAACTATGTTAAAAACGAATATTAATAAATGTTTAAAAAAAGAAATGATAAACAAGATGATTTCAGAAAAAGCTGGGAAGAGCTGCAGGAACTGATGCAGAGCGAAGTAAACAGAACTGGTAGAACATTGTACACAATAACAGCAATATCGGATGATGATTATTTATGGAAATTTGGTTACTCTCAGCAATGCACTGGTCTGTGATAATCTTGAAAGACTTATGATGTGGAATGCTATCAACCTCCAAAGAAAAAACTGTTGGAGTTGTCTTTCAAGTCAATGTACCTTTGGTTTTATTTTGGCATTTTGGTTATATATAACTTTGCTCTTACAACAATGACCAATATGGAAGTGTGTTTTGCATGACAATAAAAAAATGAAAAAATACTACTCAACTTAGGGATGGTAGTTACCTTAAATACCATATAATGACCATGTGCCCATGGTCACACTAAATCCATTTCTTCTCAGTACTTCTGGTGCTCTTTAGTTTAATGTAATGATTACATATTTCAGAAATTTCTGATCTTTCTAAAAGCATGCAGAATAAATATATGGACAGTCCAACTTGTAGAGGCTGAGACAATTCTGTGTTTGTCATCAATGGTTGAGAGCTGTTGGATGTAGAAATGCCATTAGAGAAATAGGATTAAATTTAGGGCCTGTTATCTGGATTCCCTATGTGACCAATCCAGACTGAGGCAGTCTTTGTGTTTGCTTCTGGTCACCTGAGCCCCGAAAAGCTCTGGTACCAGTAGGTAGGTTAATCCAAAAACAACTTGATCCCTCCAAGAGGCTATTAGGAGTCATTTAGAGAAACAGAGTCTGTAACAGATATTTTATCTGGATCCCATTACAAAATCATTGGCAAGTAAAACTGTGTGTATGATTTTTCTGCATTGCAAGTCAGGACGCAGACAGAATGGACCATCTAAGATAAAAATCTGAGACTCCTCTTTTGACTCAGTTTTTGATCCCCACCTTTCTTAGAATTCTTATTGGAGAGCTTTGAAGTGGCAGACCAGCATCTACTGAGTTGATGATTCCTCTCCTTGATAATTGAGAAGCCTGAATCCTAAAAAACATTACTTAGATAAGATTGCATACTTAGATTAGAACTGGCGCCTTTAGCAGGACTCCATTGGTGAGCATCTCCATGGGGTATTTCCACTCCCAGAGTTATCCCCTACTAAATTGGTGGTTGGAATTTGGCCATTTGTCTTTGCACCTTTACTCTTTAGACTTCAATGGGTTATGTGTGATTTATTACCCCTTCACACCTGTGACTCTTTTTTGTGTTCTTTGCTTGAAATCAGTATATAATAAACTCCCAAGCCCACAGAATTCAGAACAGCATGGGCTAACCACTAGTCTAGTTGTTCTCATTTTCTTTCTCCTGCTTTAACCATCCTATGCCACCACGCCACTCAGGACCCCAAAAATCATATAGAGGCTGGCCCCCTATAATCAATAGTATAATTTGTGCTTAGTAAGGCAATAATATACCTGAACAAAGATTATTTTGTTGAATTTAATAAACTACTGAAATATTTTTATTGATGAAATGAAAATTTGTTATCTATAAGAAGTAGGGACACAATGAAATAAATTGAGTTGAATGAAAAAAAAATCCAACCCATATAAGTGAACACAGGAGAGCAAGCTAAAGTAAAGTGTTTAACTTTCCTTTTATTTTTTAAATGATTAAAAATACCGTGCATTTGTTTTTTCTCCCTTTTAAGAAAGAAGGAAAGAAGTGTGGCAAAACTTTATTGCATTATTTGAACCTAGTCCTGTGTGACTAAGAAACAAGACCTATCACTTAGAGAGCAGACTTGTTTTATGCATAACTCAAGACTTCAGGTTTTGCTGACTAGAAACCCCATCAGATCTGAAGACTGATGCAAAGAATGTGAGTAATTTTTTCTCATTATATTGATAGTATATATTTATTATATTTGTTTTATATTATATATTCTTTATATAATTATATATACTATAATATACATTATATATATATGTAATATATATACACATATCTTGAAATGTACATATTATCTGGAAACTGCCTCTGTGCCGATCAATCAGATACTGTTTCCTTGTCCCTTTGTCTGAATCCTAGATAACATGTTACATACAGACAATTGGCAAAAGAGGATGGAGGGATTAACCAGCTCTTTTTGAGTTTTCCCCCTCTTCTGGACAACTTAATAAACTTCATAATTTCCAGGGGGTGCTAAGTAATATTTTTTCTGGAAAGGGGGCGGTAGGCCAAAAAAGTTTGGGAACCACTGCCTTAGACTGTTCTTAGAAATGAAACTTACAGTGTTGAGAAAAGTAGGGGGCTATGTACCATCTTGTCCTGTGAAACTACTCAGGGAGTGTTAGAACTAGCTTGGCCATCATTATGGTCAAATGAATAGTCCTCTTGGACTGATTAACCAAGAGTTTGGAGGGCAGGAATCTGCTGTTTGTTTTTTTTTTTTTTTCATTTAGTAAATCTTCCAGCAGGTCATTCTCTTTATTCTTTCCTTCCTCTGTTCAGTAGGAGATATCTTTCTTCTTTCTCTTCTTGCATTTTCAGTGGGAGATAAGATTTTAGGAAGGAATAAAAAAACACTTTGTAAGACACTTCCTCTCTGGCATTTCAGCTTTGGCCAGGTTAAGGTTACAAAGATATAATCAGAGAAGCAAAGAAAGGAAAACTTTTTCCTGGTTTGTAGAAATGTGTGGCATTATAAATTGATTAAAGACTATGATTTGAAGATTTTTTTAAAAGCTGAAATATTTTAAGAAGAATTATAATGTGAGCCTGTTGCGGTAAGTCTTTGTAATAGAATTAACTAAACTAAAATTTAATTAACTAAACTAGCTGCTTGGGGCAGCTAGGTGGCTCAGTGGATAGAGAACTAATCTTAAAGATATATTATACTTAGTCTCAATCCTAAAACAGATGGGATGAGTTTTTTAAGAAAAAGAAAGCAGTGGGCTCTATAACTTGAAGTATTGGCAGCTAATAATTCTTGAGAAAAATCGAGGTTTTGAATGATACCATTTGAAATTGTACTTTCATATTTGATTTGATTGAGTTTATCCTAAAACTAAATTTTAATGTGGTACCATTTAAAGTGAGATATTTGTGATTTTTTAAATCATCTATAGGTAAGTTAAATCTTTGTTTTTCTTCTTTTTTTATTTAGATTATTTTCCCATGGTTACTTGATTTATGATTTTCTCTCCCTCTTCTCTCCCCACTCCCGGAGCTGACAAGCAATTCCACTGGGTTATACATGTATCATTGTTCAAAACCCATTTCCATGTTATTCATGTTTGCAGTAGTGTAATCTTTTAACATTAAAACCCTAATCATATCCCTATCAAACCACATGATTGATCATATGTTTCTCTTCTGTGTTTCTACTCCCACAGTTCTTTCTCTAGAGATGGATAGCATTCTTTCCCATAAGCTCCTCAGAACTGTCCTGGATCATTGCATTGCTGCTAGTAGAAAAATGCATTACATTTGATTAAGTCATAATGTATCAGTCTCTATGTACAATGTTCCTTTTGCTCTGCAGCAATTCCTAGAGATCTTTCCAGTTCACATGGAATTCCTCCAGTTCATTATTTCTTTCAACACAGTGCTACTCCATCACCATCAGATACCACAATTTGTTCAGCCATTCCCCAATCAAGGGACACCCCCTCATTTTCCAATTTTTTGCCACCACAAAGAGTGCACCTATAAATATTTGTGCACAAGTCTTTTCCCTTATTATCTCTTTGAGATACAAACCCAGCAGTGATATGGCTGGATCAAAGGGTGGGCATTCTTTTAAAGCCCTTTGCACATAGTTCCAAATTACCTTCCAGAATGGTTGTACCAATTCACAACTCCACCAGTAATGTATTAGTGCCCCAATTTTGTCACATCCCCTCCAACATTTATCACTTTCCTTTGCTGTGATATTGGTCAGTCTGTTAGGGGTAAGATGGAACCCCAGAGTTGTTTTAATTTGCATTTCTCTAATAATGAGGGATTTAGAACACTTTTTCATATGCTTATTGATAGTTTTGATTTCATCATGTGAAAACTGCCTATTCGTGTCCCTTGGCCATTTGTCAATTGGGAAATGGCTTGATTTTTTTGTAAATTTGACTTAGTTTCTTATATATTTGGGAAATTAAACCTTTGTCAGAGAGTTTTGTTATAAAAATGTTCTCCCAGTTTGTTGTTTCCCTTCTAATTTTGGTTGCATTGGGTTTTTTTTGGTACAAACCCTTTTTAATTTGATATAATCAGTCATTCATTTTACATTTTGTAATGTTCTCTATTTCTTACTTGATCTTAAATTCCTTCCTTTCCCACAGATCTGACAGGTATAATAATCTATGTTCACCCAATTTATTTATGATTTCAATCTTTATATTTAAATCATTTACCCATTTTGAATTTATTTTGGTATAGGGTGTAAGATGTTGATCTAAACCTAATTTTCTCCATATTGTTTTCCAATTTTCCCAGCAGTTTTTTATCAAATGGTGAGTTCTTGTCACAAAAGGTGGGATCTTTGGGTATATCAAACACTAGCTTGCTAAGGTCATTTACCCCTAGTGTATTCCACTGATCCACCCTTCTGTCTTTTAGTCAGTATCATATTGTTTTGATGACCACTGCTTTATAGTAGAGTTTAAGATCTGCTACTGCTAGGCCCCTATCCTTCACATTTTTTTTCATTATTTCCCTTGATATTCTTGATCTTTGGCCTTCCAGATGAACTTTGTTATGTTTTCTAATGATATAAAAAAAGTTTTTTGTTAATTTGATAAGTATGGCACTGAATAAATAAGTAGATTAATTTGGGTAAGATTGTCATTTTTGTAATGTTAACTCATCCTACCCATGAGTAATTAATGTTTTTCCAGTTATATACATCTAGTTTTAATTGTGTAAAAAGTGTTTTGTAGTTGTGTTCATATAATTCCTGTGTTTGTCTCAGTAAATAAATTCCTAAATATTTTATATTGTCTAGATTGATTTTATTTTATTTTATAAACCCTTACCTTCTGCTTTAGAATCAACACTGTGTATTGGTTCTAAGGCAGAAGAGTGGTAAGGTCTAGGCAATGGGGGTTAAATGACTTGCCCAGGGTCACACAGCTAGGAAATGTCCAAGGCCAGATTTGAACCCAGTACCTTCCATCTCTGGACCTGGCTCTCAATCCACTGAGCTAGCCAGCTGCCCCTCTAGAGTGATTTTAAATGTAGTTTCTCTTTCTAATTCCTGCTACTGAATTTTGTTGGAAATATATAGAAACGCTGATGATTTATGGGGGTTTATCTTGTACCCTGCAATTTTGCTATAGTTGTTAATCATTTCCAATAGTCTTTTAGTGGATTTTCAAGGATTCTTTAAGTAGACCATCATATCATCTGCAAAGAGTGATAGTTTACTTTCTTCATTTACCTACTTTAATCCCTTCAAATTAATTTTCTTCTCTAATTGCTACCTCTAGCATTTCTAGTACAATATTAAATCATAGTGGTGATAATAGGTATCCTTGTTTCACTCCTGATCTTACTGGGAAGGCTTCTAATTTATCCCCATTGCAAATGATACTTGCTGCTGGTTTTATACTTTTTGTTATTTTGAGGAATGGCCCTTCTATTTCTATACTTTCTAGTGTTTTCAATAGGAATGGGTGTTGTATTTTGTCAAAGACTTTTTTTGCATCTATTGAGATAATCATATGATCTCTGCTGGTTTGATTTTTGATATGGTCAATTATGTGAATGGTTTTCCTAATATTAAATCATCCTTGCATTCCTGGTATAAATCCCCCACCTGGTCATAGTGGATGATCCTTGTGATAATTTGTTGTAGTCTTTTTGCTAGTATTTTATTTAAGATTTTTGCAACTATGTTCATTAAGGAGATGAGTCTGTAGTTTTCTTTTTCTGTTTTTGGTCTGCCTGGCTTTGGAATCAATACTCTATTTGTGTCATAAAAAGAACTTGGTAAGACTCCGTCTTTGCTTATTTTGTCAAATAATTTTATAGTATTGGGATTTTTTGTTCTTTTGATGTTTGGTAGAATTCACTTGTTTGTTTGTTTTTTTTGGTTTTTTTAGGATTCACTTGTGAATCCATCTAGCCCTGGGGATTTTTTCTTAGAAAGTTCCTTGATGACTTGTTGAATTTCTTTTTCTGAGATGGAATTATTTAAGTATTCTATTTCCTCCTGTTGTAATACTCATAATCTCTTGAGTTATAATGGGATGGAAGTATGAAAGATCCTACCATTTTAATTTTGCTCTTCTGAATGAGATTAGCACAACAGTTCTATAGACCTTCAGTTTGGGAGTCAGTCTATCTCTTTTCTCCCACATTTTCCTGCAGAGCTTCCCAAATATGGAACTAGCTCTGGAAATGTATGCATTCGCCTCAACATCTATATGGATATTCTTGGAAAGTATGCTGCCAAGGTAAGTAAACTTATCCATCAAAATTTCTCCATTTGCTGTAAATGATGGTTCCGAAAGGGTGGTATAATGTTGGTTGATGGAGAAACTGTTTTCTTTGAGTTGATTGCCAGGTCAAAATTAATACAAAGAGCAGAGAATCAATCCATTCTCTGTTGCATCTCAGGTTCAGAGACTGCATTGAGTGCCCAATCACTTCGGAACAGAAACCCATGCACAAATTATCCTTCCAATTTTTGTCTTGGCTTAAATCTTTTCAAGGAAGAAAGAAAGGAATTTAGAATCTTTGTATCACAGATGCATAGTCAAGGAAAACAAATTTTCATGTTATCTATGTCCAAATATGTGTTTATATTATACATATTAGTACCTTTGTGTCACAATATGGGTAGTAGAGACAATTTTGAATTAAAATTTTTTTTAAGATTTTGTATAAACACGTCTAAATCAATAAAGTTTAGAGAGAAAACAATAAAATTTAGAAAGAAAACAACTAGGAAAAAACTTTTGCGGATAAGCAGTTCTCACAGGAAGAAAAACCCAATCTATAATCATATTTTAAAATGCATCTATTCTTTTAACAATCTTTGCCAGTATGGAGGATGAAGCTCTGAGAATGGTCTTTCAAGTGTTTGCAGAGCTTTCATGCTCCTGTCTCTGATCCCTGGAAATTGCTGACCACAGCTGTGTCCTACACACTGGGCTAGATGATGAAAAGCTGATGAAACAGAAGTCTCATGGCCTCTCCCTCACTTTGTCCCTTCCTCCCCAGGCTTGATCCAAGACAAGCTACTCAAAATAAGCACTGACTGAATCTCATTCCCACCAAGGGTAGGTCAGGACATAAGGGGTAAAGTTAATCTCCAGGGTCCTTGAGAGTTGGTGAAAATGTCTGAGGTTAATGTGTAGAACAAGATGCTGATAGAAACATATGAACCAGTGAACATCTTGGGAATTAAGGGGGCAGAATGTGTAAGGGTTAAAAATAAAAAGTTAGACTGAATATTTAAGAATATGGTCACCAGGAATTTAATTAATTACACATGGTTTTTTAGCAATTTATTTATAAAATGGAAAGAGTGAAAGTAGAAAAATGAGAAGAGAGCAGAGTAAGAGATCTTGCTTAATGAGCTAGACTATGTGCTGTGTAAATTGAATTAACTCTAGCCAATTCATAGTCAAAACCCTACTCATCCTAGGCATAGAAATGATGTAATCCTCACCTCCCTTAATGGGGAAGGGGACGAGTTACCCACACGTGACAATAAGTAACAAATCAAGAACAAGGGACTGCCCTTTGGGCAGTCCAAAATCAGTGTAGAGACTGCCATTTGTCCACTTGAATTAGAGGTGGACCCACGGGAAGTGACGAAAGACACTATCTCTTTAAGTATGTTGGTTACTTCCTGTGGAGGCAGTTCCCACTTTGAACTTGGTGCTGAAGGATCTCCCTTGAGACCTCAGGCAGCTTCTACTCTATATTGTCATGTGGGTAAGTTAGGCTGACTTCCTTGGCCTACCTAGGCCGCTTCCAAACTCTGCCTTAAGTAGGCACTAGCCTATGTGGTTGCTGGGCCTTGTGGCTTGTAGCTTCATTTATATAGCCTTTTAACCTTCTCTCTCGTCCAGGCCTCTGCAGGCCTGGACTAGCCTCTCCCTTTCTCTTTATTCCTATATCTTTTCCTTCCTAATTGTAAATAAACTGCCTTAACCCGAAGCTGACTTGGGTCTGATTTAATTACAGAATCAACCTGAATTGTTGATTCCTGGTGGCCACACTTTAAATATATATCTATAAAATACCTAAATTCTCCCTCTTACAGTGCTCGAGCCCTGGCTTACTCTAGCAGGGCTCCAGGAGCCCTAGCCAGAGGGCCTAAGGGTCAAGTAACAAGGGTTTTAACCAAGAGGCTTTCTCCAGACAAAGGG
Organism: Gracilinanus agilis; assembly: GCF_016433145.1. Taxonomy (NCBI): domain Eukaryota; kingdom Metazoa; phylum Chordata; class Mammalia; order Didelphimorphia; family Didelphidae; genus Gracilinanus; species Gracilinanus agilis. The sequence continues at coordinate 455,366,009 of NC_058132.1, forward strand.
CCCCTCTGGAGGCTAGTACCTCCAGGAAAAAGCCAAGGAAGAGAATCAGCATTTTTCACTCACCCACGTGGTAGTTCTAAGAAAAGCAGTCCTCAGTCCTCAGCCAGAGCTCCTCCAGGGTCAAATTGAAGGCAAAAGCCCCTCTTCACAGGAGGCTCTTGCAATTTATAAAGACCATTCCTTTCATCACTTCCTGTGCTTTCCTCCCACTTTATGTATACCAATTGCAGTTAAAGCTTTGCTTAGGACTGCCCAGGAGGCAGTCAGTTGATTCTGATTCATCACCCACTTTCATACATGTGGATCTCAGACTTCCCCATACTTAGGGATAAGTGGGGTGTGTACACTTTTGGTGATTAAGTCTAAAAATGGGCAGGGTAGAATTAATCATGTCTTCGCAGGAAGAATGATCTTTATGAAGGATTAATGAAAATAAATCTATCAAATAAAACATTCCTACTAACAAAATTTGACTTCAGGGGAAGATTGTGAGCCATGTTAGGACTCAGACCATCTAGACCAATGGTTCCCAAACTTTTTTGCCCTACCACCCCCTTTCCAGAAAAAAAAATATTACTTAGCTCCCAGAAATTATTATTTTTTAAATTTTAATAGCAATGAATATGAAAGATAAATGCACCTGTGGCCATCACCACTCCCCTGGATCACTGCAGCACCCACCAGGGGGTGGTAACGCCCACTTTGGGAATCAATGATCTGGACTGTCATAAGAAAAAGGTCAAGTCAACAACTAACCTCCCCTTCCCAGAGTTCCACCAAAGGACGATCCCTACAGAGACTCCATTTGAAGGTCCAAAAGTCAAGTACAATAGGGAATATCCACTCTCAACATGTCTGCTTCAGAGTAGCTAATGCTTAGTGTGCCTTGCTTTCTCCCAGGGCCAGGGACCCAAAGTGGCTATTGGGGCCATGGAAATGAAGAAAGAGGACAGTCTTGGTTGGTCTCCTTGACATCTACCTATTAAACACAGGAAAGAAATTGCAACTAGCTCAGCCTTCTGTGTGCTGCCCTCAAGAGATCTTTGACATCCATATGGTGTTTGCTAGATTGAGGTACTTTTGGTCAGGATTATTTTTCCATCCTCTCACTCCTCAGTGCCAAATCAGGAGAGTGGTTGCTGGTAACATTGAGAGATTAGAAGGGCCTTTCTCAACTGTTCACCTCAGACTGTGTGGGATGGAAACTTCCTTGGCTGTTCTTATCAGAGCTTTGCCATGCCTACTATGTCTATTTGAAAGTAGTATCTGGGCAGTTGCTCACCTCTCCTATTCACTACCAGATCAACTTTTTGAGAGATTGGCCTCCTAAATCCCTCAGCCTATTGAATATAAAAGAGAAACTCTTACCTGGGTCCCCCATCCCTCTGGTACCCTCACCAGATCTCTGCTGCCTCTATGATCTTTACTTGAAATAGGGAATATATGAACTCACTTCCAGAATTAGATGGAGGGAGTGATTCATCACTTGTATTATCAGGATGAGGCCCCCAGTGAGGTTTCTGATGTTGCTCATGACAATGGCCTGATTAACAGGATGAAGATGACATGTCCCTGGATTTTAACAATTAGTATGTTTTGGGAGTTTTTCCTGTTGTTTATCCCTAGTCACTCTTGCTGGAGAACACAAGTAGATTCTAAATAGGCTCTAAAAACTTAGGGAGGATAGTCAATAGATAAAGGGAGAGACAGACAGGTCTCCAAAGACCCTCTGCTCTTCTTTCCTCCTCAAACCTGGTCCCATTTCTAAAGCAGGTTACTCCACAGAAACACTGACTAAAGTTCACTGCACATTCTCAGTGCAGCAAGGGCAGGCAGGGTCTATCTGAGAACAAACCATCATTTGAATGTTCTCTGAGAGTGAGTGAAGATGCCTGAAGTTTATATGTGGAAGGGGATACCAATGGGAACACATAAGCCAATGGATAGCTTAATGATAGATTCATGATTCTTAGGAAATATCAATGAATATAAACCAATAAAATGAAAATTCCTGAATACTAGATACTATTTGGCTTCAGGAAAAGTAGGAACAGGGCTGGGAATAATGCTGTGATCCATACTTCCTGGACTACCATGAAAAGCAGATGGAGTCTAAACCTGTCTCCTCCCCCCATTCCACCCATCCACTCACCCACTCCCACCCCTACCCTGGTATGCCACCCTTTTCTCAAGCCCTCAAGTCCATCAAGGAATTTCTTTCTGCCTTCACAAATTCCTTTAAGAACTAAGAAGCAATAGATTTGGCAAATGCCCTTCACATGCAATGGAGAACAAAGCTGCTGCCTATCCAGAGACTAGGACCTTGCCCACCATCCCCAAGATATCTGCTTCAAAGTAGCTAATGCCTGGACTGTTCCTCACTCCCTTTCAGTGCCAATATACCAATGTGGCTGCTGGGACCCTAGAGATTAGGAAGAAGGTTTGATTAGTCTCTTTGATCCCCCCTATTGAATAGGGGGCAGATATTGACTCTCTGGTTCTTCCTCATGCTCTCTCATGAGATCCCTGTCATACCTACCCTGTCTACTTTGATTTGGGCACCTATAGTTGATCTTTTTTATGACTATCCAATCCCCTAGTGCCAGATCAGGGAAGTGACTACTGGGAACATTTAGATTAGAAGGGCCTATCTCAGCTGTTTTCTTCAGACTATGTAGGATGGGAACTTGGCTACCAACATTTAGGTTACTACCATGATCATTGTGTCTATTTCAAAGCAGATGATCACTAGGTGCTTGCTTACTCCATTCTCTGTCAGATAAGATTGGAGAGAGATTGACCTCAGCATGTTCAATATAAAAGAGAAACTATGGCCTTGGGCCCTCCTCTGCTATCCTCACCAGATCTCTGTCATCCTGATGATTTCACCTTCAAATAAAGGATCTGAACAACTCCTTACTGATAGTGGTAGATGGAAAGAGAGATTGAGCACCTAAATGCTTGCTATTGAAGGTCATGGCCCTAGAAGCACTGACTAAAGATCACTGCCCCTTCCCACTGGGGCCAGATGAGGGCAGGAAGGCAATAGTTGATGACCATTCACCATACGTATGGCCCTTGAGATTGGGTGAAGATGCCTGAAGATTCTTTGTAAAGCTGATGACCACAATTGGGTTCCAGACACTATGGGCTAGGTCCTATAAGCTGAAGGAAAAAGATCTATAAATGGAAACAGAAATAGATAGGATTCCAAGGACTTGTTCTCTTTTTCCCTTTCCCTAGGCCTGGTCCCATCTTCAAAATGAGCTCTTCCCCAGAAATACTGACAGAAACTCATTCCTTCTCTGGACAAGGCAGGGCAGGAAGGCTCTAGCTGACAATAATGCATTATCTGTGTGACCCTTGAGAGTGGATGAAGATTCATGGGATTTCTGTGTGGAATGGGAGATCAGTGGAAACAGGTGCCAGTGGGTATCTTAGGATCCTTATAAAGGGTTGATGAAAATTAATCAAATAAAAGATTCCTGGCTAGTAGCAATTTGAAAACAAAAACCATTTGTTTTCAGAGTGAGAAGGAACAGAGTTGTGAACAGGCTTAGAACCAAGACCATGTAAAATGACAAGAACAGCAAAAAGGTCCATAATCCACCCACTCCTCTCCCCATCCCCATGAAGGAATGGATGATTCACTGCCTCTCTAGAATCTCAGAAGGCAAATATTCTTCAAGTATTATAGAGAACATGGCTGCTACTTACCTAGAGACTGAGACCATATCCATCAAGCCCTAGTTTCTTGACTGGTCTCTGACATTTTCCTATTTAACACAGGAAAGAAACTGCAACTAGCTGGACTTTCTGTGTGCTGCCTTCAAGAGATCCTTGACATCCATAGAGTGTCTACTAGATTGAGATGCTTTCAGGCAGGATTGCTTTTTCTGTTTTAAAGTTGTCTAATGCTTAGACTATTCCTCATTCCCACTCAGTGTCAGGGCACCAAAATGCCTGCTGGGACCTTGGAGATGAGGAAAGAAGCTGAGCTCATTTGGTTTCTTTGACATTCTGCTATTGAGTATAGGACAGAAATGATGACTGTCCAGGCCCTTCATGGGTTGCTCTCCTGAGATCACTGACATCTGCATACTGTCTACTTAGATTTAAGTGCCCAGTGAGCATTGTTTATGCACCATCCAAACTCCCTACTGCCAGATTAGGGAGGTAGCTTCTGGAATTGGGATTAGGAGAAGGGCCTATGTTCTCATACTGTAGGATGGAAATGCCCTTGATTGACCTCAACTTATCCCTGGCCATACTCATTGTTTCTATTTCAAAGCACATGGTATCTAGGCCACTACTGACTCATCCCCATTCACTTCAAGGTCAGTTTGGAGAGTGACTGATTTCTGGGACCCCTCAGTTTACTGAATATAAAAAAGAAACTGACCTGGGCTTTCCCTCTCTTTGCTACTCTCACCTTGCCATCCCTATGATGTCTGCTTCAAGCAGATAATATTTGAAGAGTTACTCACTGATAGTGGGATATAAAGAGAGATTAATACCTGCATCCTCAAGGTCAATCCCCAGTTAAAGATCTTGTTGCTGCTGGGGACCATGATCTGATTGACAGAATGAAAATGTCACAGCCCTTGATTGTACTAACAAGTATGTTTTGGAGTTTACTCCTACTGGTGATTCCCTAGACAATCTCAGTGGTGATCACAGTTGGGTTCTAGTCACTAAAGACTGGGCCCAATAAGTCAAGAGTGAAACATGGTCAGTATATGGAGAGACAGATGGAGGTCTCCAGTCCTTTCCCTCTCTTCCTCCCAGACCAGATCCTGTCCATTTCCAAGACAGATTATTTTTCAAAAGTCTTAATTGAATTTCATTGCTAATTCCCACTGGCATATTAGACCAGGATGGATCCATCTAAAAACCACCCATAAAATGTATGGCTCAATGGAGTGGATGAAGATACTTAAGGTTTCAGTGTGGAATGGAAAAGCTATGGAAACATATATACGTCTTGGGATAAATGATCCATATGCTGCTTTCATGAGATCCCCATCATTCTTATAGTGTCTGATTACATTTAAGCCCATTCTGTCTGGAATGTTTTTCTACCCTCTCACTTCTCGGTGCAATTGCAGATACAGAACTGATGGAAGTCTTGACATTAGGAGATGGACTTTTGTCAGCAGCTGTACTCAGAATCTATGAGCTAGAAATTCCTTTGACTGCCTTCACCAGATCCCTGCCATGCCTTCTATGTCTTTTTCAAAGTAGTTGGTGTCTGGGCAGTTCACTTGATCCTTTACTATTGGGTCGGGTTGGGGAGAGAATGACCTCCTGGACTTATTCTCTTGAATTGAACATAAACACTGTGCCCTGAATCTTGCCTCATTCTGCAACCCTCACTAGATCCCTACCATACTTTTAATATCTGATTTAAACAGGGAATATCTGTAGAGAGACTTACTACCAGAATGGGAAGAAGAGATTGACTACTTACATCCTGAGAGCTAGTAGTACCAGAGGTAAGGTTCTTCTTGCTGTAGTTGACCATGGTTTTATTGACCCTGGACTTTAAGGACAACTATATGATGGGCGTTCCTCCTGTTGTTTATCCTTAGTCACTGGCTGTTGACCACAGCTGGGTTCTAGACAGTATGGACTAGCCCCTGACTGAAGCTCATTGCCTATTCCTACTGTGGCCAGGCCAGGGTAGGAGGACTCCGGCCAAGGACAATCCATTATCTGTGTGGCCTTTGAGAGGGAATGAAGATTCCTTGAGATTCTGTGAGAAACAGGAGAAAGAATAGTCAGTAAATGGATGGATAAACAAAGTGATGTCTTCAAGACCTCTCCATCCTTATATCCTAGCCCAGGCTTCCAAAACATCTTTAAGATAGAGTATAGGGGGCATCTGGGTAGCTCAGTGGATTGAGAGTCAGGCCTAGAGACGGGAGGTCCTAGGTTCAAATCTGGCCTCAGACACTTCCCAGCTGTATGACCCTGGGCAAGTCACTTGACCCCCCATTGCCCACCCTTACCACTCTTCCACCTAGGAGCCAATACACAGAAGTTAAGGGTTTAAAAAAATTTTTTTAAATAGAGTATATCCCAGAAGCACTGAATGAAGCTCTCTGCCCTTTACCATCGTAGCCATTGCAAGGGAAAGAAGGATCCAGCTGAGCCCCTTAGAGTAGGTGTAGTTTCTGATTGAAAAAGGACTTCTATGGGAAAACATGTGCTAGTGTCATGTTGGCAAACCTATGGCACAAGTGCCAGAGCATGCCAGAAGAGGCTGTTCCCTTCCCCTCTCCGCACATCCCTGAGGATATTTCTCACTTCACCCTCCCCTCGGCCCAGAAGTCCAATGGGAGCACTTCTTCCCTCCCCTGTCTGTGGTGAACCAGGTAGTTCACGTGCTGCATGAGGGTTGCAGTTTGGACACTCAGTCTTTAAGGCCTCTGAAAGGTTTGTCATCACTGTGCTAGTGGGTGTCATATAATGAATGATTCTTAGGAAAGACTGAAGAAAACAAACAAATTAAGTAAAGCATTTGCCTTCAAAGGGAAGAAGAATAGAGTTGGGAACAATGCGATGTCCTAGGCTACCTAGACCAGCATGCAAAGCAGATAGATTCCACAACTTGCCACCTCTGACCCCACCTCCATCAAGAGATGATGACTTCACAGCCTTCATTCAAATCCCAGAAGAGAGAAATTTGGCAAACATCCTTTAAGTGTAACATGGCATGACTGCTGCTTACTTAGAGACTTAATATGTTTGCCACTCCCAGGTCGTACCTGATGCCTGGATTTATCTAAAAACCCCTCAGTACCAGAGCACCAAAGTGGATGCTGGGAGTCCGGAAATGAGGAGACAGCTTAGGATGAATGATTCTTACAAAGAATTAAGGAAAAAGAACCAATCAAATAAAACCTTCCTGACTAGCAGCAATGGTCTGGCTTCAGAGGGTAGAGGAACAGAATTGTGAACAATCCAGGATCTATACCCTTTAGACTGGCATAAGAAGCAGGAAGTGACTACACCGTGCCCTCTTTTCCAACCTCATCACTGGATGATTCCTTCTCAGTTGCCACTAGATTTCAGAAAAAAGAGATTTGGGAAATGCCCTTCAAGTACAATGGGAAACATAGCTGCTGCCTATCTGGAGACTAAGACACCCCCACCCTCAAGATGTCTGCTTCAAAGCAGCTAATTCCTGGACTATTCTTCACTCCCGCTCAGTGTTAGGGCACCAAAGTGGTTGCTGGGACCTTGGAGATGTGTAACCAGATCTGTCTCAGTTGGCCTCCTTGATATACCTTAATATAGGACAGAAACTATAATTTGCTGGATCCTCCATGTACTATCCTCAGGAGATCACTACAAATCACTTAACCCCCATTGCCTAGCCCTTACCACTCTTCTGCCTTAGAATCAATATGTATTGATTCTAAGATGGAAGATAAGAGTTTTTGTTTTTGTTTTTGTTTTTAAAGAGAAGTGGTATCATTAAATATTGGCTGAAAAGGTAGGGAGAAGCAAGATTGTGGAGGGCCACCGTGTCTGCTTAGATTTAGGTACCTTCAGCCTCAATTATTTTTCCATCCTCCTAACCTCCAATGTCAGATCAGTGAAGTATCTGCTGGAAACCTTGAGATTCGGAGAAATGCCCTTCTCAGCTATTCTCCTCACACTATGTGGAATGGAAACTCTCTTGGCTGCCCTCCCAAGATCCCTCCTATGCCCATTGTATCTGTTTCAAAGCAGCTGATGTCTTCGCTGTTGTTTAACCCTCCTGTTCACTACCGGGTCAGGTTGGGGAAAGAACAATCTCCTGAATCCTTCACTGAATATTAAAAAAAACAACTCTGAACTCTGACCTGAAATCCCCATGATGTGTTCTTCAAAGAGTCAGATTCTGTACAGTTGTTCACTATACAAATGGGATGGAGATAGATTTTCCACCTACATCATCAGGACTAGCCCTTAGCTGAGGCTGCTATTGCTGCCCACTCTTTGGTAATCTCTCTTCCTTGCCCTTGTTTCCATCTTTTGTACATTTTTTAAAAAATCAACACTAACTGATGAGTTTATTGTGCATTCATAATATATTGAAGAGGACTTGGCCCTGAATCTTCCAGGATGAAGAAAGAAAATGACTGCCTGTTTCCTCAGGGCCAGGTCCCAATGGGAAGCTCTTGTTGCTGTTGCTGTCCACTATGACCTGAGCAGCAGGATGAAGAGGATGTGTGTCTGGACCTTTACAAACAAGTTTGTATTGAATGTTGCTCCTTTTGCTGATCCCTCATCACCCTGATTGCTGAGCACTGCTGGATTCTTGTATACTGTGCCCTAAGTCCTGCAATTAAGAGATGGTCTGTACATGGAGGGAAAGAGACACAAGTTTCCATACTACTCCTTTTCTCCCTCTCCAGGCCTCATCTCCCCATCCAAATATATGCTGCTCCCCAAGGAAATAAGATTAATTTGGCATGACTTGTCTTTGATGAAGTCATGTTGCATCTTTATAAGCATTGTTTTTCTATTGAATGATCTGTTCTGGAATTTCCCCAAAAATGGAGGTTAAGCTTACTGCTCTATGGTTTACTGATTATGTTCCCTTTCCTTCTTTGAAAATGAAGATAGCATCTTTCATTTTCCAGACTTGTGGTACCTCTCCCATTTTCCATGATCTTTCAGACATCTTATAAATCACACTTGCCAGTTCTTTCAGGACCCAAGGATATAGTTCATCAATCAGTAAGGATTTTTTAAGTATGTGTTATGTTCCAGACATCATGCTAGGCTGCTAGGTGCTAGGGATTCATTCATATGAGCAAAGTGACTTGAATTTATCCAAGGCAGGTAGGTAGCTAGGTGCTCTCTTAGCATCCCCCTTACTGATCACATGCAGCAGCTGTCATATTCATCTTCTCTTCCCTGGTCTTGTTTCCATCTTCTATACATTTCTTTTTTAAAAATCTAAGTTAGATGGTGAGTTTCTTTGCATACAAATTGATATGTTCTGACAAATTCCATTTTTCTTCCTTGTTAAAATTCTTTTCCTATGTGTTTTCAGAATTTCATTCTTGAGCATCACCCATCCCTCCTGTGCTGACTTTTTCTGAAGCATTTTCGTTCATGAGTATCTGCTTATCTTTCCTCTGGATCCCTTAAAAATCTGCTTTCACAAAGCCTAGAGTGTGTATCAAACTGTTCTCAGATTCCAGGATGAAGTGGACACTTTCCCCCAAGGATGCTATCCTACCCCACTACCCCCAGCTACCAGTTACTCTTCATTAATAGAATTTCCTTTGTTGATTCCTCCATCTTCCTTGGCAACCTAGTTTATCAATATCCTGGACAAAATGTGACCTTTTTAAAACAATGCTGAATATAGTGGAATTGTTACAGTCTAAAAATTCTTCTAGCAATACACCCATGGATTATTTTACCTTCTGTAGGGTGCTACATCATATCTTTGTCTCATGTTAAGTTGGTGGTCAATTAGTCTTCTAGAACTCCCCACCAATAGATTGGTCCTGAAACAGGTTCCTGTCTCCTTTATTGGTGAGATTGAAGTAAGCGGCATTTTAAAAGGTTTAAAAGTATGAAGTTAGCTTTTCATTTAACACAGTTAATGTTCCCATTAAGCTTAATGCTTTCTGGAAGGACTTTTGAGCTCCACAGGCACAGCATAATTCCTGGGGTTGTCACTGTAAATAGTCTGCCTTCAAGAAACCCTTGGGTGAAATCATTCCAAAGTCATTTGAAATGTAATCACAAGAAAAACATATTTTGATGTTGTGAACATAGCACCTTCACAGGGAAATTAAAGACATTTTACTTTACTAAATATACTTACATTAAGCACTGGCTTTAGGTTATCGCTCAGGTCATTTAGTTTCAAAAGCTTTAAAAGCACTGCTTTTTAAATTGTTGCATTTACTAAATTGTAGCAACCTTCATGATGATGTATTGTAGCGCTGTTGGGCTCTGCAACTTATTTTAATCTCTCATTTACCTTCCAAGCATCACGATGATATGGCTTTCAGAGGCTTGGGATCCAAAGGATTCCTGCTCAGGTTTGGGGTGAACTAGATGTTCAAGGTCCCTTTGGACCTTGAGATTCTATGAAAGTCAATCTTCCTGTAAATGCTTCTCGTGGGAGGGCCACAAAAGGGATTTCCTTCAATTTAGAAGACTTCTGTGCACTCAGCACTAGAGAGGAGACAGAGGAGATCCTGGTTGCCTATGTTACTAACATACAGTACCTTGTTATTAAGCTGTCACGCTTAATCAGACCAGAGCTGGAAATGCAGCAAAGATCGTGACTGATGGAGATAACTGCCTGCTTTAGCCTCTGCAGTATTAGTGCCTAAGTGAAATCCAAACTGTCATTGTTGATTGGGCAGAGAACTAACTCTTCAATGTGATTAGAATCTGGAGTTACAAAGACTGCACTCAGGGATGAGGAAATGGTAAGAGGAAAAATGAGGGCTTTTCTCTAGGAAAAAGAATCATAACAACTTAATTTCTCTGCATGGTATTTTCTCTTACAGTCATAGACTTTCAGTTCTGGAAGAAATCTCCCAAGCCCATTCTGACCCACTCTTAAACAATTCTTCCCCCTGACAAAGAGGATGCTTATTATTTGGGAATGACTAAACAAGGTCTATATGTAATGTAATAGAACATCATTTTGTTGAAATAAAAGAAATACAGAGAAACCCAGGAAGACTTACATGAAAAGGCACAGATTAAAGTAAGCAGAGCCTACTATGTGGCAGGCACTGTGCTAAGGACTGGAGAGACTGGGGTGGGAAGCAACATTATATAAAAACAGATATCAATTAATTTTTTAAAAAATCTATGCTATTTGTGCCCTTTTCCACCTTTGGCTGCTTTGGGAGAAAAAAGGAAAATTGCCAAATAATGCTTCATTTGAAAAGAACCTATACATTCTAAAATGTATTCATTCAACTCAACTCTCTTTGTAGTGGCAAAGAACTGGAGGAGATGTCCATCAGTTGGCTGAATAAGGTGTGACATTTGATTGTGGTGGAATGCTACTGAATAGCAAGAAGTGATGAACAGGTTAATTAAAGAAAAACATGGGAAGACCTACATGAAATTAGGAAGAGTAAAACAAGCAGAACCAAGAGAACATTATATATAGAAACAAATTCTATTTGAAGATTAACTGTGAATGTCCACCTCCAGAAAAGAACAGATTAATAGAGGCATCTACGACATACTTTTAAATATATATATGATAAATATATATCATATAGAAATATATATCATATATATTTATATAGTCAAATGATACCTTCTCTACTGCAGGATGAGAAGGGAAGGCAGAAGATATCTGGGAACTTTAATGTAACAAACAAAAAAATTTTTTTCATTAAAAAAAGAAATTAAAATAAGTAAAGATTTAAAAGTTAAACAGCCCTAAGTTTGGAAAGAGTATTAGAAAGTGTATATTTTGTTCACTTCTTTGTTATTTATTATCTTCACAAAATAAATATTTCCTCTTCCCATCATATTTTGCTGATAACTTGGCAATACTCTCTCAATATGTTCACAACCTATCATTAGTGAGTGCTCAGGACTTCAGAGCAGAGCTTTGGGGGCCAGAAAGGGCATAGGGCTCTAATCTAATCCCTTCTTTTGTTTAAAAGAAACAGGGGCTCAGAAAGATTGTGATTAGTGCAAAAATCACATAGTAGTAAAGATGTAATTGAAACCTAGTTCCTCTGACTTCAGTACCAATGTTCTTTTCCAGTCTTTATTGTTAAGTCATTTCAGTCCTGTCCAACTCTTCCTGGCCTCATTTGGGGTTTTCTTGACAAAGGTACTGGAGCGGTTTGACATTTTCTTTATTACACTTTACAGATGAGGAAACTGAAGCAAATAGGGTTAAGTGACTTGCCCAGTCACATGGCTAATAAGTGGTTGAGGTCAAATTTGAATTCAATTCTTTTTTTTTTTTTTTAATACTGTGTATTGGCTCCAAGGCATAATTATGGTAAGGGCTAGGCAATGGGGGTCAAGTGACTTGCCCAGGATCACACAGCTGGGAAGTGTCAAAGGCCAGATTTGAACCTAGGACCTCCTGTCTCTAGGCGTGGCTCTCAATCCACTGAGCTACCCAGCTGCCCCCTGAATTCAAGTCTTCCTGACTGCAGGCTTAGTGTTCTATCCACTACTCTACCTAGCTAGCCTTTTCCATCATACCATACTGTGATTCATGGTTTGGGCCTCCAGTGAATTTACCTTTGGGGTGGAGAAGGAGAAAAAGATGTTCTCCCTGATTGTTATTATTCTGTGACAAAGACCTATTTATAAGATCACAAATTTAGAACTGAAGAGGACATGGAGACCAATCCCCTAATTTTACAGATTAGGAAACTGAGACTCATGATATTAAACTCATGGTCACACTGTTACTGTTCTAAGGGTCTGAGGACTGTCAGGTCTTCCTGAAATCAATCCCAGAATTTAACCACTGTGCAAAACTACTCCAAGCAATGTCATTCAGTCTGATTTCCTTAGAGCTCTAGTCATCAGTCAGAAGCCTCCCCTCTCTCCCCGACCCCTATCTTAAGTAGACATCTATCTCATCCCCTGGGAGTGTGAACACCTGCAAATAATTTATAGAAAAACAGATTAAACAAAGAATGATACTCAGGGTGAAAACACAGTTGGGAAATTCAATTCTGAAAGTAGGGGATCCATTAATCTTAAAGTTTGAAAATAGCCAGTCAGCAGTACAAGAGATTAATAATTTGCAGAAAGTTAAACTGCTGCATCATTTGGCCAACTATATTACAGCATTCTCCAATTCAGAAAAAACAAACAAACAAAAAATCCTATCCCCAATGATTTAACAACAGAACCAATACCCTTTTCAATTAGTGGAGAAGTGTCAAGATTAACAGACTTGAGCACATCAGATTAATTGTTCATCTCTGAAGGGATAAAGCAGTCCTGATTACTTAGAGCCGATGTTCTTAACCCTTTTGTGCCATGGGTGCCTTTAACAGTGCCTACACTTATGGTCCCCATCACATAATTTTTAAAAAATAATTGAAGGAAAGATCAAATTTCAGTAACAGATTAGTGAAAATAAAGATGTGATCTTTTTCCAATTCACCTTCACAGATTGCCCCCTGAAATCTTCCCACAGAGGGGTTCACAGACTTGAGATTAAGCACTTCTGGTCAGAGCATCTGCATGGTACTTACATCATACCTGAACAAAGGACGTTCTTAGGATAATATAGAGATGGGATGGTCAGGGTCCAGGGTGTCAGACTTGGGCCTTTCTGTTTCAAATATTCTGCAAAACTTCAGAGTGATGTGGGGAAACAGATTAAAATGTAATTGGAAAAGGTTTAACAATATAAGTAAAAATACAATACAACATAACATAGATGATCCTAATTTGTGGCTTTCTATGTCAATGTTGGAAAGATAGGGATTTGTTTCTATTTGAATTTGACTCCACTTGTCTAGAGGAAAGCATCTTGATTTTGTAAACATACCTGACCTGCCTTCCCTTACCCTAACCAGAAGAGGGTTTTATACTATTAGTTAGCACCTCTGAGCCTCAGTTTTTGCATCTGCCAAAAATGAAGGGAGCTTCAAAAACTCTGGGTCCCTTCAAACTCTAAATCATGATTCTAAAGTGGAATTATTTTTTTTCCTTAATTCAGTATTTCTGTTGAAAAGAAGTTACTTCTGTTACTGAAAGGAGGGAAGGGAACTGCAGGGAAAATTATTTAAATCAATTCCTTTTTTCTGAGTCACCAGGGAAGGAAGTGCTTTGAAAGATGTTTTTTGTCTATTTAACAAGTTTGGAATGTAATGCTAGATTCCAAGTACTTAACTTCATATTTATATCTGACAAAATAAAATTACCTGACCTAGACTTTTTCTTCCTTCACATCCTTCACTGATCTGATAATTCAGAATGAGTCAGAACAGGAGTTCTTAACATTTTTTGTCTCATGGACTCCTTTGGCAGTGAAGCTCATGGGCCCCTTCTCAAACATTATTTTTACATAATTGAAGAAAATGTTAATTTTTAGTGAAAAGTTTGTGAAAACAAGTGATTATTTTTTTTCCTATCCAAGTTCACAAAATCCCTAAATCTATTCACTGATCATTTGAGCATTCAAGTACACCAGTAAAGAATTCCTGATAAGGGATATTCAACTAATATTATATAAAGGGTTGTTTTGTTCTTATTCAGCTGCTTTTAGTCTAATCTGACTCTTCATGACTCCATTTGAGGTTTTCTTGGCAAAGTTATTAGAGTGGTTTGCCAATTCCTTCTCCAGGTCATTTTATAGATGATAAAATTGAGACAAACAGAATTAAGTGACTTGCCCAGGGACACACAGGTAGAAAGTGTCTGAAGCCAGATTTAAACTCAGGTCTTTCTGATTCCAGGCCTGGCACTCCACCCACTTTACCACCTTGTTGTCCTAGAGGGTTATAGCTATTATTATCATTAGTAGTAGGAATGTTATTGTTATTATTCTTAGCAAATTAAAACCAAACAGCTTTTGAAGGAACTTTATGAAAGTTTGTTTTGTTAGTTTGTTTTCAGGTGAGTAGGTAGTACAAGGTCATTGAATTTATAGGCTAACCTAGGCATATTTTTCAGATACTGTTATAGTTTTCCACAGTTCCTATTGGGCTGTAGAAAGCATATGGCCTATAGATGTCAGTATAGGTCACATTCTGAAAGATTAATAAATGCTTCTGCATCCCTATATGATGAATGGTGATAAGAAGGCCATCCATTTATAAACTCATCAAGAGTTTCACACTCATATTTGCTTGGTAAATTGGCAACACTATTTTAATTTTTGTAACCAAAAATACACTAGCTCTACCTATTACTACTCTTATTATGGTGCATTTGATGTCAGAGGGCACCAATAATTCACTTTAGCGTGTGCATTTGTATGCTTATGTTTGTGAATGTGCATGTGTGTATTTTGTTCCAGCTTTGTGATTTCATCAGTGGAGAAAGTTTCTTTGGAAATTCCTTCCATCAGAGTGTTCTTCTAATTGTCTATAGTTTATAGTCCTGGAGTCTTGCCCAAGGCACTGAAAGGTTAAATAATTTGCCCAAGGTCACAGCCAATTATGTGACCAAACGCAAGACTTTAAACATAGGTCTTCCTAACTCTGAGGTCAGTTCCCTTACTATCCAATATGCCTCTTTCTTCAATTTTAGATTTTTAAAATTGAAGATTCGCATGTCTCTAGGCAAATGTCTTAAGATTCTGAGAACATGAGGTCAGTGTATATGACCCTCTTTACATAAAGCTTACCTTGACAAATCATAGAAGTTTCATATAACTCATTTTATGCTGAATTAAACTTTTACCTCAAAGCTGTAACACAACCTGGGAAATATGCTGAAAGATGCAGCATTTTAACTCTCTAGAGTATTTTTAAAGGAACATCAACATTGATATAAAGAGGTTATGAGATAAAGAGGATGGAGAGCTAGCCTCTAAGTAAGAAAGACCCTGAATTCAAGTCTTGCCTCTGACATATATTGCCTATATTAACCTGACTAAATCAGTTAACTTTCTAGTGATTCAGTAAAGAACTGTATTACAAATGCTAATATACATTGATAGAGAGTTTCCTTCCTGGGAGTTCCTTATCACAATGCAATCACAAAGCTGGATTCTCTATCACCCCTTCTCTATCTCTATATGTCCCACCCAACTGTATCTCTTTGGAATTCTTTGATTTCTCCATCATGCCCTCCTTCTCCCCTCCAAAAAAAGAAAAATTCATGGTGGAGAGACATCAGAGTATAGACATCAGACCTAAAAGTAGATCTGAGTTTGAAGTTGGAAGAACTGTCATTTGCTAGTCCTATGATCTTGGACAAGTCACTGCACATTTTCCATCTGGCCACATTCCTTTTGGTCATCTTGACTTCTCCACCATAATCCCAGAAACTTTAGTGGGAAATCTCATGTCCTGCAAGATCCAGTGCACACTCCGAACTCCCTAAGTAGCTTCCCTTCACCCTCCCGATTGGAGGACAGCCATGAACTTCTAAGTCTCCACTTAAGGAGAGGGTCCAGGAGAGCCTTCTCCTCATTTCCCACTGTACTCCTTTTGGAGTTCTTTGACTTCTCTCTATCATGCCCTTGTGTGCGATCTCCTAACTTTTTAGATTCCCTTTGTGTGTTGTCTTCTCTCAGGATGAATTTTTTTTTTGTATTTGTATCCCCAGCAATGAGCACAGTGCCTGGCACATTTGTTGTTCCATTGTGTCAGATTTTTCATGACCCCATGGACTATAGTATGCCAGTGCTATTTATGGGGCTTTATTGGCAAAGGTCATGAAGTGCTTTGAAAATTTCCTTCTCCAATGGATTAAGACAAATAGAGGTTAAGTGACTTGCCCAAGATCACATAACTCAAAAGTGTGAGGCTGTGTTTGAACTCATGTCTCCCTGATTCCAGGTCCATCACTCCATCCACTGACTCATTAGGCCTATGACATATCATTTCACTTCTCTGATCTTTGGTTCTTTATCTGTAAAATGTAGGTAATATTTGTTGCAATTAGTCAACGACTTCATGGGATGGTTGAAAGAAGAAATTTGCAAATTGTGAAGTAATATATACATGTGAGCTATTACTTTGACCATGGTTTCAACTAGTGCTGAATTATATTACTATTAAATAATCATACTTTAATTATATATCTGAAGTCATACCAATTCTCAAATAATTGAATTTTTATTGTCCTTTTCAGGAACATTTTTAGCTATGGACAAGTTTCAATGAATTGAATACTTAAAGCAGTTATTATGAAATTCATTAATATTAAAATGTTCAACCATCATTGGTAAAATGAGGGGGTAAGCCTGGATGGCCTCTGAAGACCCTCCTAGGTCCACATCTGTGATCCACTGTTTTTTTTTAAATTGTATTTATTTTTATTTTGAATATTTTCCCATAGTTACATATTTCATGTTCATTCCTTCTCCTCCAAAACCCTGTAACCCCCTTTAACCAATGCACAATTCCACTGGGTTTTACATGTATCATTGATCAAGACCTAAATCCATATTATTCATAGTTGGACTAGAGTTATCGTTTAGTGTCTACATCCCCAATAATATCTCCAATCAGCCCATGTGTTCAAGCAATTGTTTTTCTTTTGTGTTTCTCTTCCCACAGTTCTTCCTCTGAATGTGACTAGTTTTCTTTTTCATAAGTCCCTCAGCCTTGCTCTGGATCCTTGCATTGCTGCTAGTAGAGAAATCCATTATGTTTGATTCTACCACAGTGTATCAGTCTTTGTGTACAATGTTCTCCTTGATCTGCTCCCTTCACTCTGCATCAATTCCTGGAGGTCATTCCAGTTCACATGGAATTGCTCCAGTTCATTATTCCTTTGAGCACAGTAGTATTCCATCACCAACAGATACCACAATTTGTTCAGCCATTCCCCAATCAAAGGACATTCTCTCATTTTCCAATTTTTTGCTACCACAAATAGCGTGGCTATAAAAATTTTTGTACGAGTCTTTTTCCTTATTATCTCTTTGGGGTATAATCCAAGAAGTACTATGGCTGGATCAAAAGGCAGATAGTCTTTTAAAGCCCTTTGAGCATAGTTCCAAATTGCCATCCAGAATGGTTGGATCAGTTCACAACTCCATCAGCAATGCATTAATGTCCCAATTTTGCCACATCCCCTCCAACATTTATTACTCTCCCCTACTATCATTTTAGCCAATCTGCTAGGTATGAGGTGATATCTCAGAGTTGTTTTGATTTGCATTTCTCTAATTATTAGAGATTTAGAGCACTTTCTAATGTGCTTATTGATAGTTTTGATTTCTTTATCTGAAAATAGCCTATTCAAATCCCTTGCCCATTTATCAATTGGGGAATGGCTTAATTTTAGTACAATTTATTTAGCTCCTTATATATTTGAGTAATTAGACCTTTGTCTGAGTTTTTGGTTGTAAAGATTTTCCCCCAGTTTGTTGCTTCCCTTCTGATTTTGCTGGCATTGGTTTTGTCTATACAAAACCTTTTTTGTTTAATGTAGTCAAAATTATTCATTTTGCATTTGGGGATTTTTTCTTACTCTTGCTTGGTTTTTAAATCTTTCCTTTCCCATAAATCTGACAAGTATACTATTCTGTGCTCACCTAATTTACTTTTATTTTCCTTCTTTATATTCAAGTCATTCACCCATTCTGAGTTTATCTTGGTATAGAGTGTGAGATGTTGATCTAGGCCCAATCTCTCCCATATTGTTTTCTAATTTTCCCAGCAGTTTTTGTCAAATAGTGGGTTTTTGTCCCCAAAGCTGAGTTCTTTGAGTTTATCAAAGACTGTCTTGCTGAAGTTGCTTATGCCTAGTCTATTCCACTGATCCTCCCTTCTGTCTTTTAGCTAGTACCATATTGTTTTGATGACTACTGCTTTATAGTACAGTTTAAGATCTGGTACTGGTAGGCCACCTTCCTTCATTTTTTTTTCATTATTTCCCTTGATATTCTTTTCTTGCCAGATCCCTTCCATCTTTCTCATTATCTCAGATTTGAACTCTTCAAGAACTTGTGACAAATTTTCATTTTGGGGGAAAGGTTTAGATGTCTTCCTCCAAATGAACTTTGTTATAGTTTTTTCTAATTCAGTAAAAAAGTTTTTTGGCAGTTTCTCCTTTAGAAATTGGGATGCTATACCATTTGGTGCATACATGTTGAGTACTGTTATTTCCTCATTATCTTTACTGACTTTTATCAGAATGTAATTACCTCCCCTATCTCTTTTAATCAGATCTATTTTTACTTTGGCCTTATCAGAAATCATGATTGCCACTCCTGCCTTCTTTTTCTCAGTTGAAGCCCAAACGATTTTGCTCCAGCCATTGACCTTAACCCTGTGTATGTCCACCTGCCTCATGTGTGTTTCTTGTAGACAACATATGGTAGGATTTTGTTTTCTAATCCACTCTGTTATTTGCTTCTGTTTTATGAGCGAGTTCATCCCATTCACATTCAGGGTTATAATTATCAGCTCTGTATTCCCTAACATTTTGGTATCCACTCCTAGTTCTACCCCTTCTTCTTACACTATTTCCTTTTAAACCAGTGGTTTGTTTTAAATCAGTCCCCCTTGTCCCCTCTCTAGGTTTACTACCCTTTCCACCCCCTCTGTTCCCCTCTTATTATTTTTAAGGCCTAATGAATTCCCTCCCCTCTCTCTTCCTCCCTTTATGAACTCTCCACCCTACTGCTCCCCTTGCTTTATCCCTTCTGACTTTATCTGTAGGGTTAGATAGAATTTGATATCTCAATGGATCTAGCTACTCTTTCCTCTCAGGATTAATTCTGCTGAGAGTAAGATTTAAGTATTTCCTATTAATGCTCTCTTCCTCTCCTTATTATAATAGTATTCCTCGCCTCCCCTTCCCATGCCCTCTTTGTGTGGTATAGATTATCCTATTTTTCTTATTCCTTCAAGTTATTCTTGGTGCCATCTTCTATTCCCCATCCCACTTTACCCCTCCCCCATATCATCTTAGACCATTTAATACTCCAATCTCTCCTTTTGACTAATTCTTCTAATTACTATAATAGTGAGTATAATTTTTTAGAATTACACATAATATTTCTCCATATAGGAATACAAACAATTTGATCTTAGTGAAGCCCTTGAAGAAGGCAACTTAAAGATAAGCTTTTTCTTTCTTTCCCCTCTCTTTCTTATTTACCTTTTCATGTTTCTCTAGGTTTTTGTGGTAGGATATCAAACTTTCCATTTAGTCCTGATATTTTCTGTGCAAATATTTGGAAATCTTCTATCTTGTTGAATGCTCATACTTTGCCCTGGAAGTATGTAGTCAGTTTTGATGGGTAGTTGATCCTTGATTGTAGACCCAATTCTCTTGCCTTTCTGAATATTATGTTCCAAGCCTTGTGGTCAGGTAGTATGGAGGCTGCCAGATCCTGTATAATTTTGATCGGTATTCATTGATATTCAAATTCTCTCTTTCTGGCTTCTTGTAATATTTTCTCCTTAACTTGGAAGCTTTTGAATTTGGCTATTACATTCCTGGGGGTTGTCTTCTGAGGATTTAGTGTAGAGGGTGATGTATAGATCCTTTCAATGTCTATTTTGCCCTCTTCTTTGAGGACACCATGGCAGTTTGTTGGATAATTTCTTGTAGTATGATATCTAGATTTCTATTTATCTCTGATTTTTCCAGAAGACCAATAATTCTCAAGTTGTCTCTTCTAGACCTGTTTTCTTAATCTATTATCTTCTCATTGAGATAGTTCATGTTTCCTTCTATTTTGTCAGTCTTTTGACCTTGCTTTATTAATTCTTGCTGTTTTTTGAGATCATTAGGTTCTACTTGCCCAATTCTAGCCTTTAAAGACTGGTTTTCAGCTATAATCTTTTGGCTTTCCTTTTCAATCTGGTCTATCTGAAGCTTCATGACCAACAGCTGGTCATTTCTGGTCTTCAATTTGCTTTTCATTTCATTTGATTTCTGCACCTCACTTTCCAATTGCAAAATTCTGACTTTTAGACTGTTATTTTCTTGCCAGATCCCTTCCATCTTTCTCATGATCTCAGATTTGAACTCTTCAAGAACTTGTGACAAATTTTCATTTTGGGGGAAAGGTTTAGATGTCTTTAATTATTTGTCCTCCTCTGTTTTCTGGATTTTTCTGTACAGAAGTTATCAGTGTTAGAGCTTTTTTCTTTGTCTTTTTGGTGGTTATTTCTTGGGCCTTGCTTGGCATCATTATGCTTTCTCAGCCAGAAGTCTTAGTAAGGTAGGCAAACTCTCTTTGTATGGAGCAGTTTTTGCCTGAGGCTACTTTGCGAGCCCCTGGCTTCCACTGTTTGCTAGGCCTCTGAAGTCCGCGGCTCCTCTCTGCCTCACTCCTGCACCCAAGGTCTGCACTCCCCAGCCTCCTGGGGTCTCTGGTCTAGCTGTTTTGGGAGTCAATCCCCAATGGTCCTAGTTAGCTGCCCAGAGCCCGGAAATTGGCCCATGCTTGCTCCTCCACCTGAAATTTTCCCCTGAGTCTCAGTGCTCTTAGCTGCTTCCACTGTCCACTGCCTCTCTATGCACCCAAGGTCTGTGCTCTCCAGCCTCCTGGGGTCTCAAGTCTTGTTGCTTTCAGGGGCAAGCTCCTAGTGGTCCCAGTTAGCTGCCAAGGAGTTAGATTTTGGGCTCCCACTCACTCCAACTCTGGTGTGCAGCCTCTGACTCTGGTACTGTGGGTGGGTTGGGAGAGGGTTGATCAACTTGCATTTTGATGGGACCTATTTCCTCCCCTCCCTTAAAGCATGGAAGTGCCTAAATCCCACATACCTTCAATACTCTACCCTATTGTGGGGTCCCTTCTTTCATCTGGATTTGGTTTTTTTGTTCTTTGGAGGTATGCTGGTGGTTGGTAGTAAGGAGAGTAAAGCGCCCTGCTCCTGCTCTGCAGCCATCTTAACCTGCAAGTCCAATCTTTGAAACACAGCACCTATCTTAATAAAATAGTCTTTATATTTGATAACATAAATGTAATTTGTTCTAGATAATGAATTAAATCCAAACTAATGAACATTTAAAAATTCCTACTACATGCAAAGCATTATTCCTTCAAATGTAAGATTGCTTCCCTCTTACACTCTGATATATTTCCAGAAAGCAAGGGTACTGGGTGAGGACCCCTTTCAAAAAGTGAGTGATTGTGGGGGGTGGGGTGAGGAAAAAAAATAAGAATTTATATAATATCTATTACATAGCAGGCTCTGTATTAAGTGCTTGACATTTGATCCTCACAACAATCTTGCAAGATAGAGTATTATTGTTGTTGTTATTGTTATTATTATTATTTTTATCATTTTATAGTTATAGAAACAGAGTTAAACAGAGTTTAAATGACTTGTCCAGGGTCTGAAGCCATAACATGAACTCAGATCTTTCTCTCTCTAGGCCCAGACCTCCCTCCACCTACCTACCTCTAAGACGTACTGCTAAAAATGAAGCAGAACAGTTAACAGAAATAATGGCCTTATCCATTTTGGCAATAGATTATCTCTATGCTATTTTTTTCTACCAACTTGTTTACATTAGTAACTAACAGGAAAAAGAAAGTTAAAAACTGAGGAACTTCTAAACTCAGTGCTAATTTGATAATCATTAGACAAATAATCATTATTACCTGTTTTATAATCTAGCCTATAGAGATAAAAATTGGGGAAGTAATTAATTAGTGTCACCATGTAAGAAACATTTTTTCTCTTTATTTTTTAAAAAAATATTTTTCCAATGGTTACATCATTTATGTTCTCTGGGAAAGAGATTTCTGACCAAGGGAATTCAGTCCCATACTAGGAAAAAGCTAAATTGAGGATATTAGCTTGCTGGATTTACCTGCTTCTTATTCCAGAGCTTAGAGCCTGGGACAGAGAATGCCCTTTTTTGGAAATAGGTAACCTCAGACTTGAGAATTTGAGACATGAAAATAGGGGAAATTCCTGATGGTCCTGGTAATGAAATGCAGATAGCTCAAAAAGTATAGCAATCTCTTGAGGATTTAGGTCAAGGCAGAAGCTAGAGCAGTGGAGACTTCCATCTAGTAGGTTTTGACAACATCTAGGAGAGCAGCATCTGGTGGAGGCTGAGAACAATGTCCTTGGGAACAGCTCTAAGAGACTACAAAAAGCAAATAATCAAACTCTTATTTTGCAGGCCCAGAGAACTTACTGAAGTCTAAACTGATTTTCACCAGCTAATTTTTGAGAAGCCCATCATTTAGTCATTCCCTAAATGACTATCTCAAATTATTAATTTGACTTTAACCTCGCCTGAAAGGCTTAAATCTAATTCTATTAGAGGTGTCATCAAA
Source organism: Gracilinanus agilis (assembly GCF_016433145.1). Lineage (NCBI taxonomy): Eukaryota > Metazoa > Chordata > Mammalia > Didelphimorphia > Didelphidae > Gracilinanus > Gracilinanus agilis. Next base: position 455,388,921 of record NC_058132.1, read on the forward strand.
AATTTCTTGTAAACTTCATCAGCATGCCATTTGTTCCAATAGATTTAAGTTTGAAAATTCAATATACAAAAATTCATTATCCCAAATTTTAATATCAGTTTAGATTTTCCTCACTTTTCTCATGGATTATACAATGGTTTTCTTGTTGGACTACCTGCCTCAAGTTCCTATTCAATCAATCCTCCACAAAGTTATTTAAGTGATTTTGCTTAAGTTCAATTTTGATCATGTCACTCCTCTATTCAAGAACCTCTGATGGACCCCCATTGCCTCAATGATAAAATATGAACTCTCTTCTATTGACATTTAAAGCTTTTGACATCTTGATCCCTACCTCCTTTTTCATCTTCATTAGGTATTTCTTCCCTTCTCCCATCCAACATTTAGTTCAGCTAAACTGATCTACTTCTGTTTATCACCCATAATGCTTCATCCTCTATCCCCACATCTTTACACGGAATGCAAATTGCATGGAGTATTCTAGGAGGACTCACATCACTGGTAGGACAGTTTGTCAGGTCCTTTTTAGGGCTACTCATCCAATTTTGGTGCTCACCTTTCATTCAAACTCTCACCTGGCTCCAAGAAGCTTTAGCATATACAGTGGCCATACCCTGGAAAAACCATCTCAGCAGAATGGCTTACCCAAGTTGAGGGTAACTGGCAGGCTTCAAACCAGCCAGTGACTGTAAATGTTAAAATTAATGGTTTGGTTAAATATATGAAAATTATAAATCTTTTATTTGTAAAAGAGGTGGAAAGAGTGAAAGCAGAGAAATACAAAAGGGTAGAGAAGACATTAACCTATCTAACTAACTATTGTTCCAGTGCTTGGCTCAGCCAGGACTTGTTAAACTTCAATAAGAATTAAACTATCTCCAGAAGACAGGAAGGGGAAACCAGCTATCCACTCACCCAAGTTCCCTGGAAGAGGCAGGTCAAGACAATGGCTGGAGCTGAAGGTGACTCCCAAGGCAGACTTTCTTCTTTGAGCAGACCTTCTTCTTGAAGCTGACTTCCTTCTTGGAGTGACTCTCTTCTTGGAGTTCACACTCCACTATATTCCCCTTTATCAGACTCCCTTCATGGCTTTTGTGGTTGTTTTCTGTCCCTGCCCCTTTTCATAGGGGCCAATCACAGCTTCCAAATTGTCTAGCTCTGCCCAGAGGGCAGTGTTTGTGAGAACTAGTTCACACCTTCTGGAGGGGTGAATACTCATCAAAAGGGTTCATACTATCTGAAGGTGTGAAGAATTTTCTGACTGTTTGAGTTAGAAAAAAAGCTTGGAGCTCTCCAAGTATCTTGCTGACTTCTCACCTAGCACTAGGTAGGATGTGAATTCACTAAGAAGTTTGTCAGCTCTTCCACCTAGTTCAAGCTTATGTTGATTCAAAGTTATTGCCAACCAAAGTGTTAACTCCAACTAAGCAAAGAGAATAAAGGATTCCCTTTTCACAAGTGTGAACTCAAAGAGAACCAAGAATTCCCTTTTACAGACTTAGGGAAGTGTCTATCCCAATTCAGGAAGACTTCCCCTGGTAGAATAGGTAGATGAGAACGGTTTGTTCTAATGGCCACATAAGTGACTGAAGAAGATGCTATTTAGTGTTTAGAACTTGGTCAGACATTAAAGAAAGCAAGATTGTCCATCACATCTTGAAATCATCACTAGTTGTCCTGACATTTGTCTTGCCATTGGACTTCAATGACTCTAGAAGAGAGAGTGAGACTGATGACTTTGTGCAACTCTACTTCACTTAAATCTAATTCATGAACAAGTCAAGACATCACCCCATGATGTCCCTGGTCCCATTTAAAATGAAGAACAAGCAACAACATGGAACATACTCTCCCTTGACCTTCACCTCACAGAAAGTACACCTCATGCACCATCGTTTACATAAAGCCTTACCTGATGTTCCCAACTGCTAATGCCTTTCCTGACATAACTACCTGATATTTCCCTTATTTCTATTTTCTTCATAGGCTTATATGTGCATATATTGTGTTCCTCAAGTTCTCTCTTTGTATTTATATCCCATATTCAAGTTCTCTCTTTGTATTCATATCCTATATATATATATATATATATATATGTATACATATGTGTGTGTGTGTGTGTGTGTGTGTAGATTATAAATAAAAAATAAATCCTTACCAACAGATTGTTTGGTTGATTTTGTATTCTTTAAGATTTTGTGCTAAACATTAAAAAAAACAACAACAAACATCTTTCTGAGTTTCTGATACTATTGACCACCTCTCTGTTCTAGATAACTTTTACTTCTAGATTTAGTTCTTTACTTTCCTATTCAAATATAGTATGTTGTCTAAACATCATATTGTATTTTTCAGTTTTGCTGTTTTGAAGGGTTTAAACTAGCAAAAAGGTTGAGATTAACAAAGTGGACTCAAGCAAGAATTGGATGAGATTCAAGAATTCAAAATTAAAACTGGGTAATGAATATTTTCTCCAATATTTGTATCCTGATGGGGCACGGTTTCTTCACCTAGCAGAACACTGATCACTTGAACTTCCCTTCTCCCTCATCCAGCCTTAAGCTTCTACCCATCCTAATATCCCATGACTATTATACCCTGCTCTAGAGGCTGCCTTTTATTTTTTATTTTTTTAACGTTACCTTCTGTCTTAGAAAACATGTAAGTATCAGTACCAAGGCTGAAGAAGGGTAAAGGCTAGGCAACTGGGATTAAGTGACTTGCTCAGAGTCACAAAGCTAGGAAGTGTTGGAGACCAGATTTGAACCCTGGGTCATCCGGACTACATGCCTATTTACTGAACTACCTAGCTGCCCCTGAGAGTCTGCCTTTTTACTAGGAAAAATTGTTCCTGTTATACATACTGATCTGGAATCCCATACTTCGTGGAGGGGAGGTGGAAAGGGTTTCAGCCTAGAATTCATCTGGGTCTCCCTCCCACAAAAATCAATTTTTCTGAGTGCAAATAATGTGCTCTACACCTCTCTCCTGGTCTCTCAGACACTAAGCCTCAGAGTCAACACTCAATTATTATTTGTCAAAATTTGATAGCAGGTGATGCTTCCTGTCAAACCTATAATCCGACCCAGAATTTGCAGAAGCAGCTGAATATCATTTTAATTTGAACCTTGGTGCAAATTTATATTCTCTATTCTTGGTATTCTTAGTGTTCTGTGGCTGGCAAACTCCTGGTTGTTGTTTGTCAGATTTTTGTGATTCAAAACTTCCCTCTGATTGCAAAAAATTCCCATTGCCCTGCTCCTTCTCACTTTACTTTCCTTCCTCTCTAGCTTACCCTAGATTTCCCCAATTCTTACTCTCACTGTTTAGGCATTTAAGAAACATATAGCTATGTGCCAATATTGGGCTTGCTCAGTGTTGAGTTTTCAAAGTGTAAAAATAAAACTGTTCCTACCCTTAAGAAGGCTACATTCTGAAGGCAACATCTTTATGCACAAGGAAAATCAAATAAGATAAAAACTAATTTCTGAAGGAAAAGTATCAATATCCTGTGGGACTCTCATGCATAAGGATGTGGGTTATAGAATATAATGCAGTAAAGGAGGTGGAAAACAAATAGTCAGATGGGTAAGAGAACTCAGAGATTTCAATGTCATGAAGACCTAGAGAGGAGAGTGTCCTAGAGAAGAAGGTGGTAAGTTGTGCCAAAAGTTTCAGAGAGGTCAAGAAAGAAAAGACTGAGAAAAGGCCATTGGACCTAGCAGACTTCCCTTGAGTTCCTTTTTCACCATGTCCTCTGGTACCTTCTTTTATTTCTTCTTTTTTTATTTTTTTAATTTAGAATATTTTTCCATGGTTACATGATTCATGATTTCCCACATGCACACATACTTCCCTCCCCACTCCTAGAGCTGACAAGCAGTTCCACTGGGTTATACATGTATCATTGTTCAAAACTTATTTCCATGTTATTCATATTTGTAGCAGAGTGTTCTTTTATATCAAAACCCTAATCATATTCCCATCCACCCATGTGATTGATGATATGTTTTTCTTCTGTATTTCTGTTTCCACAGTTCTTTCTCTGAATGTAGATAGTGTTCTTTCTCATAAGTCCCTCTGGATTGTCCTGGGGTCATTGCATTGCTGCTAGTACAGAAGTCCATTACATTCAATTGTGCCACAGTGTGTCCATCTCTAAGTACAATGTTCTTCTGGTTCTGCTCCTTTCACTCTGCATCAGTTCCTGGAGGTCTTTCCAGTTCACATGGAATTCCTCCAATTCCTTATTCATTTCAGCATAATAGTATTCCATCACCATCAGATACCACAATTTGTTCAGTCATTCTCCAATAGGGGGACATCCCCTCATTTTCCAATTTTTTTTCCACTACAAAGAGCGTGGCTATAAATATTTTTGTACATATCTTTTTCCTTATTATCTCTTTGGGGTATAAACCCAGCAGTGATATAGCTGGATCAAAGGGTGGGCATTCTTTTAAAGTCCTTTGCACATAGTTCCAAATTACCTTCCAGAATGGTTGTACCAATTTATAACTCCACCAGCAATGTATTAGTATCCCAATTTTGCCACATCCCCTCCAACATTTATTATTTTCTTTTGCTGCCATATTGGCCAGTCTGCTCTTCTATTTCTTCTTGTTTTAGGAAATGGGGGGGGGGGATCACATTGAATTTGATAGAAAATGTAATAATATTATTCTTTGGGATCAATTTGAAAGTGAGCACTATAATTGTAATATCTAACATTTATATTGGCTCTTGAAGGTATGCCAACCACTGTACAAATAACTCATTTTATCTTCATAACAACTTTTGGAGGTAGGCACCATTAATATCCACATTTTTCAGATAAACAGACTAAGGCAGGCAGAAGTTAAGTGATCCCAGTGTCACACAGTTGGTAGGCTGATAAACATCACCTAGCTGCCTAATTATTAATATTGTTGCATCCTTATGATTACAAAAAGTGTATGAATTTTTTTACCATTGTAAACAAGACGAAGAAAAGGGAGAATTTTATAACAAGTAGCACTGGTTCACACTTTTATAAAAACCTTTTGAATCTAAAAAAGGGACAGATTGATATTTAATGCATTATATTCCTATCACACTACAATTTCTAAAACCCTTTCACATAATCATTTGGTTCTCACAACAGCTAAGGTGGATAGTGGAAATGTTATTATCCTCATTTTAAGAATGAAGCAACCAATCTTCTGTTGTCAGGGAAAGGGGCCAAGCATTTCTTAAGTGCCCTATGTGCTGTACAAATAATATCTCATTTGAAATCTGTAACAAGTCTGGGAGGTAGTAATATTATTGTCTACATGTACAGTGAAGGCAGATTGAGATTTAAGTGACTTGCCCAATCACACAAAGAGTCTGAAGATGGATTTGAACTGAGGGATCTCTGACTCTAGCCCCAGTACTTGCTCCACTGTGCCATCCAGCTGCCTTCTTGCCTTGACTTCCATTGATTTCATCTCAATGTTTCTGGTTTGTATTTTTAGGATCCTTTCTTATGATGTTATAGGAGAATCCCTAAGATAGTTTTTCTTTCAAAGCTATTGAAACCATCCTCAAGATTTAATTGGCTCAGGACACTAAAGACTTGGGCCATTGAAATAATTTCCCATTAGACTGGACCCACCAAAAAACAGGACACAAGTGGCCACCTGCCTTCTTTCTCAGACTTTTGATCAGCAGACCATCATGGGGAATACAAAGGCACACAGAAATCAATTCTGTATCATTGTGAAACATCCCATTCTGAATATCTTTCTCCTGCGATGGCTAAGTAGCCTCTTTATGTTAACACCCAGGGATTCTATAAGTCATTTTGTTCCAGTCTTTAATCTGAGCTGTCAGTCCAGTCTGAGTCAGGCCTGGCTTATTACAGATTGGTATAGAGATAGATTTCCTTTCTAGAATTTTGAAACTAGAAATGTTACCCTTCTGTACTCTGGGAGAGATAAGAGTTAAGTGATATTGCTTGTTGGAAAACAAATACATACACTCATATGAATAAAGCTAAGCCTTTCCCCTTTTTTCTAGGGCTGAGATTTTTTAGGTTTATGAAGCACCAGCTTTATTTATTCCATTTAACACACGAGGAAATAGATCGTCTGAGGGACAAACTGACTTGCCCAGGATCACACTGTGAACAAGTATCTTTTAGATTAAAATTCATTTTTTTAACTGTAAGTCCAGTACTCTTTTCTGTTACAGAAATTTATTCCTGCCTTAGAATCTAAGTTAGCATTCCTATGTAGAATGCTATGAGGAAAAAAATCATAAGTACCTCCATGAGACCTTCAGTCCTTTCTTTAGTAAATAACTAAGGCCATTCTCTTGGCACTAACCAGGAAATTTAACTCAGAACTGCCTGAGAAAATTCTTCTCCATATTAGTTGGCTACTGTCCAGTATAAATATGTTGTTTTATATTGCTTATTTAATTCTTTTTATCCTTAAAACTTGTGGAAGTCTCTCCCTATTTTGCCAATTATAACTTTGGAGACAAACATCCAATTGGATACAAAAGCCCCCCATAGCATATGGAGGATAGGATACTCCATATTTCAATCTTAAACTTAAGTACTCAGCTAATTACTTCAAATTAAAGCTTTCCCTGGCGTAAATCTGGAAGCAGAATTAACATATGAAATCATGCTTCCTCCCCATTATTCATAATGCTGAAATATCTGAAAGGAAGGAAGTATCTCTAACACTCACATCAGAGATAAGATATGCTGTTTCCTATCCAACAAGGAAAGTGGAGAAGCCTTGAATGGAGGTGTTGCTATAAAGCTACTCCAGGCTCAAAGCTAATTTGAAGGACCACAATATCCCACCACTATTTCTAGGAGATTGTAAAGACTATCCTTCAATGAATCCTTTTTAAACAAGTTTTATTATGTATAAGCTTACTTCTTTTCCTCTTCTTCCTGCTCACCCTGGGATATTACCTAATACTGATTTGGGGGGCATTTACTCACAAATGTAGGAATTGAAATGGGTTAGAAGAAACTGATCGAATCTCTTTATCTAAAGCCACACAGGTAATAACCAGAAGAAGTGGTATTCAAATCAAGATCTTCTTATTCTAAAGCCAGAATTATTTCAATAATATCATTTGATTTCAACTGATTTTATTTGCCTATTAGAATGTAAGCTCCCTGAGATGAGAAATGTTTAAAAATCTTTTTATCTATAGTGGCTTGCACATATCAGAACCTTAGTGATGTTGAATTATTGAATTCAGGTTGTTACTGATTTTCATTTAAAAGAATCTCATGAGTTACTTGCTTGTTCTATTGGCATACCTGGTAGTCTTGCAGGAGGACATGAATAAAAGTTGCTCAGGATAAGCAGTTATGAATGGGTTATGATGATTTATTGGAAGGAATACCCACATGGATGAGATCACATTGAAATATTGTAGCAGGAAGTTTATCAGAGGATCATAAATTTGTAGTTGAAGGGGAAATCAGTTCAACTACCTAATTTTACAAATGAGGAAACTGAGGTCCTAAGAAGTTAAATGAGTTCCTTATGGTCACACAATTAGTAAATAGAAACAGGAAATGATCTTCTACCTTTAAAAATATGTGTTATTTTAATGTTTCTACCTTAAATATAGGTTTTACCTTATTCCATACTTTTAAGTGAAATTTTATTGCATCTTGAGGACAAATTTTTTTTCAAGTTCTTAATTTTACAATTCCAGTCAATTGGAAAATAAGATTAGATATGCTGTCCTGAAATTCATTTTACAGGCAGGTAACTTTTCAGAAACATATCTATTCCTTAAAGCAAAATACTTCTCTATGTTATTTCCTAGCTTATCAAACTGTGACTAAAGTTCGCCTTTAGCAGTGAAGCTGCAATAATATTTCCATGTCACATGCCTCTCTTTTTTTAGCAGAGACAAAATTCTGAAGAGAATATAGGAGAATTAAGACTCCAAGGATATGTACAGCATATATTTCTAAAAACAGAGCATTTAATGTACCTGAAAATATTAAAAAAAAAAAAAAAAGAAAAAACTTTTTTTGGATGGGGCCTTTTGTCCATTGAAACAAGAAGCTCCTGTTGTTGGAACCATGGCTCCCAGTGCAGATTAACATTTCTTTATGTGTTACAGCCTTTAGAGTTCACGGGGCATTGAAAGATTAAGAAAACTTTCCAGAGTTTGAGTGAATTTCCTGGTCACATAGTCAGAAATGGTACTTGAATCCAAGTCTGACTCTAAATCCTATTTTCTATTCATTATATTATGCCATCTCTCAAATTAAAAAAAATTAGAAGAGGTAATTTAAATGCCAGTTTATTAATTGGGCAGCTAAGCGGCACAGTGAGTAGGAGCATAAAAACTATATTCAGATATTTGATGACTTGTCATGTAGAAGAGGATTTTGATTTGTTTTGGTTGGTCCCAAAGTCTAGAACTAGGAGCAGTGAGTTAAAGTTAGTAGAGTGGCATAGTCAGGTTTGCTGGAAAGGAAAAATGTCATAACATAATGGTCCCAAAGTGGAATGGGCTGCCTCAAGAGATCATGAACTCCCCCTCACTAGAGGTCTGAAGACTTGAAAGTGAAGGCTGGATGACCACTATCTGGTATATAAGGAATGTTTTTGAGGAGCCTGGACAACTAGGGGGCTCCATAGTACATAGAGTGCCAGTGCTGGAGTCAGGAAGACTTACCTCCCTAAGTTCAAATCTAGCCTCAGACACTAAGTGTGTGACCCTGGGCAAGTCTTTTAAACATGTTTGCCTTAATTTCTCATCTGTAAAATGAGCAGGAGAAGGGAATGGCAAACTACTCTAGTATTCTTGATCAAGAAAACTCCAAACAGGGTCACAAAGTCAGATATGATTGAAATGACTCAACAGTTTCATAATTATCCACCTTGTGTGAGGGCGAAGTTTGCTTTTTTATTCCTCTCATCTTCCCTTCTTTCCCTAGACCCTTTTCCCCCAACTTTGTTCCTTTTTTCTCCTCTACATAAAAGCATGCCCAGATCTCTCCTAGCCTAAATAAACCAAACTCTTCAAGCTTTTATTCTATCTTTTTCCTATTTTCTGCTGTCTAGTGTCTAAAAGGAGTAGTACAAATATGCATTGCCTCCATTTGTATACCATTGACTAATTCATCATTTATATTTGGTCTGGCTTCTGTATCTACCACTATACCAAAACTGCTCTCTGAAAGGTTGCTAATAATAGAAATTCACATTTATGTTCCATTTAAAGATTTACAAAAACTTTTCCTAACAAACCTGTGAAGTTTGTATAACACTAGCATTATTTTATAGATAAGGAAATGCATAGTCTGAGAGGCTAATTGACTTACCCATGATTACATAATAAGTATCCAAGTTAGGATTAAAATTCAATTTTTTTAATTCGTGCTTTTAATCATCCCTTCTTCTCATATTCAATGATATTGTTCTCTCTTGGGTCTGCTCACACCTCTCTGACAAGTTCCTGCTGTTTTTCCATTTCTTCTTCCTACTCACTACTACTAGCATTCCCTATTGTTTTGTTCTTGACATTCTTCTCTTTTCTTTCTAGATTCTTACCCTTCGTGATCTGGATTTCTATCATTTTATCACATTTAGCAGGATGATACTGAAATCTATAGTCCTCATCCTTGATTGACCTCCTCAGCTTTCATCTCATATTTACAATTCTCAGAATACTTCCTTTCTTTTGTTTTTTTTTACTTCTGCAAAAACAACTTAATTATGTATGCAATATCCAAAGTGTTACATCCAAGTTATTATAAACTGTCTAGGATCTTCTAATTTTAAACTTTAAACGAGACATCTTTTTTCCCCTTCTTTTCTGAATTCTCTTAAACAGTCAGCAATTAATCAGGAAACATCAATAACAATGTAAAAAACCACTCATTTAAATAAATAAGTTATTTATTTAAAACAAAATAAAAAGAAATAGATACCAAGCCATACATTTTCTTATCATCTCTTTCCCAAAGTAAAAACTCTCCATAGTATGATTCCCAAATGAGGCTATACAATTGCTTGTGAGGAATGTCATCTTGGGATTCCTTCTGTATATAGTTTTGAGTAGATGGCCATTGAGGTCCCTTTCAACTCTTAAATTCAATGGTTCTGTGATACCTTAATGAGAGGAATATTGATCCATGTGTCTTTGATTCCTCAAATCACTTCTTAGCTCATTTTTCACATGAGACTAGGGAGAGTCTAATGATATTCCTAGTAGACAAATTGCAGGGATTTTGATAGTTAGGAACAGCCATTCTCATAGCACTGGATTGGTAGATTCATGGAAAAAGGGAAAGTTTCCCAGTCTCCAGAGTACCAATATCTCATGGTGTCCAGAAAGACAGTAGCAGTTGGAATGGGAAAAAATACTTCATTGCATCAAGAGTTGAGAACATCTGAAGTCAACCTTTGGTACAAGCAGAGAAAGCTCCTGTTTATACTTTCAGGGGCAAGAATTAATACCTTGGAATCTGTATCACTGCAGGAAGCACATACAGTAATGTGTTCAGTGATTCATTTCAGTATTTGACTTTGGGAAGCATTGAAAGGACCTTATTAAACAGTTCCATAGGAAAGAGCTTCAAGGATGCTGCTGAATCAAGGCCATCATGTGGTCGATATGGGGGTACAGGCTTCCCCTAGACATCCCAACACCCCTTGATTGTGGGCCAAGTTAGAGAGTACATAAAATACTCACTTTTCTTTTCATTCTTGTGGCATTAAGGGAAGGTGACTGACTAAGAGCAAAATCCTCTCTGGCCTCTCCCTTCATTCTTGATGAGCACAAATAGGCAACTTCCAGCTTGCTCCTGATAAACATCTTCCTTATATCCCAGATATCTGATTATCCTCTAAATTAGACAGTTCACCCCCTTTTAACTTTGAGGCATAGGACATAATCACAGGACCCATCTCAGGTTCCAGAGACCCAGTAACATGCCATCATCATTCTATCTCTAGTCGTGTAGACCCTGTTGTCAAAAGGGTATAAAAACTCAAACTCCAACTCCTCAGGGAGGCAGTGTTCCACTTGCACGCTATCTCTTGGCCTTTCAACCTGACTTCCAAATGAATAACTTTCTCTTTTTAATTTTAAGCTAAGTTTTGGAGTCTTGCATTCTTGCAAAGGGCAACCTGAACTGAACCTGGGGTTTCACCTCAAAAGTCTCCCACAACATAGTAACAAGTTCTTTTGAATAATTTCAGTGTAAACTTGGATAAGAGTAAACTGGGAGAATTGTTGTAGAGAGAAGTGAGAAGAATTAGGAATTTAATTATACAATGATCAGATAAAAAGAAAAAAAACCTTTGTAAGACTTTAGAAATGTGGTCAATACACATATGATAAAATATGAGTCCAAAAGAATGAAGAAGAAACAATTTTGCAGAGCAGATAAGAGCCATAGGCAGGGCTGCTGTGGAAATGGTACCTGGGGAATTTTTGGACTCTAGATATGCATATGGTTGGCTAAAGTTGCCTAACTCAGACTCTGGGCATTTTTCTTTTTGGCCAAAATGACTGCAAGCTCCATGCTTGGCTAGGTTTTTGGTTCAGTATGTGTGTGGTTGTGTTTGTGTATGTGAGTGAGAATGAGGATGGTGTAGTTCAGATAAGTCAGGAAGCAGCAGTGAGAAAATGTCTGCATGAAGGGTTGGCTGAATGCCTTGAAATGGGATGCTGAGCTGGAGGTTTGGAGCCAGAAGTGTTCCATTGAAGTTTGGGGTAACTGCTTTGAAATAATCAAACTAGGGAAAGTCTCTCCAAGCCTTGAAATGCCATGGCTTAAGGTTAAAACAGTTGTGAACTTTTGTGAAAAAGCTTCTCACAGAAGCTTAAGAACTTAAGTTCTGGATTCCTTCTCAATTTTCTTTGAGGTTTTACATGGTATCTTTGGGTGCTTTAATAATTAAGTTACCTTGATAAGAGTGCAATATGGAATGCCTTTGCCAAACTGTGTTCTTGGGGGCAGGGAGGTTGATCTCTGAGAAAAATGTTTTTAAAGCACATAAAATACAGAGGATTACAAAGATAACCAATTGCATTCAAATACAGCTATCAAAATCATTCATGAGTTTCATTGCTGTAAAGCAAGATTTCACTAAGGTAGGTATTGAAAATATGGTCATCTCTGCCTCAATAGCTATGCTTCAACATTCTATATTTTTATTGATGGATTTCAATGCATCATCTAATTTTTTCACTGTGGATACTACAACAACACAGATGAGAACCTCTGTATATCATGGTCTTCAATAGGAGCTATGACCTTAAAATGTCATTATCCTTTGACCAATCTAATTGTGAACCTCTCAAGATTTAGAAAGATGGCTCTCCAGTTGATTGATAGCTAGTGCATCACTGGGATCAAATAATAAAGCCTTCCCAGCTTGGTAAGATCTATCAGGCTTTGTCTGTCTTGCCTATGCTTGGAGAGCCCATGGCCAACTCTATGCCACAATGAGACATTGAAAGGAGTTGTTTACCTACAGTGAGAAAATCAAAATCAACAAATGACTATTTTGAGCTTAAACATTTGAATTTGCAATACAAAGGTGGTTAGATTTTCATCTGTATCAGGTACAAGATTGGAGACTTGATGTTGCTATTGAATTTATTTTCAAATTTTATTTTTTATTTCAATTTTTCTATCAATTCTCAGAATCCTCATGAAAAGATTCATCTATGACCTAAATTCCAACATGGGTCTCAAAATTATCTAGGGTCTTCTAAACCTTGCTTCAGATTTCACACATATAAACAGTAATCAGAAGGTAGCTAAACTTGAAGGTGAATCATTATAGGTTGATTAGAACCTTGACTAGAAGAAAGGAAACAAGGTAAGTACAACTGGACATTCTTTTTCCAAAAATAAATACATCCAAAAAATTATGATACACATGCTAAATTTGACTATATAAGTTTTTATAGTTTCTAATCCAATGCATAGAGATATAAATAAAGCATATATTCGCCTCACTAATGAGGCTAACATTGTAGAACCATACAATTAAGATTGATTGCTACATCACAATTATATATAACCTTTAAAATATGCAAATACAATGGTCAGAAGATGCTTTTAAAAAATCATAGTCTTCAGTTCACAACTCTACCAGCAGTGCATTACCGTCCTAATTTTGCCACATCCCCTCCAACATTCATTACTCTCCCCTGCTATGATTTTAGCCAATCTGCTAGGATTGAGGTGATACCTTAGAGTTGTTTTGATTTGCATTTCTCTAATTATTAGAGATTTAGAACACTTTCTCATGTGCTTATTGATAGTTTTGATTTCTTTATCTGAAAATTGCCTATTCATGCCCCTTGCCCATTTATCAATTGGGGAATGGCTTGATTTTTTATACAATTCATTTAGCTCCTTGATCCAACCATTCTGGATGGCAATTTGGAACTATACCCAAAGAGTGATAAAAGAATGCCTTCCCTTTGATCCAGCCATACCATTGCTGGGATTGTACCCCAAAGAGATCATAGATAAACAGACTTGCACAAAAATATTTATAGCTGTGCTCTTTGTGGTGGCAAAAAAAACTGTAAAGCAAGGGTATGCCATTCAATTAGGGAATGGTTGAACAAATTGTGGTATATGCTGGTGATGGAATACTATTGTGCTCAAAGTAATAATTAACTGGAGGAATTCCATGTGAACTGGAAAGACCTCCAGGAATTGATGCAGAGTGAAAGGAGCAGAGCCAGAAGAACATTGTATACAGAGGCTGATACACTGTGGTAAAATAGAATGTAATGGACTTCTGTATTAGCAGCAATGCAATGACCCAGGACAATTCTGAGGGATTTGTGGAAAAGAATTCTACCCATATTCAGAATATATATATGTATATATACATATATATATGTCCTCCTATATTAATTTTATTTGTTACAGGGCTAGGCAATGGGGGTTAAGTGACTTGCCCAGGGTCACACAGCTAGGAAGTGTCCAAGGCCAGATTTGAACCTAGGACCTCCCATGTCTAGGCCTTGCTCTCAATCCACTGAGCCATCCAGCTGCCTTGAAAGAGTTTTTAAAAGAACTAAAAAATACAAATGAGAGAGGTTAAGGGAAAAAAACTGAAAAAATAAGAGCAATTTTTAAAAAAATCAAGAAAATTGTGAAAGTAAGATCACCCAAATGGAAAAAGAGATCCAGAAACTCATGGAAGAAAATAATCAGTTAAGAACTAGAATTGGAAAAGAAGAACAGTGATTTCCCAAGACAAACAGAAATAATAAAGCAAAATCAAAAGAATGAAATAATAGAAAAGAATATGAAACATCGCAAAAATAACTCATCTGGAAAATAGATCAAGAAGAAACAATATGAGAATATTTGGACTCCTAAAAAGTTATAATTTTTAAAAAAGAGTTTAATCACAACGATCCAAGAAATCATCAAAGAAAACTGACCAGAAATTCTAGAATCAGAGGATAAAATAGAAATGGGAAGAATCCACTGATCACCACCCCAAAGAGACTCAAAGATGGAAATGCACAGGAACATCATTGCTAAGTTCTATAACTCCAAGGTTAAAGAAAAATACTGCAACAAGAAAAATAAGCAATTTAAATTATGTGGCACTACAGTCAAAATAACACAAGATTTAGCAGGCATGACATTAAAAGAATACAAAACATGGAACACAGAGTTTCACAGAGCAAAGGAGCTCAAAACCAAGAATAAAATATCCAGCAAAACCAAACATAATTATAAAAGAAAAAAATGGATGTTTAATAAACTAAAGGAGTTTCAACTATTCCTGGAGAAAAACACAGAACTCAGTAGAAAAGTTGATCTATAAGAAATATACAAAGGTAATGATGAAAGACTAATCATAAGTGACCCAAAGCGTCAAAATGTTTGATTTTTGTATGGGAAAATGTTATCCAGAGCCCCTGGGAATGGCATCATTACCTGTGTATGTACAAATGAAAAACTTGAATCAAGGTGAATGCAATGGAATGAGTTAAAAATGGTAGTGGAGTAGATCAGGAGGAGGTTGAATGGAATAACTATCTCATATGGAGGAAGAATGAGTGAAAGTGTGGAGGAAAGTGAAAGAGTAGAGGAAAGATGGAGAACTGGCAGTACTAGAACCCTGCTCTCATCAGATCTGGGATTAAGAGAGAACAACAAATACATTTTACAAGGGTAAAAATCTGCTTAACCTACAGAGAAACAGGAAGGAAAGGGGAGGGGATAAGGGAAAGAATAGGATAGGACAAGGGAGGTACCAAAGTAAAGAAAAGCACCTTAAGAGACTGAGGGACTAAGAGAAGGAAGAGTAGATTAGGAGAAAAGAGGGCAAGTGGATAAGAAAAGGGAAGGATACCAAGAATGGAGTACCGCTCAAGAAATAGGAGGGTAAGATGAAGAGTTCAAGAAGAGACTCTTAGTATAAGATAAGGGAGTGATTTTTAGAATTGAACTCATATCAAGAAATAGAAGGGCATGGGAAGGAAAAAAAGGTAGGGATTTTTGGAAAAGGCAGATAGGCTAGGAGAGAATTGAACGGGAACAGAAAAGAGTATACCTTCTCAGAGGCACATGGCACCTTCACAAAGACTGATCATATATTAGGACACAAAAATATTATAGTTAAATGTAGAAAATCAGACATATTAAACACTACCTTCTCAGATCATAAATCAAAAAAATTATATATTATAAGGGACTATGGAAACAAAAACTAAAACTAATAACTGACTAAATAACCTAATCCTAAAGAATGAGTGTGTTAAAGAACAAATTATTGAAATAAATAATTTCATTAAAGAGAATGATAATAAGGAAACAAGGAAACAAGGGGAGCCAGCAAAAGCAGTAAGGAAAAGAAAACTTATATGTCTAATTGGTTATATTAATAAAATAGAGAAAGAAAAGATCAATGAATTGGAAATACAATTTATCAACTAGAAAAAAAGTACAAGTTTAAAATCCCTAACTAAACACCAAATTAGAAATCCAAAAACTAAAAGATGATAATGAGTATAAGAAAAATATTACATTATTAAACAAATCTAGGAGTTGGTTTTATGAAAAAAATCAACAAAACTGATGACATTGGTTAATCTAATTTAAAAAAAAAAACAAGAAAACCAAATCACTATCATTAAAAATGAAAAGGGTGAATATACTAACAATGAAGATGAAATTAGAACAATTATTAGGAGTTATTTTGCTCAACTATATAAAAACAAATTTTATCAATGAAAGAGAAATAGAAGGATATTTACAAAAAAAATAACTGCCTAGACCAGTAATGGGCAAACTAAGGCCTGCAGGCCAGATGTGATCCCCTGAAATGTTCTATCCAACCGCTCTGACATTATTCCTAATCTGATGAACACAATAAGTAAGATACAATACAATGAAACTTCGAAAGAGTTGCTTAGAAATAGACTGACAAATGAGCATTTCCTTTCCTTTGTCCCCCTCTTTAAAAAGTTTGCCCATCACTGGCCTAGACCATCAGAGCCAGTAATCGAATTCCTAAATAAATCTATTTAAGAAAAAGAAGTTGAATAAGCCATAAATGAACTTCCTAAGAAAAAGGCATCAGAAACAGATGGATTTATAAGTGAATTGTACCAAACATTTAAGAATCAAAGAATTCAAAAATTAAATAATTTATTTTAAATAAAAGACAAAGAAGTTTTACGAAACTTCTTTTAAGAAACAAATATGGTGCTGATATCTAAACCAGAAAGAGAAAAATCTGAGAAAGAAAATTATAGACCAATCTCATTAATGAATATGGATGCAAAAATCCTAAACAAAATACTAACTAGACCACAACAACGTCATAAAGATTTTACATTGTGTACAAACAAATTTATACAAGGAATGTAGGGGTGGTTTAATAAGGAAAATTATCAACATAATTGATATCAACAACAGAAGTATTTTTAGAAACCCATATGATTGTATGCAGAAAAAACCTTTGACAAAATACAACACTCATTCATATTGAAATTCCTGGAAAGCATAAGTATAAATGAATTTTTTCTTAAAATGATATGAAATCATCAGCAAGTATTATCTGTAATGAGGAGAAGCTAGAAACCTTTTTTATAAGATCAGGAAGGAAACAAAGATGCCAGTTATCACCAATATTATGTAACATAGTATTAAAAATGCTAGCAATAGCAATAAAAGAAAAAAAAGAAATTGACAGAATCAGAATGGGCAACGAGGTAATAAAACTACCTCTGCTAATGACATGATAGTATATGTAGGAAATCCTAGAAATTCCAGTAAAAATCAGTTGAAAGTATCAATAATGTTAGCAAAGTAACAGAATATAAAATAAATCTACCTAGAGTATCAGCATTTTTACATATTACTGACAAAGATCTGAAAGAAGAGATAGAAAGATACTCCATTTAAAATAACCACTGATAGAACAAAATACCTGAGAGTATATCTGCCAAAACAAACCCAGGAACTACATGAACATTAAAAAAAAAAAAAAGGAATGTAATGCATTCCTGAGACTGAAAAGTATACAAATTACTGGCATAGAGTACAAAATCCATTTGCAAAACATGGTAAAATTTGACAGAAGATTCAAAGTAATGTTGCCTCATAAAATAATGAAAGGCAATGAAGAGGAAAATGATCATGCATAAAACTTGGCATGAGTGTCAGCAAATCCAGAGTCTATGAGCATTTATCAGTGAAATTGAAGGGGTAAAAAAGACATGAAATCTAAGGATCTTTCAGCATTTCTGTTGTGTCTACTCTCATGAATGATAATAGTGAAACTACTAATTGAACTCTATCATCTCAATATTAGATGTGAATACAATGGAAGAAGGTAGACATTACACTTGAGAAAATGAAGTTAGGAGGAGATGTTGGACAAAACCATGTATCTTCTTAGTCATAATACAGCTTCCATCTCCTGGAAGAGACTTGAGACTCTCTATTTTACACCCTGTTCTAAGGTACTCTCTTCTATGTTGTTCAGTTGTTTTTCAGGCATGTTGGACTCTTTGTGATCCCACTTGGAGTTTTCTTGGCAAAGATACTAGAGTGGCTTGCCATTTCCTTCTTCAACTCATTTCACCAATGAGGAGACTGAGGCAAACAGGATTAAGTGACTTGCCCAGGGTCACACACCTAGTAAAAATCTGAGATGAGTCCTCCTGACTCCAGTCCTGCCACTCAATGGACTATGGTGCCCCCTAGCTGTCCAATCTCCTCAAGAGAATCCCATATATACCATATAGTGGTCATTCAGACTTCATTAGAAGACCTTTTGAGACAACCGATTCCATATTGGTATCATTTTGTTAGGAAATGTTTCCTTTTTATCAAGGCTGACTATGCTTCCCTAGAACTTTAACTCACTACTATTCCTGGTTCTGACCTCCAAGCAAAACAAATCAAAATCCTCTTCTCTTTTTTTTAATTTTCTTTCCAAAATCCTCTTCTATATGACAACTCTTCAAATATTTAAATATGGTTTTTATGCTCCTATCCACTCCCAAGTCCTCTCTTCTATGGGTTAATATGCACAAAAAAATAATCATCTAGCAGTGCAGTGTAGTAGATAGAAAACTAGACTTTAAATCTGTAGACCTGAGATTGATTTTCTACCTCATTCACTTGCTAGCTGTGTGACCACAGGCAAATCATTTAACCATTAAGAATTTCAATTTCCTCATTTTTTTTTGTTCAATCATTTATCATTTGTGTCTGGCTCTTCATGACCTTGTTTAGTGTTTTCTTGGCAAAGATACTGAAATGGATTGCCATTTCCATCTTACCTCATTTTATAAATGAGAAAACTGAGGCAAACAGGGTTAAATGAATTGCCCAAGAACACATGGCTAATAAGTGAATGAGAAAAGTCTTTCCTAATTTTATGCCACCTAGCTGCCCTAATTTCTCCCTTTATAAAATGCCAATGACAATATTTTCATTGTTTCTCACTAGAAAATGGGCATATTTTAAAGCAGATGTTTTGTAGACCTTAAAACATTCTATAATTATCAATCGCTATTATGATTTTGGAGGTCCCTCACCAGCATGTTTATCCTTCTTTGGATATTCTTTAGCTCACTAATGTTCTTCCTAAAATGTACATAATCTCAGAAAAATCTGGAGCCCCAATCACAGATGGCCTAATAAACCACCAGTTAAGCTTAGAGAACTATCATATTAAATTCTTAAGACCATCTTAGGAGGGTTCTTAGGAATCATCAGGAATAGCAGGAATAAATTTTAGTGCTAAGTGCTAAGCTTAGGAATAAAACAACAACAAAAAAATAAACCATCAAATTTGACAATCCAGTTGTGTAGACAAGACATACACAAATAAAAGAAGAATATCAAGTAACATAAATTAAGTCAGCTAAGTGGCATGATGCATAGAGTGACCAGCCTTCATGAGTTCAAATCTGGCCTCAGACACTTACTAGCTCTTTGACCCTGGCCAAGTCACTCAATTCTGTTTGCCTCCATTTCCTGATCTCTCTAGATCTATTTATACAGCTTAGTTGATAAGGAAATAATGGGACACAGGAAATGATCTTTTAGCTCATGCTTCCAGCTCTGTCTCTAGGAGCATGGAGTTTATTATATTTTTCAAGACTCATTTCACACAAAAGAACCCCCCCTGAAACTTTGCAGATGCACAAAGGCTACAAATTATGTCATATCAAAACACAAAAATTCTCATTTGACTTCAGAATAGAACAAGGCCAAGGCTGAATTTTGGCTGGCCTGTTATCGAAAGTTAAGTCTGGGAATACTTTCTCAGGGACAAATAGCCCCTATTGGAGAAGGTTTTGTCTAAATTTTGTCCATTATTGACCTTGAAGTGTCTAGAAACAGATTCAGAGTCCGAGAAATTTTTGACCTCTTAACTGTTGGTTTTATGGAACTTAAAGCTTTTCAATAAGGCCACAATACTTTTCAACAAGAAATCACAAGGATCACAAAAGGGGTCAAAGGAGGAGTCTCAGATTTTTATCTATTTTGTTATTGGCTTCCCACACTGATCTGTAAAATGAGGGGGAGAAGGGAGATATTCCTTCAGCATCTTTGCCAAGAAAACCCCAATGTGATTCACAAAGAGTTGGATATGACTGAAAAATGACTTGAAAACAATACAAGCTAAGTGACTAGAGAGACAAAGATTCTAAAGAGAGTAGGAATGATCAAAAAGGACTTCATAGGCTTCCTAGACGATATGGAATGATAGGGACAGAAGGAAGGGAAGGGCTCAGTTAAATGGTAAAGAAATAGAAAGGGAAGGCAACCAGGATAGAAGGATTAACACATGGTATTTCACCTTGGTGAAGCTCTGAAAGGCTGCCCTATGATACCATATACTGCCAGTGTGATGGAGCCATGACTACTGATTGAATGAGGTTTCTGGTGGAGAAAAATGGAGAAGAAAGAAGCAGGGATTGAAGAACCAAGCTTTGGGTTTTAAATGGTGAATTGAAGATCCCCAGGACAGCAAACATGCAGGATTCTGGGTCACCCTGAGCGGGACATGTAGGGGCTTCTACTACTCTACCAACTTCTGGCAATTCTGAGTATCCTATATCAATTTAAATGACAATAATTGGATTAATTTTTACAAAGAAACTTCAAAGCTATATCAGAAAACAAACAGACAATATTTCTCCCTAAAACCTGACAGGGATATGGGGGGCATAATCATCACTAACACCATCTAAAGTCTCAGAAGAGCTTTACTGGCATCAATTAATGTCAGCATGCTTCATTCTGTCATTATCTAGGAATAATGAATCTGGCTTTTGCTTAAAGTTTTTTTTTTCCATTTCTTACCATTTTCTGCCAGTAATGTATTTCTTTTTAACCCTTACTTTCTGACTTAGAGAACATGCTAAATATCAGTTCCAAGGAATAAGAATCACAAGGGGTAAGTAATTGAGGTTAACTGACTTGCCCAGGGTCACACAGCTAGGAAGTATCTGAGGACAGATTTGAATAAAGGACTTCCCATCTCTAGGCCTGGTGTTCTATCTACTGAGCCACCTAGCTGTACCCCAATAATGTAGTTTTTTAACTCTTAACTTCCATTTTAGAATTAATACTATACATTAGTTCCAAAGCAGAAGAGCTCTAAGGGCTAGGCAATGGAGGTTAAGTGAATTTCCCAGGGGCACAAAGCTAGGAAGTGCTGAGGTCAGATTTGAACCAGGACCTCCTGTCTCTAGACCTGGCTCTCAATCCACTAAGCCACTTGACTGTCTTCTCCCCTGTATTCTTCAAAAGAATTAAAATCTGGCATCTCTATAAAATAGTGCCAAGAACACTTCTACAGATCTATAGATGAGAAGAAAAGAAGGTTTTTTTTTAATTCCTATAACACAATCAAAGGGAACAGAGGGTGTTTTTAAAAGATGAAATAGAAAACCACCTTTTCCTTTTTGGTGTTTGAGAAAAGTCACACGAACAGCAACAGGGGAAATATTCAGGAAGAAGAAACCTCTAAATGAACTTTGGTAAAGTTCTTTGGCAAAAGAAACTGAATTCAAAAGTGAACACTGACTAGAAAGGCTATTAACAGCATCAAAGAGCTGCCCAGGAAAAAGAATATTGGGCAAACCAACTGTCATGAGCAAAGCTTAGTGTTTTGAAGAGAAAAAAATAAAACAACTCAAAAACATTTAGAATAAAGTTGAAACTAGCAATTCTGGCCATGCAGGCAAAAACCATGAAAGACTTGGCAAGGTAAGTTGATCCGAAAAGTGAGTTATTAAGTCAGCTTTTAAAGATGAATTCAATTGTGCAAAGTAGAGGGACAGAGACTCAAAGACACTCCACATAGGTATAATGATACAGATAACCTAGGTCCCAGATTGAGGCTAGAAAGGCTGATGCCAGGGAAAAGAGAAGGCTGGGAGCAAATGAAAGAAAATCTCACCTGGGGTATCAATTTGCTGGGGTGGAGAGGAGTGAGGGAAACAGAGAATTATAAAATTTGGCAGTTTCTTATTTTAACTAACTTTTGTTCTGAAGTTGTAAATTCAGAGTTTCTTCCTTCTGACTGACAAGTATTGTCATTTTTCGATTTTGGCTCCCTGGAACAAAGCACTTATGATTTACCAACCACCATGCTAAATACTGGAGATAGAAATGGAAAAGCAAGACTATTATGTCTTCCAAGGAATCTAAGTGATTCTGGCATATGGTTGGGGAATAACTTGTTGCAAAGGAGGCTGTAAATTGGCATTTTAATCTACTGAATCAAATGCCTTTTCCTAGTTCATAAGCAATAAGTACTGTGAGGTCTTATATTATCTACACTTTTTGGTAAATTCTGAATTTTGTCCACTGTTGAATACCACTTGTGAAAGCTTTCTTGTTTTCTCCTAATACTCTCATTAAGGAATGCCTTTGATTCATGTATTGATGACTTATAAAGATTTTATATAGTTGGAAAAGAAGGTATAAAGTTTGGTAACCACTGATATCTACTCCATCTTCTCCTCCTCCTCCTTCTCCTCCTCCTCCTCCTCCTTTTCCTTCTCTCTCTGTCTCTGTCTCGCTGTCTCTGTCTCTGTCTCTCTGTCTCTCTCTCTCTCTCTCTCTCTCTGTCTCTCTGTCTCTGTCTCTGTCTCTGTCTCTGTCTCTCTCTCTCTCTCTCTCTCTCTCTCTCTCTCTCTCTCTCTCTCTCTCTCTGTTATTATTAAGGCCTGAGACTTTTTTATGTCTTTAGTATCTTCCCTGCCTGTGGCTAATGTGCCAAGCCTATAGTCAGAAAGATCTGAGTACAAATTTAGCCTGAGACATTCATACATTGAGCAAGTCCCTCAACTCTGCCTCAGTTTCCTTATATGTAAAATGAGGCTAATAATTGTATTTACTTCTCAGGGTTGCTGTGAGAATAAAGTGAAGTAATATATGTAAAGGGCTTTGCAAACCTTAAAATATGTAGACTCTCTATCTCCCCTCTATCATAACATTGTTTATTGGCTCTTTTTATTATTACAATTTTGGCAGAGCCAGCTTAGGTAAAGTGCCTAAATAACTTCTGTGTGTGTGTGTGGGGGGGAAGCCTCTGTTTGAACCAGACGGCAGCCATTTTTCTCCTATCTACAGCATAGCAAAGGGGACAAACTTAGCAAAAAAAAATTTTTTTAAGTTACAGTACCATGGAAATTTTACATTCAAACTGGTACAATGGGGAAAACAATTTGTACTATGATAGGAATCTTAACATTACTATACAACTTTTCAACTATGATTTATAATTTCTGGATGGTAGTGATCCTAGGTTATATAATGGGAATCATAGGAATATATGATTCCTGCCAATGGTTGAAGCTAGAAATAGGTCAAGTCTTTGCTTTCATGCCAACCACAATTGCAGTCATCATATCATTCCTCCACTTCTACTGGTCCTTAAAGAATTTAGTGCACAAATTGCTAGGACACAAGGATGATAGCACTACATTGATAATGACATTAAGAAAGGAAATAGAAAAGTTACTTGAAGAGAATGCTCAATTGGAAGGGGGAAAACAGATCACAGCAAGAGACAAAATAGAAATAACAATTCAAACAGCTGAGTCACATACAGACACAGCAAAGAAAATAGAGGAAGGGGCAATAGCACCAGCTGTACCAATATTACCAATTATTGATCACACAATTTTGCAGCCAGATTCTGTATTTCTCCATATAAAAAGACATAAGCCATTCACTGCTGCAGATCTAGACACCCTAAAACAATGAATGCCTGCCTTTTTAAAATATCCCTTCAAGACCATAAAATAATTTAAGAGAGCATTAAGACTTTTTGATCCCACATTTTTGGACATTGAAATTCTTCTAATTATTATTACACCAGCAGAGAAAGCACAATTTATTAAGGAAACCTGTAGGAACACAAACTTAACATCTTGGCCACAATAATATGAAGATCTAGAATTAAACAGTCACCAAAACCTAGTATATCTAAGAAAAGCTAGGGAAGATCTTGTAGAAGCTATGAAATCTTTTGCTAAGTGTCCTGATTCCTGGGGAAAATTTGAAAAATTAAGACAGGAGATAAATGAGTACCCCTCGACATATTTAGATAGGCTTGTCTAAGCTGGGGAAATGATTTTGGGGTTCCAAGACTTAAGTGAACCCAACTTGCAGCACATAAGGAGACAGTTTATTAAGGGAAGTTCCCTACCAATTAGGACATACTTCAATTTGCATTGTCCTGGATGGCAATCATTAAGTTTGGAAGACCTATGTAAAACCACTGCATATGTTCACTCGGGAAATCAAGGAGCCAAAGAATCCAAAGAATCCATTAGAGAAAAAGATGACATCATAAAAGATTTAAAGGAGCAATTAAAAGAAGCTAAATTGACCATCAAACAAAGAGAATTAGAGGAAATCAAAAACCTGGCAGCCCTGTATGCATATAAAGCCAGACCTCAGTACCAACAACCCAGACAACTAGCAATAACTTTAAAAATAATATAAAGTGTTTTCTTTGTGGGAAATTAAGGCATATAGTGAAAAACTGTCACCTCAAAGCCCAACTTAATAGCAACAGCAACAAAAGAAGCAATTACAATAATACATGCACAAATTCTAGATACAACACTCACAAGAGAAAACAAATGGTGTGATTACAATTGTTCATAATCTAGCCAACATGCTCCTGACCTGCAGACTATGCGAAAATACTTAGCGCAGGGCACAAACCCGCATTATTCCCAAGTACTAACAGGAAAATACAATACCTTATGATGCCAGGAAACAGCCTGGGAACATAAGGGAAAGCCCAAGGGGTGTGGCGATGGGAAAACATAAAAACCATGATATAAAAGACTTGGGCATGGAAATACACTATGGAGATAGAAAAGTAAAGATTAAATCTAGGGATCAAATAGAAGAGAATTAAATGGTCAGGGATGTAATAGAAATAAAAAACAAAATTTATGGGATAAAATACAATGATTCAAAGAGAAAGGAGAAAAATACAAATGCATTTACACCAGACTTTAAACCAAACAAAATGACTATAGCACTAACAAATGATAAGGAAATTGCAACATGCAAAGTACCAGTAACAACTGATTTAAACTTAAAATCCTCAACACTTAATGAAAAAAATGTTCCAGATATACAAGATCATAACATAAAGACAGAACATACACAAAAAGATCAAGTAATGACAAATCCAAATGCAACAGTTCAAGAGATAAGCTCAAATGGAAGTGTTCTGAGCATTTTCACACACAGACAATGATATGAAAGAAACTACAAAGCAACTTACAATACAGACCATTGGGAAGGAAAGAGCATTATCCTTAATTACTGACAGAAGCAAACCTCCAAGAGAGTTGGCCCATGAAAAGGTTAACAGAGAAAAGAATTGCATTGACATACTAGGACATTCAAACTTAAACCCAACAGTAAAAGACTTTAAGCCAAAAAAATATTTGAGAAAAACCTTGATTCAAAACATCCAAATTTACAACCTTGTTTTACTTCAGGAATGCATTCATCTGGAGAGAACTCTAAATGCTTAAGAGATAATCAAATAGAGGAATCACTCACACAGGACAATGAATCAATCCATGAAATAATACAGGCAAGCCAGGGTAACAATTAAGATATCAACATGTTAATGACATACAGAAACAATAATGTAGAGGAAGAAGATGCATTGCAAGACCAAAATGCATTGCAATCTGAAGGTCCAAAGCCAGAACAAACAGTGGTCACTTTACAACAGGAAGGGCACATGGGATATACAGAGATAGAGGCACCAATGACTCAAGTGAATCAAAAAACAGAAACAGCTGAACCCATGAGTCAAGTCAACCGAGAAATAGAAAGCAATGAACCACACATGACTAGCATGATACCAGAAAATGACTTAGCAGATATGGACATGGAAGCAATTTTAGCATTAGATGTAATTAATACTAAGCCATCACAACCATACCCTGTTTACACAGACTCTGATGACATGAGTTCTGATGATGAAGAGGAAATTAAAAGACTATATCAAGAATCAATGGAGCAGTAATCAGGGTACCAGACATAGGCATTGAGGAAAGATGTGAGTGGCTATGTTTCATACATGTACTGGATGTCTAATCCATCAAAAATACAGAACACCTAAAGAAAAGCCTAAATACAGAAGGATTACAAATATAATGTAGAGAAGACTAGCAATGAAAATGATATATATATAAATGGATTCAAAGCAATATTGGATTACTAGTTCCACCAATATAAGAACATTACCCCTCCAAAAGGAAAGCATATGTAAGTGGATATTGATCCACAAAACCTAGCCAAATCATTGCAAAACACAAAATTATTGCAAAACATCTGAAAGTGCATATAACACACACACAAACAATTGATTGACATCACTGACAAAGTATCACAATCCACACTGTTCCTGTATCCAGACCAGAGAGCCCATCTGACAACATGTATGATGACAGACAACATGTGATAGAGAAACAGAGAAAGGGAAAAGCATCAAGAGAAGAAAAGGAAATTGAGAAAATCAACAAGAAGAAAGATGCAAGAAAAGAGTACTTGAAAAGACATTCTGAAAAAACTTTTCAACTTTGAACTTTGCAAAAAAAAATGGACAATTGCACAAAGAAGAGGACAGAAGGAAACAATTTAAATAAGACTATGGTGCAGCAATAGCACAAAAACACAAATTAACCTCACACTTTAGGGAAAATGCAACCACAGTACATAGCATCAAGATACAAGAGAAATCTATAGACAACTTGAAGATAATTGACAACTTTGAAAACAAGAGTGAGTATTTTGCATGCAAAGTACATGAAGAAAACACAAAACACAACACAAAACTGATATCTAGTTGAGACCTCATGTAAATAAGCGAGTGTCTGAAGATTGTGTAAATATATATATATACATATAGTAAACAGTTGCAAGTTCCATAAGATTTTAACCACATAAGAAAATCAAGTGATTTTCTTGTCTGGTTAACATCAATATGCAGAACTAATGCTTGTACAAATGTATAAGAGTGTAAATAATGTAGATTTATTTATATAGGTTGGAAAAGTAGAGTAGAATTGTAAATAATAGTCCCTAACCATGTAGATACTGTAACATATTTAGCTGATAATTTGGACATTAGACATAGGGAAAGTGCAGAAAGGGCTAGGGAAGTTCAAAATTTTTTAGCAAGCTAGTACAGGAAAAGCATAAGAATAAAATATATTTGTTGTTGGATAGATAACTAAAAATACTAACATACTAAAATAGATTCTTTGTATAAAAACTAACATTGCATTTAAAACATAGGTAGTTTAAACGTAATTTGATAACAGCTAGGAGTACTAAGATAGCTGTATTGCATTACTTGATAGACATATTATAAGTAGAAACAAGTTAAAATTCTGTTAAAATCATAGATGGGTTAAATAATAACTTAGAAGAGTTTAAGGATAAGAAAATTGTTATACTTTAAACTTAGGACATTGTGTTCAATGGAAAACTTTCCTTATTACAAAATTGTTTTATGTCCTGTAAATATTGTTATATAAATTGCAACCCTCATCCCCCTACTAACCTCTCCAAAACCCATCTTAGAATAAGAATAGATAGATAATTAGTATAGTGATAAGAGAAGATAAGTATTTATTATTTTTGAGGGAGGGGGAACATAAGATAGGAATAGAAAATAGTGATGGATGAATTAAGTGGGACTTTTGGAAAACGTCCCACCACACAAAACTGGGATACTGTAAGGATGGAATTTGTGAAGGGGGATGGGACAAAAGGATCCAGAGAAGGAGTGGCTGACAATTGGTGACAGTTACTGGCAGTTGAGACCAGGGAGGATTCTGGGAAATGCTTCAGAGGAGGAAAAGAGTTCTGGCAGAGGGTGTCCCAGCTCGGATCCAGTCCTGAGGGCTTCCTGAGGATCTTTCCTTGGACA
This sequence comes from Gracilinanus agilis, assembly GCF_016433145.1. NCBI lineage: Eukaryota > Metazoa > Chordata > Mammalia > Didelphimorphia > Didelphidae > Gracilinanus > Gracilinanus agilis. The sequence goes on from NC_058132.1 coordinate 455,416,895, forward strand.
TTGAAACCATGATTCCCTGGTCAAAGATGACATCACATCTCACCTAGCAAGACTTCAACCAACAAGTTAGCTAAGTTTTTGGACTCCATTTTGGGAGTGATCTCTTAGTCTCCTTCCCCCATTACCCAACCTTGCTGAGAGACCCTTTCCAGTATAACTTACAATTATAGAAAGGATAGAAATAGAAAAAGAAGGAGAAGGGGCAGGGGAAGAAGCTTGGGAGTGGGAACCCCAAAGGTTCCCACCTGAATGACAGTACCATAGAAATGGAGAAGAGGACACCCCAAAATCCCTCAGCCCTTTACCCCTTTCCCTAACACTTGAATTGCAAAGAATAAAAGCCATTCATTAGTCAGATAGCATTCCAAAGTGCCTGAGAGACAATGAGGAGGAGGGGACCCATAGCTTGGTCTGGCTGCCTCCATCTTGGAGCCAGACTACTTGTTGTGAAGTTGACTGACCTTGGGAGAGGCTTGTGTGAACCCCACCCTCATTCAGAATCAGATTGGGGTACCACATACCTCATCTTATAGGGAAGCCTTGCCTACTACTCCTGTGGGGTGGCACGACCATCTAGGTCACCCAGTTTCGGAGTCACACCCCTTCGAAGTCTCCCAGTGCGTTTTCGGTGCAAGAGGAGAGCTAGAAGAGAGCCTCACCTTTAGACTCTCTCTCCCCCTCTATCAAACATTGGTTTCTGGCTCTTTTTATTATTACAAATGGTATATAAGTACTGTTTCTTAGTAACTGCTTTATGATTACAATTATGGTGCCTCCACACCAGCTTCTGTCTCCATTTAAACTTGGTTCAGTCCAGCTGCTTTTCCCATCTTAGTTCTCTTTAGTGCTATTTTACCTCCTCTGTAAACAAAACAAAGACTGAGATGTTAGGGTAGAGGGTGGTGGTGATTCCACTGTCCTTGATAAAGAAAATTTTGTTATAATGACATTTGCAATTCTTTTCCATTTTCTTCCATTTGTAACTCTCCTTCTAGTTTCATCCTTGAATGACCTTGGGATGACTTTGCTTAGTTGAATATCTTGCCAACTTTTCTTTTAAATGGTTTTACCCTTCACTGATCCTCCCTGCTTTATGAGATGATACTGTTCATAATTATTCATCATCCTATATAAAGCTTTTACAAATAAGTTTATATTCTAACCTGGTTGCCTTTGATAGTCATCTCCCTCTGTAGGTCAAGATGTTTATTGACTAAAATGCAAACAAAGATTAAAAGAAGAAAGGTAAAAAAGAAGAAGTTTGACCAAATGAACCCTTTGTCATATTTAACAGAATATGAAGGGATTATGGTACAGTGGAAAGAACCCATTTCTGGGATTCAATCCTTCCTCCAAAAATGACAACTTGTGTGACTTCAGACAAGGTATTTAGTTTTCCTGGTTTCAGTTTTTTCATCTGCAAAAACATGAGGCTTCTGAGCTTCCTTTAAGCCATAGAGCTACAATCCTATCATGTTGTTGACCACTTGGTCCTTCACCTCTGCAGTGAAGAATGAAGGGTATAATTTCTAAACTCTTTTCCAGGGCCCACTTTAGTCATTAGAATTACAAAGCATTCAGTTTGTTTATTATTTTTATTCATTATGTTATCATTATAAAACTTTATTCTTTATATTTATTATGTTATATGTCTTTCTATGTTTCTAAGAATTCTTCATGTTCGTCTTTTCTTGTAGCATAGTAAAATGTCATTACATTCATGTGCCTTAATTTGTTTAGCCATTCCCAATCAACGAACATCCACTTTGTCTCCAGTAGTCTGGCCCTACAAAAAAAATTGCTATGAATATTTTATTATGCATGAAACATTTCTTTCTGTCTTTGATTTTGTTGGGGTAAGCTGTAGTGGTGATGAGACCTCTAAATCAAAGAATATGGACATTCTTGGGTTTTTTTTAAGCATAATTCCAAATTGTTTTACAGAATGGTTGGACCAATTCACAACTCCATCAGCAAAATTTTAGTGTGTATTTTTGTTCTCTATTTTCTCAACATTATTTCTCTCCTTTGCAAATAATTTAATTTTTAATATTTAAGGTCTAAATTTCTATACAGGAACAAATTCTACTAGTATTCTATATTGTCACCATTTGTTCTTATTCCTTAGCAACTTTTTTTTATAATGGATCATCCTATACCATGCTATCATCTCATTTTTGGTCAGATAATATATGAGTGATGATATTCTTGGGAATTTTCATTGATAGACAGCTGTAAGTTGAAAATAGGGTATTTTCATTTAAGCTATGCTTCCTATCCTTCATAAACAAGACCCAAAAGCTATTTTCACTTGAAATAAATCCCATATTAAGTAGTTGCTTGAAAATGTGCTCAAAGGCTTGAGAGACAAATCTAGTTTTTATAAGAGCCCCAGGATGACTTTACACGTGACTACAGTGTGTTCCAAAAGAAACCAACTCAAGACAAGCAAAACAGGACACAATCCAAGAGCACAGAACAAATTCTCTATTTTCATAGTGCTCAAGTATTTGTATATGAGGTATTCATGTTTTCTTAGGGCAATAGATAGCTTAGTATCTCCATTCTTTAGTACCACCTTCAAAACCTTTGCTCCCATTATTCACGTGGTTTTTATGGTGGTGTAGGCCACACATCAAAGTATGTGTAAATAGAATTAGCTCTAGCCCATCTAGTTAGACTTGTAGGCATAGAATTGACATCACCCTCAACCTTCCTTATTGGGGAGGGGGACGAGTTACCCACACGTGACAATAAGTAACAAATCAAGAACAAGGGACTGCCCTTTGGGCAGTCCAAATCAATGTAGAGACTGCCATTTGTCCACTTGAATTAGAGATGGACCCATGGGAAGTGATGAAAGATATTATCTCTTTAAGTAAGTTAGTTACTTCCTGTTGAGGCAGTTCCCACATTGAACTTGGTGCTGAAGGATCTCCTGAGACCACAGAACGCTTCCACTCTGTATCATCACGTGGGTAAGTTAGGCTGACTTCCTTGGCCTACCTAGGTCGCTTCCAAACTCTGCCTTAAGCAGGCACCAGCCTATCTGGTTGCTAGGCCTTGTAGCTTGTAGCTTCATTTATTTAGCCTTTTAACCTTCTTTCTAGTCCCCGCATTTGCAGGCCTGGACTAGCCTCTCCCTTTCTCTTTATTCCTATACTTTTACCTTCCTGATTGTAAATAAAGTGCCTTAACCCCATGTTGACTTAGGTCTGCTTTAATTACGGAATCAACCTGGATTGTTGATTCCTGGCAGCCACACTTTAAATACATATCTATAAAATACCTAAATTTCCCTCTTACAAGTACTACTAAAAAAGGAATGATTAACCTTTCTAGATCATATTCTTATATTAAATTTAGGTTTGCAGTGTCAGAAATCAAAGGTTTTTTTGGATTTTCTCTTGGGTATTTATGCTTTCAATTAAGATACTCTGCCAACTAGGTGAGCAAGCTGTTTTCATAATGACTTTGTAGTCTTAACAGTCAAGCTACTTAACTTAGAAAAACATTAAGTTACTATACCCCAACTGATAAATGGGTAAAATATATGAACAAATAGTTTTTGAATGAAGAAATCAAAATCATATGAAAGTATATGAAAAAAATACTCTAAATCACTGCTGATTAGGGAAATGCAAACTAAAACAATTCTGAGGTATCGCCTCATATCCATCTGATTAGCTAAAATGTCAAAAAGCTAAAATAACAAATTTTGGAGGTGATATAGAAAAAGTAAAGATACATACTGTTGGTGGAATTGTGAAGTGATCCAACCTTTTATGGAAAGTGATTTGGAATTATGCCCAGAGAGCTATAAAACCATATATCCCCTTAGATCCAGAAATACCATTGCTGAGTCTATTTCCCAAGGACATGAGGAAAAAAGGAAAGAAATCTATATGCTCCAAAATATAGAGTTCTCTTTGTGGTGGCAAAGAAATGGAAATCAAGGGGATATCCATCAATTAGAGAATGGCTAAACAAATTGTGATATGTTTATGATGGACTATTACTGTGCCATAAGAAATGAACAAAGTAATTTTCTTTATTTTAATTTTTATTTAAGTATTTTTCCATGGTTGCATGGTTCATGTATTTTCCCTCCTTTTTTCCTCTCCCCCATTCCAGAGCAGACAAGCAATTCCACTGGGTTATTATACATGTATTATCACTCAGTACCTATTTTCATATTAATCTTTTTTTAATAATGTTTTAAAAACAAAAACCCCACATCCAATGCCCATAAAAATAAGTGAAAAATCAAATGTTTTCCTTCGGCATTTTTATTCTCACAGTTCTTTCTCTCAATGTGGATAGCAATCCTTTTTTTTTTATTATATATTTTTTTATTTTTTTAAACATTTATTAATATTTATATTTTAGAAAAGTTAACATGATTACATGATTATGCTCTTACTTTCCCCTTCACCCCCCGGATTCCCCCCCTCCCCTGGCCAATATGCATTTCCACTGGTTTTAACATGTGTCATTAATCAAGACCTATTTCCAAATTGTTGATAGTCGCATTGGTGTGGTACTTTCGATCCCCAATCATGTCCTCATCAACCCATGTATTCAAGCAGTTGATTTTCTTCTGTGTTTCCTCTCCTGCTGTTATTCCTCTGAATGTGGGTAGCATTCTTTACCATAAGTCCCTCAGAATAGTCCTGGGTCATTGCATTGCTGCTAGTACAGAAGTCCATTACATTCTATTTTACCACAGTATATCAGTCTCTGTGTACAGTGTTCTTCTGGCTCTGTTCCTTTCACTCTGCATCAATTCCTGGAGGTCTTTCCAATTCACATGGAATTCTTCCAGTTTATTATTCCTTTTAGCACAATAGTATTCCATCACCAGCATATACCACAATTTGTTCAGCCATTCCCCAATTGAAGGGCATGCCCTCATTTTCCAGTTTTTTGCCACCACAAAAAGCACAGCTATAAATATTTTCGTGCAAATCTTTTATTTATGATCTCTTTAGGGTACAATCCCAACAATGGTATGGCTGGATCAAAGGGTAGGCATTCTTTTATAGCCCTTTGAGCATAGTTCCAAATTGCCATCCAGAATGGTTGGATCAGTTCACAGCTCCACTAGCAATGCATTAATGCCCCAATTTTGCCACATCCCCTCCAACATTCATTACTCTCCCCTTCCTTCATTTTAGCCACTCTGCTAGGTGTGAGATAATACCTCAGAGTTGTTTTGATTTGCATTTCTCTAATTATTAGAGATTTAGAACACTTTCTCATGTGCTTATTGATACTTTTGATTTCTTTACCTGAAAATTGCCTATTCATGTCTCTTGCCCATTTATCAATTGGGGAATGGCTTGATTTTTTATACAATTTATTTAACTCCTTGTATATTTGAGTAATTAGACCCTTGTCAGAGTTTTTTGTTATAAAGATTTTTTCCCAATTTGTTGTTTCCCTTCTGATCTTGGCTACATTGTTTTGGTTTGTACAAAAGCTTTTTAGTTTTATATAATCAAAATAATTTATTTTACATTTTGTAATTTTCTCTAACTATTCCTTGGTTTTAAAATCTTTTCTTTCCCAGAGATCTGACAAGAATACTATTCTGTGTTCACTTAACTTATTTATAGTTTCCCTCTTTATATTCAAGTCATTCACCCATTCTGAATTTATCTTAGTGTAGGGTGTGAGATGTTGATCTAAACCTAATCTCTCCCATATTATTTTCCAAATTTCCCAACAGTTTTTGTCAAATAGTGGATTTTTGTCCCCAAAATTGGGCTCTTTGGGTTTATCATATACTGTCTTGCTGACGTCAGTTACCCCAAGTCTATTCCACTGATCCTCCCTTCTGTCTCTTAGCCAGTACCATATTGTTTTGATGACTTCTGCTTTATAGTATAGTTTAATATCTGGTACTACTAGGCCCCCTTCCTTCATATTTTTTTTCATTATTTCCCATGACATTCTTGATCTTTTGTTATTCCAAATGAACTTTGTTATAGTTTTTCCTAATTCAGTGAAAAAGTTTTTTGGTAGTTTGATAGGTATGGTGCTAAATAGGTAAATTAATTTGGGTAGAATGGTCATTTTTATTATGTTAGCTCATCCTACCCATGAGCAATCAATGTTTTTCCAATTGTTTAGATCTAGTTTTAATTGTTTGGAAAGTGTTTTGTAGTTGTTTTCGTATACTTCCTGTGTTTGTTTTGGTAGATAGATTCCTAAGTATTTTATGTTATCTAGGGTGATTTTAAATGGTGTTTCTCTTTCTACCTCTTGCTGCTGTGATGTGTTGGAAATATATAGAAATGCTGATGATTTATGTGCATTTATTTTGTATCCTGCAACTTTGCTAAAGTTGTTGATTATTTCTACAAGCTTCCTAGTTGATTCTCTAGGATTGTTAAAGTAGACCATCATATCATCTGCAAAGAGTGATAGCTTAGTCTCCTCATTGCCTATTTTAATACCTTCAGTTTCTTTTTCTTCTCTAACTGCTACTCGTAGTGTTTCTAGTACAATGTTAAATAATAGAGGAGATAATGGGCATCCTTGTTTCACTCCTGATCTTATTGGAAAGGCTTCTAATTTATCCCCATTGCATATGATGCTTGTTGATGGTTTTAGGTATATGCTGTTTATTGTTTTTAGGAAAGGTCCTTCTATTCCTATACTTTCCAGTGTTTTCAATAGGAATGGATGCTGTATTTTGTCAAAGGCTTTTTCAGCATCTATTGAGATGATCATGTGATTTTTGTTTGTTAGACTGTTGATATGGTCAATTATGTGAATGGTTTTCCTAATGTTGAACCATCCATCCTTGCATTCCTGGTATAAATCCCACCTGATCATGGTGGATAATCCTCTTAATCAGTTGCTGGAGTCTCTTTGCTAGTATTCTATTTAAGATTTTTGCATCTATGTTCATTAGGGAGATTGGTCTGTAGTTTTCTTTCTCTGTTTTTGATCTCCCTGGCTTTGGAATCAGTACCATATTTGTGTCATGAAAGGAATTTGGTAGGACTCCTTCTTTGCTTATATAATAATTTGTGTAGTATTGGGATTAGTTGTTCTTTGAATGTCTGATAGAATTCACTTGTGAATCCATCAAGCCCTAGCGATTTTTTCTTAGGGAGTCCTTTGATGGCTTGTTCAATTTCTTTTTCTGATATGGGATTATTTAGGTATTCTATTTCTTCTGCTGTTAATCTAGGCAATTTATATTTTTGTAAATGTTCATCCATATCTCTTAGATTGCTATATTTATTGCCATATAATTGGGCAAAATAGTTTATAATGATTGCCTTAATTTCCCCTTCATTAGAGGTGAGGTCTCCCTTTTCATCTTTGGTACTGTCAATTTGGTTTTCTTCTTTCCTTTTTTTTATTAGATTGACCAGTACTTTGTCTATTTTATCTATTTTTTCAAAATACCAGCTTCTAGTCTTATTTATTAATTCAATAGTTCTTTTACTTTCTATTTTATTAATTTCTCCCTTGATTTTTAGTATTTCTAACTTAGTTTTCATCTGGGGATTTTTAATTTGCTTGCTTTCTAATTTTTTGAGTTGAATGCCCAATTCATTAATCTCTGCCTTCCTTATTGTTAATATATGCACTCAAGGATATAAATTTCCCCCTGTGCATCCCACAGAGTTTGGTAGGATGTTTCATCATTGTCATTCTCTTCAATGAAATTGTTGATTGTTTCTATGATTTCTTCTTTGACTAATTGGTTTTGTAGAGTCATATTATTTAATTTCCAATTAGTTTTTGATTTGCCTGTCCAGGTGCCCATACTAATTATTATTTTCATTGCATTATGATCTGAGAAAGTTACATTTATTATTTCTGCTCTTTTGCATTTGGTTGCAATGATTCTATGCTCTATTACATGGTCAATCTTTGTGAATGTACCATGTGCAGCTGAAAAGAAGGTGTATTCATTTTTGTCCCTATTTATTTTTCTCCACATATCTATTAAATCTCATTTTCTAGGGCTTCATTCACCTCTCTTACCCCTTTATTATTTATTTTTTGGTTTGATTTATCTAGATCTGAAAGAGGAATATTTAGATCTCCCACTAGTTTGGTTTTACTATCTATTTCCTTCTTGAGCTATACCAATTTCTCCTTTAGAAATTTGGATGCTGTGTCATTTGGTGTATACATATTGAGCAATGTTATTTCCTCATTGTCTATACTGCCTTTTATCAGGATGTAATTACCTTTCCTGCCTTTTTTAATCATATCCATTTTTACTTTGGCTTTATCAGAAATCATGATTTCCACTCCTGCCTTTTTTTCCTCATTTGAAGCCCAAAAGATTTTGCTGAAGCCCTTTATTTTAAACTTGTGTATGTCCACCCACCTCATATGTGTTTCTTGTAGACAACATATGGTAGGATTATGAGTTTTCTTACTTTCCCTTCTGTTTCTTATTTACCTTTTCATGTTTCTCTTGATTTTTGTGGTTGGATATTGAACTTTCCATTTAATCCTGGTCTTTTCTGTGCAAATGCTTGGAAATTTTCTATCTTGTTGAATGCCCAAACTTTCTCCTGGAAGAATATAGTCAGTTTTGATGGGTACGTGATCTTTGGTTGTAAACCCAGTTCTCTTGCCTTTCTGAATATCATATTCCAAGCCTTGCGGTCATTTAGTGTGGAGGCTGCCAGATCCTTTGTGATCCTGATTGGTGCTCCTTGATATTTGAATTGTCTCTTTCTGGCTTCTTGTAAAATTTTTTCTTTTATTTGAAAGCTCTTGAAGTTGGCTATTGTATTCCTGGGTGTTGCCCTTTCTGGGTCTAGTGTAGAGGGTGATTTATGGATCCTTTCAATGTCTATATTGCCCTCTTGTTGTAGAACTTCAGGGCAATTTCGCTGAATAATTTCTTTTAGTATGGAGTCCAAATTTCTATTAATTTCTGCTTTTTCAGGAAGACCAATGATTTTCAGATTGTCTCTTCTAGACCTTTTTTCTTTGTCTGTCACTTTCTTATTGAGATATTTCATGTTTCCTTCTATTTTATCAGTCTTTTGACTTGTTTTATTTGTTCTTGCTGTCTTGATAGATCATTGGCTTCTACTTGCCCAATTCTTGTCTTTAGAGACTGGTTTTCTGCTATAAGCTTTTGATTTTCCTTTTCAGTTTGGTCTGACCTGTTTTCCAGCTGTTTGATTTTGGTATCCAATTTGCTTATTAATTCTTTTGATTTGGGGGCATCTTTTTCTAATTGCCCAATTCTAGCCTTTAGAGACTGGTTTTCGGCTACAATCTTTTGGTTTTCCTTTTCAATCTGGTCATTTCTGGTCTTTGATTTACTTGCCTCATTTTCCAATTGTGAAATTCTGCCTTTTAAACTGTTATTTTCTTTCGAGATCTCTTCCATCTTTCTCATGATCTCAGATATGAACTCTTCAAGACCTTGTGACCCATTTTCATTGTTTTGGGAAGGTTTGGATATGGTTAATTGTTTGTTCTCCTCTGCTGTTTCCTCTGTTGTCTGGATTTTTTCTGTGTAAAAGTTGTCAAGTGTTAAAGGTTTTTTCTTCTTCATCTTTCTCTTCTGGTTTTCTTGATGATTCTGGCTTGCCATTGTAAGTTGATTGCCCTCTCAGCTTTATGCTCGCGCCCAGGATCTGTCTATGCTCTTTAGACTCCTGAGATCTGAAGTCTAGTTGTTCTGGGACAAGCCTCCTGGTGGTCTCCTTGCTCATTCTTCTGCCTGAAGATCCTTTAACAGTCTCAGGGAGCTGCTTCCACAGTCAAGCACCTCTCTGCACTGGGTCCCCACTCAAGGTCCGTTCCTGCACTCAGAATCAGTCCCTTCATCCAAGCCTTAGTCTGTGCCTTAGTCTGTGCCTTAGTCCAACCCTGTGTCAGCCCCTTTGCCTGTGCCTGGGCTCAGGGTCTTTGTTCAGAGTCTGTGAGTTCTTTAGCCTCTTGGGGGATCTTAAGTCTTGCTGCTCTCAGGAACAAGCCCTGGTGAGCTGCCAATGACTTAATGGGTGCCCCAAACTTGCTCTGACTCTTGCACTGGCTTTGGTGTTGTAGGTGGCGTGTGGGTAGGGGAGGGGGTTGCTCCACTCATGTTTTTGTGAGAGCTGTTTCACCCCTTTATAGCATGGAAATACCCCAATTCCATGTACCTTCAATGCTGTGCCCTGTTGTAGGGTCCCTTCTTTCCTCTGGATTTGTTTTTATGTCTTCTTGAGGAGTCCTATATGTGTGGGTTAGGAGAGGTCAAGAAGTTGCTTTTTACTCTGCCGCCATCTTAACCCCTGATAGCATTCCTTCTTATAAATCCCTTCGGATTGTACTGAATCATTGCATTGCTATCAATAGCAAAGTCAATTTCATTTGATCATCCCACAATGCTTCAGTCTTTGGGTACAATGTTCTCTAGGTTCTGCTTATTTCACTCTGTCTCAGTTGTTGGAGGTCTTTCCAGTTTATTTGGAAATCAAACAGTTTATTGTTCCTTCCAGCACAATAGTATTCTATCACCATCATATACCACAATTTGTTCAACCATTCCTCAATTGAGGGACAGCCCTATATTTTCCAATTTTTTGCCATCACAAAGAACATGACTTATTTCTGTACAAGTATTTTTTCTTATTATCTCTTTGGGGTACAAACCCAGAAGTGGTATTGCTGGCTCAAAGGGCAGGCATTTTTAAAAATCCTTTTGGGCATAATTCCAAATTGCCTCCCAGAATGGATGGATCAATTTACAGCTCCACTAGCAATGTATTAGTGTCCCATTTTTGCAACATTCTCTTCAACATTCATTATTTTCCTTTACCTTAATATTGGCCAATCAAGCAGATTAATTTTCAAAATAACTTGAAAAGAACTACATAAGATAATGAAGACTGAAATGAGTAGAAGCAAGAGAACATTATATACAGCTACAGGTTTAATACAAGAATGACTTGTAATATTCATCTCTAAAGAATAAATTGAAAAATGGCAACATGAAAGACATTATGTATACCTATTTGTTTGCTGGGTTATACCTGCTATGATTTGAGGAAGAGAGAAGGGGAACTGAGATACCTGGAAGTAAGTTCTATTAATTAAAAAATGGAAAAAATGATAACTATTAACTTTTTTTTTATTTTGGGGGAGACTGAGTTTTTGTATCTCATGAAGGATGGAAGTGCAGAAGTCACTCATTGTTCAATCCCAATAATAATTGTTTCAGAATCTTTGGTTTGATCAATTATGCTGACCTGGGTCAGTTTTGTCCCTCCTTAGGCAGTATAGGAACCTCCCTTCTTGGAGGTTTACCATGTTGGCACCATATGAGAATACATGAACAGATTCAGCCTCACTGAAGCTCAGAAATTCTGAGCTCAAATAATCAATCAGGCTCACTCTTCCTAGCAGCAGGGACTAAAGTATATGTCACTACACCCAGACTAATTTACTTCTTCCATGCAACTTTTCTTTATTCATGTTTTCCACTAAATTTAATTTTTATTAGAATAACTTAAGTATAACATGATTGAAGAACATTATTTTCTTTTTTAAATTATTTCTATTTCATATTGCCTGCCTTCTTAGAGAGAGGGGAGAAGGTAGAAAGGAGAGAGAAAAAAAGAATTAGTCATAGATTTTTGGACAAGCTAATGTGAAAATTTATTTTTCTTGAATGGCTAAGCTGGGGAAAAGGGAAATAGGTGAACCCTAACTCTTAGGTATTGAACTGCTGTTCAAGTTCTCTGTCCTGGCTCACCCAGGCTGGCTTGACCCTCCATGTCTGTTCTGATCTCAATGGCTACCCTCGGCTAATCAAGTAGAAAGTTTAGTCTCTAGGTTGGCTAGAACAGATAATAGTAATCTTCAGTATATATTGCATGTTATATTATGTTAGATGATAAAATAAAAATAAACTATAACTTGAAAATAATAAAAAATAAAATAATTACTTGGACAAAAGTACAGAAAAAATTTTTTTGCCTTTTTATCTCTTCATAATGGCCTCATCATTGTATAATTAGAATTTTCTGTACCCTTGAACTATGTTTCCCAGCATCTCACTTTCATCCTCACATTGAGTCCATATTTTTTAAGGTTTCTGTAACTCAGCCTCCTGTCCTCTTCTCCCACTTTCACCATCCAGGAAACTTGTCTTTACTCAGGCTATACTATACTATTTCCTCTAATTTAAGTGATTATTAATAAATCTTACAAAATATAATAGTTGGAGTTATTGAATATTAATTTTAATCTTATATCATCATGGTGTGGAGGTCTTCAGGTAATTCTATGTTCTAAAAAAACTATGTTAATTAAGCATAAGTTCTAGTAGTTTCTACTATGCTTGAAAGCTTTTGAGTATAGGTTTTGCTTCAGAGGACCAGCTTAGGTAAGTATGGAGAGACACATCAGTAGTGCGCTCATTGACCACCAATGAATTCTTTGACTATGGAAACCTTAGAAACCAACAAAAATACATAATGACCTTCAGTCCTGGGCAGTGTAAAAAGAAATTTTAAATTAATTCATTTCTAATCACTCAATTAATTTAAGTTGTAAATGATTTTATAGTAAAAGATAACCCCAGTTATTAGTTGATTGAATAAGTGAGTACAAGATAATCATAATCATATTGTAGAATTATAGTAGAGATAAGATTAATCTTCTTAAGGGTTACTCTCATCTTTGACTTAGAGCACTCTGTCCCCACACATTACATATCATCTGGGGACATGTCATAAAGCAACAAGGGCTATGCCATAAGATTGGAAGAAACACCAGGACTTTCTTTTTGTGATTTTAGTGTAGTGTTATGATACTTTATGGTTTCATTAATTGTCAATAACCTTCTAGGGATCCCCCTCACCCAGGAACGAAATTCTGACTTATATACTCTTTGCATCACTACTTGTACTCGTAGTATATGTTATAAATATTTCCCAGATGTAATACTCAGGGTATCAGACCATGCTGGGTGCATCTGTAGAGCCTGCCTATTGTATCCTTGTGTTCCCCTTAATAAAGTCAGTTTGCTCAGAAGATCTTTACCAAGTCTTTTCCTTTTTATAGAAGCTTCCTTCTATTTCTAGCCTAGGGTTTTAGAAAAGAGGACAAAGGGTACTAGGAATAGCACCATCTTTAAATCATCTATAAAATTAGACTTTATTATTGGTAATTCTAAGTGTAAGAACTTTGTCCAAAGACCAGCAAATGAGCATACTGCTGAAGAAAATGAATCAAGTAAATCTTGCAATTCTAGCTGTAAATTGTAGCAATTAAAATAAAATAAATTGAGTCACAAAGTTTTAAGCATGAATTTATTGGCAAAGTGTGAATCTATCAATAAATAGGATCCCAGCTTCCTCAGAACCTGACTAAGAGGGATGGTTTTCTTCTATATGTTTTCGGAAGTATGGGACAAAGAACAGAACTGAGTAAGCAAGTGGTATAATGAGATTAAGGATGATATGATTAGTTACATGGTTGAGACCTAGGGATGATTGGCTGGAAGTTTGGAAATAGAGACTAGCAACAAATCCATCATTTCCCCCCTGTGCCTAAGTAGTGTTCACTGTTTGAATTCATCTTCAAGGTTACAGATAATGGCCCAGACTTTGGGAGAGCAAAGCAGATTTCCTTGAAGGATGACTTAGTGGTATCAAGATATTAGACCTCACTCTCTTATGTCCACATGCATCCCCCAAGCTGACATATTCAGTGAGGCAAGAATAGATCAGTTATCAGTAGGTGAGCTAGATTTTCAAACTTAATCTAATATAGAACAGTTGAATTCTGAAATAAGTTCAGAGAAAGACACCTATAACTTAAGCAATTATAGGACAGAATCAACTAGTTAAACATAAGAGCAATAAGAAAATGATACATAATCAATATTAATCATTTCAAAATAAAACTAGAAGATAAAAGCAAGTCATAAATGAATAGAAAGATGGTTCACAAGAACTTTTTAGATGGATTAAAAAAAAAAGCAGTTGACAAATTTGGCTTAATCACATACCCAATGGCACTAGGAAGAATTATTTCATGGGGCAATTGATCATCTTAGGTAACTGTATTCATAAAAATAATATTTCAGGGCAGCTGGGTGGCTCAGTGGATTGAGAGCCAGGCCTAGAGACAGGAGGTCCTAGGTTCAAATCTGGCCTCAGACACTTCCCAGCTGTGTGACCCTGGGCAAGTCACTTGACCGCCATTGCCTACCCTTACCAATCTTCCACCTATAAGTCAATACACAGAAGTTAAGGGTTTAAAAAAAATTAAAAAAAAATAATATTTCAAAAAGACCACAAAAAATAATTGAGTTTATTTACTAACTTGAGTCTCAGAAGATGAATAGAAAGATATTCTATGAAGGACTTCATATTTTTTTCTCCCCCCACCAATTAAACCTATACCTTGATATTTGGATTATTTCAATGCAAAGGTAAGAATAGGGGAAGATGGTTAGAAATATATTGTAAATAATTTTTAAAAAAGAATGAAACAGGCTAAAGACCACTAAACTACACAGGAGCCCAATGAATTTATATCATGAACATTTCAAGTACTAGATATAACAAGCAGCAAATAATATCACCAAAAAAATGAAATTGACTATATTTTAAGAGACAAGAAGAAGCATTATACATATGGAGGATCTGTCATTAGATAAGTTGTCAAATAAGTAAGACTACTGAATTGGTAGGACAAAGCTCAGAATTAATAAACTGTTAATGAAAATAAGTATAATAGAAATGATACTGACATCAATACTAATTATTTTGTATATTAGTTTAACCAATACAAATTAATTATCATAAAAAGGGGACCAATAGAACCAAAAAAGACTTTAGTCAGCAAACAATTGACTTATTTGCCAAGAAGACAGCCACCAAAGGAGATGATGAATTAGATTGTAAACCAATTTATAAAATCTTATGAAGAAAGATAATGAATGATCATAATCAGTATCACCTCATAAAGCACAAAGAAACAGTAGAGGTTAAAATTAATTTAATGGGAATTTGGCATAGGATAACACTGAGTAAAGTCATCTCAAAAGTTTTCAAGGTTGAAAACGAAAGAAAGACTATATAAAGGGATGAAAAATAAAAAAAAAAATCTTAAAGGATTTTTAGAAATGGTTTTCACTATCATGGATGGCAAATTTTGTCCCCTTACTTTGACTCTAATCTCACTGTCCCACATAAACTTTTGTTGTTTGTCCTTCACTTTTTTTTTTTTTTTTTTTTTTTTTTTTTTTTTTTTTTTTGGTGTAAGAGTGGACATTTATTACAACTAATGTATGTGATAAGACAATGGTCACAGCCTAAATATTGGTCACAATTACAAAGCTTAATCCAGCCAAACACATACAAATAAGTGAAAATGTAAACCTTGAAGACATGTTTAAATACATATGAAAATGGTACTGAAATGGAATTATGGCAGCTTTAAAAAATAAATCCCACTATTGCCACTTTACCTCTTCCAGCTAATATTTTTACATGAATATTTTCTGATTAAGAGGCGGCATGAAAGGAGACATGTCATAAATTAGTGGTAGGTACAGCATAAAAAAGTATATGGAAAATTTAACTAGAATAACTTACTACCAATACTGGAGGAAACAGCCATGTGATACTTTGTGTTGAGATAGCAATCACTTTTATAACATCCTATTTTAAGTAGATGTTTTCCTTAGCCCATGAAGAAATGAGGTAAATAGTGGCAGTATAATGTATTGGGGGAGTTGAGAAAAAAATAATCCATTTAAGTTTTAAAATTATGCTTAAAAGGAATCTTACATAGAAAATAACATTTAACCCATTTTCATAATGTACATTATGTGCTCATATTGGAGTATAATATCTTCAGTTCAAATTCCTGCCTTCAACTAATGGTCAATGTAAAATAGGATTGTTACAATTCAAGTAACCTGTATTCCCTTTAATGTAATATCCCTTTAGTCTCAGAAATGTACATTTTTTTTCAATAAGTTACCAGTTTAAGATAATGTAGTTCCCAATAAGTATCTTTGGTATACATATGTATGTTTAAGTTTCTGCGGTAATGTTAAAATTTCAATCATTTTGATATGTAAAATCAGTCAATTTTTCTCATTCCCATAAATACTGAAATGTAACACTAGTCTTTGGTTGCATGAAACCATTCTGAAGCATTATTACAATTAACTTTTGAATTGATACAAATGTTAGCTTCCTTTCAGTTCAATGCAGTAATACCAACAGATGTGCTTCCTGTTTGTGATTTTTATGTGTATATTCATAATTATCACATACAAATAAAATTAATGGGAAACTGACATAATTGAACCTTTAAGAATACTGAAGTTATCTCCTGCATCAAGTTTTAGTTAACATTTAAGTCCCTTTAAAATTTTTTGATTAATACTTTTTATTCCCTTTTGAAAAAGTGGAGTGTTTTTATGTAGGCCTGAATGAAGCGGCTTAGCAAAACAGTAATACTGACAAACAGCATCTTACACCATTAGCTAAACATTGACATGAAGGCAGTGAACATCTACAGTATGTGAGACCACGTGATGTCATCAACATGGGAGATGGCTTATGTCAGTCCAATTTCTTCAAGAACACTACGTGGGGTTTCGGCTTCCTCTTGTAGCAGATCTGCCTGCTCGATGGCTTTAAGTACATTTTTCTTGGATGTTTCCTGAACTTCTCCTCCCAAAAGAAACTCGTCCAAAATAAAATAAGCCTTCTCAAAATTAAAGATGATATCAAGTTCACACACGCTGCCAAAATATTTGTCAAGTAGTTCAACGTAACGATGAATTATTTCCAGGGTAATTAGTTCATTGTCCTGATCTTCAATAGCACAGCAGAAATACAGGCTAGCATATCTTTTGTAGACAATCTTCAGATCTCGCCACTCCAAAAAGCTGCACATTTTGGGTTTACGGGCTAAAACTGTTTGAACAAGTTCCCTTGTGATTTTTTTCTTTTCTTTGTCCGATAGTGGGACATACCATTTCTGAAGTCGGAGCTTCCCCTGACGACTAAAAAGCAACATAAACTGCATGGTGGCCGCTGACGAGAAGGAAGCGCCGCTACTGCCGCCGCCTGCAGCTCCCCGGGCCGCAGCAGCAGCCAAGTCTGTCCTTCACTTTTTAAGGTAACTAATGACATCATGAGAGTGATGTCTTGACTTCTACATGAATTGGGTAAATGAGGCTGAATTGTGCAAAGTCACCAGCCTCATTCTCTCTTTTAGAGTCTTCAAAGTTCAATGGTAAGACAAAAGTCAGGACAACTGACTGTGGTCTAAGATGCAATGGATGACCCTGGCATCTTTGATGTCTAAGTTCTTTTTTAAAATTACAAATGTTTATAAATCCAAACAAAACAAGCATTTTCATATATAAAGAAAAAAGTTATTACATAAATGAAATCATAGATTGCCTATATGTTTAACTAACTTTTCAACATAATAGATCTTGTCTACTGGTGTCTCAACCCCTCTCCAAACTCCAGATATCACCTAGGATATTGTCATGGAGGCCAACATATTCATGTAAATTAAGTCTTTCATGTGCTATTTTTCTGTTTACTTTCTAGAGGTAATTTTTTCAATGTATCCCTCTGGCTATTCAGCGGCTATGTATAATGTTCTCCTTGTTCTATTCCATTTACTGTTCATTATCTCATATAGTTCTTTCCATGTTTTTAAAAAATCATTTTGTTCATCATTTCTTATGGAATTATGATCATATACTGCAAATTATTTAGCCATACCCCAACTGATAGACATTCCCTCAGTTTCTAATTCTTTACCACCACAAAGAGAGATGCAATATTTTGGCACATGTGACTTCTTTTCCTCTTTCCCTGATCTCCTTGGGAAATAGACCCAGCAATGGTATTAGCCTTAATGGTCTAAGGGTAAACACAGTTTTATAGCTCTCTGGGTGTAATTTCAAATGGCTCTTCAAAATGGTTGCATCAGTTCACAGTTCCACCAACACTAGAGTCCTCTTTTTTTCCACATCCCCTCCAACATTTGGCTCTTAGCCCTTTTGTCATTTTAGCCAGTCTAGTTGATGTGAGGTGATATCTCAGAAGTGTTTTGGTTTTCATTTCTCTAATCAGTAATGATCTGAAGCATTTTTTCATATACCTATATATGGCTTTGATTTCTTCATTTGAAAACTGTTTATATCTTTTGTTCATTTGTCAGTTGGGGGTTAACTCTTATTCTCAGAAATTTGGAAAAGTTCACTATATATTTTAGATATGAGATCTTTATCTGAAGGGTTGTCTATATACATTTTCCCCCAATTTTCCACTTTCCTTCTAATCCAGGCAGAGTGTTTTTTTTACATAAAACATTTCAACTTAATGTATCCAAAATAATCCATTTTACATTTCACAATGCTCTCTATCTTGTTGTCTCATAAATTCCTCTTCTATCCATAAGTCTGATAGGTTGTATGTTCCATGTCCTTTTAATTTGCTTATGGTATCTCCTTCTATGTGTAGATCATGTATCCATTTTGATCTTATCTTAGTGAATGGTGTAAGATATGAGTCTATACCTAGTTTCTCCCAAACTAATTTCCATTTATCCCAGCAATTCTTTCTGAACAATAACTCATTATTCCAAAATCCTACATCTATGGTTTTATCAAATACCAGATTACTATAAACTTTTTGTTTGTTTGTTTTTGTTTTTTTTAAACCCTTGTACTTCGGTGTATTGTCTCATAGGTGGAAGATTGGTAAGGGTGGGCAATGGGGGTCAAGTGACTTGCCCAGGGTCACACAGCTGGGAAGTGGCTGAGGCCAGGTTTGAACCTAGGACCTCCTGTCTCTAGGCCTGACTCTCACTCCACTGAGCTACCCAGCTGCCCTACTATAAACTTTTACTGCTGTTTGTAGTATGTCTTTTCTGTTCCACTGGTCTACCTTTATATTTCTTAACCAGTACCAGATAGTTTTGATAATTACTGTTTTATAATATAATTTAAAATCTGGTACTTCTAGACCATGGTTTATGTTTTTCATTACATTAATTCCTTTGATATTCTTAGTCTTTTGTTTTTCCAAAAATATTTTGTTATTTTTTCTAATTCAATAAAAATTGGTAATTTAATTGAGATGACATTAAATAAATCAGTTTAGGTAGTATAGTCATTTTCTTCATAATGGCTTTGCCCATCCTTGAATAATGAATAGTTCTCCATTTATTTAGATGAGGTTTCATTTGTGTAAAAAGTGTTTTATAATTATGTTCATGTAGTTCTAGGGTTTATTTTGGCAGGTATACCCCCAGGTATTTTATTCTATCAGTGGTTATCTTAAATGGTATATCTCTTTCTGCTTTGTCTTTCAGGGTTTGACCAATTTCTAAGGGCTAAACAGAACCTGCTTCCGCCTACTTTATACATTACTTACTTCCAACTATTCTATCAAGGAAATTCTTCACATGCTAGTAGTAGACATTCCCATTAACTCACCAAGAGATTTGAGTCCTGTCAGTTACTCTCAATATGGCTTAACCCATTTGCTGAGGATGGTCTTATGAGGCTATGACTGCTGCCCATGCTACAGCTTCTTTTGAGCTATAGGTAAGAGTTGGGTGAGAGGTGGACGCCAAAGGTGGAGGAGCAGCCTTAAAGAGGGTTTGGCTTTTGGAAGAGGTAGAACTTATACAAAAGGGGAAAAAATACAGGAAAAGCAGACAGGTCAGATAAAGAATACATAGAAAAGATTCAAGCTGGAGGCAACACAACTGTGTGAGTGTTAAGAAATTGTTTCATAAGATTTATGAAGGCAGTAAAAATACCAGAGCCAAGGGAAAAAATCCTAAACCCTATTAATGAAAAGATAGGAGATAATTAGACCAAATGAAATACTATTTGTAAAGTGGCTGGCATATAATAAGTGCTTAATAAATCCTTTTTTCCTTAATACCGAAACAAAAACAAACCACAAAATTGATCAGTGACTACTGAACTGATTGATACTTACTTTCACAGCTATACAAAATCTTCATGAGAAGTATCTACATATAATTTTTTTAAAACCTTACCTTCTGTCTTAGAAAATTCCAAAATGAGATCATGGAGAGTTGGATATGACTGAAGCAACTAAACATGGAACATGAAAATAGAGACCTGGTCTTGGAGTCAGGAAAAGATGAAAAATTGAGAATTAATCTCATGTGAGTGGAAGGATTTGGAAGAGTTTCAAATTTAACTCCTTCAGTTTACAGGTGAATAAAGAAAGTGAGACAGAGAGGTTAAGGGACTTACTCAGAGTCACTCAACTAGTATGTGATGCAAGATTTGAACCCAACTTCTTGACTTCAAGTCTAGTGCTTTATTCACTATATCATGCTTCCTTGAATGAATGAATGAAAAAATTATTTATTAAGCATTTACTATGTACAAAATACTATGCTAAAGGTTGAGAATACAAGTAGAAAATCAAGGTGAGGTGGGAGGGTGGCAACTAGGTGGCTCAGTGAATTGAAAGTCAGGCCTAGAGATGGGAGGTCCTGGGTGCAAATGTGGCTTCAGACATTTTCTAGCTGTGTGACCCTGGGCAAGTCACTTAACCCCCATTGCCTAGCCTTTACTGTGTACTTATCTTTATTTTCATTATCAATTTTTACTTTTTTTCTGTGAATATACCACCAATTTATTGTCTTTAGTTTTCATTTTGCACAGTTTTCTTTTGATTCTGTTTTCCTTACTCTGTATTATTTTGTCTTATCATATTTCTTGGAATTTTTCATATTCATAATTTCTTCTAGATAAAAATCTTCCATTATAATCATATACCTTAATTTGTTCAGCCATTTTCCGGTCATTAGACAACTAGTATATTACTAGCTTTTTGCTAATACAAATAGAACAGATAGGGATGTTGTTGTACTGTTAGGTCTTTTTGTCTTTTATTTTGTCTTTTTTTGTCTCTTATCAATATCTTTCTTGAAGTATAGTCCTTAGTAATAGTACCACAATGTCAAAAGGCACACACATTTTTTTATAACTCTCATTGTATAAATTCATGTTGATTTTTAAAGAAATTTGTACCAATTCACAACTCTACTAACAATGCAATAGCTTGCTTTTGCCATATCCATGCCAGCATCGACTAATGCCTTCTCTTCTCCCTGAAAATTTCTATATTAGGAGGCAGCTGGGTAGCTCAGTGGATTGAGAGCCAGGCCTAGAGATGGGAGGTCCTCAGAAACTTCCTAGCTGTGTGACCCTGGGCAAGTCACTTAACCCCCATTGCCTACCCTTACCACTCTTCTGCCTTGGAGCCAATACACAGTATTGACTCTAAGATGGAAGGTAAGGGTTTAAAAAGAAGAAGAAAATTTCTATGTTAGCATTATTTTTATTTTGATTTCTTTGGTGGCTAAGGACACAATTAACAACCTGGAGAATTAAGGATAGATAAGGAACTCTACATTCAAGTACAGAAACTTAGCTGTGCTGTACAGGATGAGGAAAATTTATTTAGCAAGCAGTTCTTGTGAGAAATTAAAAACTCGCAGACTAAGTGTTAGTGTGAACTGCAAACTCAGAAAAAGTCAGCCTTGTAAAGAGGAAGTCAAAAAGCTAATGAGACCCAGACTGCCTTAAGAGAAAAAAAAAAAAAGATTACCCAGAGATTAGAAATGATCCTTCTATAATCTTGTGTAAAGGGAACCCCTTCTTCCCAGGGTCGTGAACTTTCTCCTCATCTGACTCATCCCATTAGAGTGGCTAGAACGCTCCAAACAGAGGTCACAGGTGAAAGATGTGGATTATATTGCTTTTAAAGTTGGCAAGTTTGACACTGTCTGTCTGTCTTGTCTCTGTCTGTCTCAGGCAGATGGGCCAAAATGGCAGCCTTCAGACCTGGATCTCTCAATAACACAATCTGACTGCTATTGAAAGGTAACAAAAGGTTTAATATAGTAAGTAAACAAGGAAAAGGAATGGGAAGGATGGCCAAGATATTTCCCTGTCTCTAAATGCTCTAATTCTCTTCCCTCCAATCTACGAGGTCCACATGGACCTGCTTTCTTTGACTTGTGGCTGTCACCCTAACCTCTCTGAACTGTACCCCCAAATCCCTAATATTTAGCTTTCCTGACTACGGCCACTCCAACAAACAGGTTTTGAGAAAGGTTGAATAGTTCAGGTCTGCTGGATAAGGGTGGTGACTAAATGGCAGTTACCAAGACCCACAGGCAAATGCCTGCAAGTTTTTGGAATACAGACAGATAAAAGTCTATGTTCAGGCTGGCTTTCTTCTCAGGAACACAAGGTAGCTTAAAGTTAAGATCAGGAACAAAGAGGCAGGAACAGAGGGAGAGATAAGTCCAGAAGCTAGAAAGCTGATTCCAGGCTCAATTGCTCCTCCCAAGGCAAGGAAGTTTAACCTTCTAAGTTCCAAAAGAAACAGGAACTCAGGTCCCTGCTTCAGCCTTCAAGTCCTCTCCTTATTCTGTTCTCACATTCCTTTTGGAACCCTCTTCATTGAGTTCTAGCCAAGATTCACTTGCTTTGCACCCTGTATCTTTTTGCAACTTACCTTCCCTTTTCCCTATTTTAATAATCCCCCCCTTTTCCCAAAAGGAAACCCCAAGTTTTCCTTTCTGTGAATCAAAATGTTTACCTTAATTTATTAGTAATCGCTTATTCTACAATCTAACCCCCCAAAAAATAAAACCTACTCTTTGTATGCTACTCCTATTTTAACTTGCCTAATCTAGGAATTTCAACAAAGGAAAGGAAGGGTAAGGATAAGGGTCTTACAAAATTGTTACAAAGCTCAAACTTGAACAGATTCTAGCCAGGTTAGGAGCCCTGGGAACATGACTAAGGGTTACGAGTCTGGGTCAAAGAGACTTTGATTGGCTCCTGAGATGTGATAGACCAGCTCAGAGAGAGACAGGAAGGGAGGTGGAGGAAAGAGCTATAAAAGATAAGATGGTAGAGGAGATGGAAGTCTTGGCATGAGTTTTCTGGGATTGATTTTTCTCCTCCATTCAGCGTTGATGGCTGGGGCAGAAGACACCCTCTTGCTCTGAAGAGACTACCGGACTTCCACGTGGAGATCAGAAACTTGTTGGGGAGTGAGCCGAAATTCTACAGATCAGACTTTAGAGGGGTAGGCTAGGAAATAATTTTCTACTTCCTTCCTTCCTCATTTCTTTT
This sequence comes from Gracilinanus agilis, assembly GCF_016433145.1. Lineage (NCBI taxonomy): Eukaryota > Metazoa > Chordata > Mammalia > Didelphimorphia > Didelphidae > Gracilinanus > Gracilinanus agilis. The sequence goes on from NC_058132.1 coordinate 455,440,080, forward strand.
CTATACTATATTTATATTAAATTGTTAAAAGCTACTATCATCCTTGTCACGTAACAGTTAATTTTATAAACGACTATCACAACAATTTTTAGTAATATTAAACAAAACCAATTTCTAAATATTACATGTAGCATTTTAATTATTACATATTACATTTATTTTCATTATTACACTCTTCCCTAGTCAAGGCACATGCGGAACTATTGTGAACAGCTCTGGGCATTCCATTTTAGGTCAGCTTTGTACAAACTGGAGCACAATCAAAGGAGGGTGAACTGAACAATAGAAAGACTAGGGACCATGCCACATCTTCCAAATGGAAGGATCTGGGAGTTTTTCATCTAAATTCATAGGAAAATATTTAACTGTCATCAAATATTGAAGATTGTCATGTGGAAAGAGCATTTGATTTATTTTCCTTGGCCTTAAGTGAGAAAGGAAGAGCAATGGACAAGGTCCTAGGAAGTCAACCTAGGGGAAAAGCTTCCTATCAACTGGAGCTGTTGAGAGAATGAATGAACTGCCTTAAGTGAGAAAAGTGTTCCCTGTCACTGGGTGTCCCTAAGCACTGGTAGCCTGGACAACTATTTATCAAAGGTCTTGTAGAATGGTCTCATACTTTTAGTATGAAATGACCTCTAAAGTCCCTCCAGCTCTTCCAGGTCACATCTCTAAGGTTCCAGCATGACCTCATTCTTTTTTTATTCAATGTTCTAAATAGTAACAGAATCTCAGCTATGCCAGTTTGATCCAGAAAGCTGGATCTTTAATCAAGGCAGCTTCCTCCATGGGTCTGAATCAGCTAGAAAAGTAATCTCAACATTGTTCAAAAGAGAATCAAAACTGTTCATTCTCTTTTTTGCTAAAACAATCTTTTCAGGGTCCATTTTAGTTCTTGTGAAGGTAGTAAAAAGTTAATTGACAGACAATCCCTATACACAAATGCACATTATGGTCATTCCACCCCCTATCTCCCACCCTAAGTGTACATTTTGATAGGGTTTACTCATCATATCAAGGATGGCTTGTATTTACACCACCTGTGGTTTTCTTAGTGGCAAAAAAAGCACACAGGCTCACATCTCATTTATCCTGAATCTAACTAAAGATGCCAGTGGCATCCATTTACAGTGAACAGTGCCTTTCTCAACACAGAACAAGCACAAAATTGAACAAATGTGAAGTGTTTGATTTTCAGAGAAGTAAATCACTGAAAAAAAACAGCTCACTCAAAAACATTCTGAAAAAAAAGGGACAAATCACACCCAGAAGTAATATATCTGGGGAATGCCTTCACTGTCAATGTCATGGTTGAGAATTACGGTTCCCCTTTATTCTCCTCACCCCTCCTGCCCTCCTTCCTTGCTGTGTTAGCAATATAATCAGACCAAAGAATCAGAGACTGTTTGAGATGACGAAGGCCTGAAGGATCAACAGATTTGATCTTCTCATTTTATAAAGGGGGAAATTGAGGCCCAGATAAATGGTGATCATACTATTGGGGCATCTTCAATCTCTGTTCTAAAACATATTCTCCTACATTCATTTGATTTCAAAAATTCATTTTTCAGATTCTTGTTCCTCCTTTAATTTGAATCATGACTATAAGACCAATTTGAGTTGTTACTATTATATGCTATATTCAAAATACTCAAATAAATCTATGACCTCACTGATATGAGTACTTTCTCTAACAATGCAGGTTAAAAATCATCTACGCCTTCCCATCCTGCATTAATCTTGTCTTTGTCCTCACCTAATTCCTAGAGGAGGTTTACCCAACTGGGTGCCTTCCTTACCATTTCTTGGTATCACAAAAGTACTCAGTGAAATACATAGTCTCAGTTAGGTTTCAGACTGACATGTTATTAGTCCATCTTTTTCACCCATTCATTTTCTTATCTATACAAGAAAAAGCAAGCGAATGAAGAATACTGTTCAAGAATATTGTTCAGACTATGCTATGCACCTTATACCCTGAATCTCCTTTAATCCCAGCCTACCTGTAGCCTAATTTACCCATTTACCAAGTCTCCAACATCCTCCTTTCAATTCTCTTATCCCAAACACCTTTCCTCAAATTACCCCCATAACATACTGTTCAAGAATATTGTTCAGACTATGCTATGCACCTTAAGGCTTTTCCATCAATTTATCAGATAAACAGTGAATTGTAGTATACAGAATTGGGGGTTATAGTTTTTTCTAGCTTTGGCTGAGTTCCAAAATCAGTTGGGCTTTTAGAATCTCGAGGAGAGGGGCAGTTGACTGTATCTTCCGTGGAGGGAGGAAGTCAATGATCGAGCTCTTAGATTATCTAGCTTCAATATTGAAATTTAGCCTAGCATTGATATATTTACTTAAGAAATTATTATTTTAGATAGACCCTTTATATCTTTCTTTCCTAATACCACACTGCCTTCCCTCCCTTACTTTAGTGGCTGTGGAGTTTATAAGGAGAGAAATTAGAGAGGAGTTAAATCTGTGGAGAGTTATCTAATTGACAGCATTATTTATAATTTAATCAAATCACCTTTATTCCCTTTAGATAGATTTTGTAAAACTGAGCAAGGCAGGTCCTTATTCAGATTCCATCTTTACTTCCCTTCCCCCACCTGAGGTTCCTGAGACAACTGATAGGGCTTTCCTTTGATCCACCTTCCTAACAAACATCCTTCAAACAAAATAAACCCTTTTGTGTTTCAATAGTCCTATTTAGTGTAATTTGTCTATTAGTTATCAAGAGGGAAGAAGAGGGAAAGAGACAACATACTCTGAGCTCAGAGGGTAGCTGGGCATCCATCTTGAAGGAAGGTGTTACTTCAAAATAGGTCCCTTCCTGTGAAATTAACTAAAGCCTGGTTGTTAATTTCAGTCTAGTCTATTTCCCTCAGCTTGTGTTTGAGTCTAAGTCCCAGGCTGTAAGCCTGCAGTGTTAGTCTGTTTAGTTTAACTTCTTTCTCCCAAGAAGATCTCTGTTTCCCTTCTATGTTATACTCCTGACTTCAGTCCTATTATACCCTGAATCTCCTTTAATCCCAGCCTACCTGTAGCCTAATTTATCCATTTACCAAGTCTCCAACATCCTCCTTTCAATTCTCTTATCCCAAACACCTTTCCTCAAATTACCCCCATTACATACTGTTCAAGAATATTGTTCAGACTATGCTATGCACCTTAAGGCTTTTCCATCAATTTATCAGATAAATAGTGAATTGTGTCAAGAAAAGAAGGAAAAGAGTAGTCTAGATTGTTTTCTGGAAATTGCAAAGTTGTTTTTATTTAACCTTGTCTTTTAAATAAGTTCTATTGATATCTTTTTCCCCCATTAACTAGATTTACCCTTGTATACATCTTCCTCTCTCCTCCATTCTACCCCATACACTGAAGACCAAAAAAAAAAAAAAAGAATAGAAGGAAAAAAATCAGCAAAATCAAACACTTCATTGGTAAACAACTGATGATAAATACAATAATATGCAATAATGAATCTTCTTCTCCCAAGTGAAATTGGGTGAGGTATATTTTTCTCATCTTTTTTCTTTGGGGCTAAGCAATTACAAAGTTTCTTTAATGATCTTTAGCTCCTTTCTGAAGTGAAACTTCATTTCTGAAATACCAATATTTCTCAAGTATTACTGTACAACTGCAAGTTACAGAGCACTAGTCTCTAAAGAACTGAAACTGAAGATCAACCAAAGGGCAACAAAAGTGCTTATAGTAGACACAAACCAGATGTAACACATTATGCACAAAACTTTATGAAGGAGAGAGCTGAGCAAATGATACTATTTTCCATAAAGATCATTAGAATTTTATCAATTGATTGAAATTTTATAATTTAAAAAAAAAGAGGCATACTGGTTTCAAAAAGTAGGAAGACCCTTGTCTAAGCTCACAGCATAGTGGAATATCTTCTTGTAAAGTTAATTCTTCTGAATCTATGAGTCACTGGATCATGGTCATTAGACCACAAATCTAGAGCTAGAGGTTCTCTTAAAGGTCATTTAATCCAATTCTGCCATTTGACAGATAAAAAAAACGGAGACCTAAAGAAGATAAATGATTTGCCCAAGATCATGGAGATTTATGAAGGCAGTGGCATGGTTGAAAAAATAGGTTTTCTAGCCCTGGGGTTAGGATTTATTTTATTGTACCATATTATTTCCCTATAAAAACCTATAACTAATGAAGAAAAAAGAGAGTTAATTGTCTAGTCAATAAGTATTTATTAATTATCTATGTTGTGTCCAGCACTGGGGGAAACACAAAAAATACAGTCTTCAAAGACCTCGCTACAGATGATGTCTTTATTCTTGAACATCATTTTGAGGAAATGCCCACACTAACAATGGTCTTCCTTTTACACCCCATATACCCTACCCTTTACTGTATTTTGTTTGTACATGTTATTATTCATACATATGACATATTTCTGTATATACCTCAACTTCATTCTTAGAGAATCCAGGGAGAATCTCGCCCACCAGTGAGTCTGCTAGACTAGAGGCCAAATTAAATGAAGATCCAAAACTAAAATTTTAAAAGCAATTATTAGTGCACTGAGGGAAACTGTCCATTGACAGCAGCCACTCTCCTTCCTACTATGCAATTTCATCTCATATAGCTTTTCATATCTGCTTAGAGTATACACCCATTTAATCTGACCAGTGGAGTATATATAGTTCTGCCAAAGGAAGAAAATTGGTTCCTAGACTTCCCAAAATGAATAGTTCAACAGTTTGTCATATAACCAATCAGGCTATTAGCGTAACTAGAAATATTTTCCCAGTGAAAAGAACAAGGCTATCATTTTAGTCACTAAATAGATTGCTAAAATGAAGTGGTTTTTTTTCTTCTCTCTCTCTCTCTGTTTCTCTCTCTCTCTGTCTCTGTCTCTCTCTCTCTCTGTTTCTCTCTCTCTCTGTCTCTCTGTCTCTCTGTCTCTCTCTCTCTCTATATATATATATATGTATATATAAAGAGATTATATATATATAAAATAGATTTCTATATCTCCTGCTAAGTTCCTTTACATATCTTATACATCTTTGTATCTCCAATGTATATCATATTGCATTGTACACAGTATGCATTTATTAAATATTTCTTAAATGGACAGCTCCAGTGCAAGAATCATCACTACTTCTAATCTGTTAAATAGAAGAATTGGGGTTGACTACTATCAGCCTGCCAAAGAAGAAGAATAGATAATACAGGTCCTGATCTTTAGATGCTGTTACGATTATAAACAGCAAAAACAGTTATATAGAACATCGATTATATTATGCTTTCAATCCCCACTTTGATGTTTCACTGAAGATAAAAGCTTGGTTGGGTTTAAAAAACAAATCCTTCACATCCAGATTGACCATGCCAACCATATGTAGTTTTGGAGAATCTAAGCATCCCTTAAGAATTTTGCCTAAGGGGGGAAAAATTATAATGAGGAAAAGGTAAAAAATATATATATATTTATACATATATATATATATATATATTTAAATGATTAAACCCCAGAAACATTTCCTGTGGTGTCTCAAAGAAGAATTAGAAATACTTCTCTAAGAAAACTGTCAGCCTCATTAAGAAGAAAAAACAGAAGAGTATATGTTACTCAGAAGCATCTGGTGGAGCAATGGGAGATCCCTGTTGGAAACTTAAGTGTTTCCATAAGCACAGAAGAGCTGTGAATACAGCCACATACATAACTTCACTTATGATATTCCTTCATTTTTCAGACACTAGTAGAAGTAGTTTTTTAAATAATGCTAGATTGGAAGAGGGTACCCAATGATTGAGTATTCAAAAGGCTATAACTAATGTTTCTTTGAGGTCTATTTCTGTATATAGATAAACAAAAAGTATGTATTTAATAACGTGTACTTAAATATATATCTGCTATATGTTCATGTACCTGCTTTTTTAAAAAAAAAGTCTCTTTAAAGAATACAAATTTTTGCCAAATCTTTATGTGTTTCCTCTACAGGCATAGATAAACTATGATAGCAATATCATATTGAAGGTTTCTTTATCTGAAGAGATGGTTTTTCCCAAACTCATAGTACTTGGTTCATCATTTTCCTCCACTCAAAGGAGATTGATCCTAAAACTCATTTTTGTTGTTGTGGATCAGTTGTTTCAGTCATGTCTGACTCATTGTGACTCCATTTGGGGTTTTATTAGCAAAGATACTGGAATAGTTTGCCATTTCCTTCTCCAATTCATTTTATAGATGAGGAAACTGAGGCAAACAAGGTTAAGTGACAGTTACACAGCTAGTATCTGTGGCCAGTTATGAACACCTGAAGATGTCTTCCTGACTGTATCACTGCACCACCTAGTGCCCCTACCACCTAAATTACAATAGACACATTTTTTAAATCATCACTAACATCCTATGATTCTGCATTGGCCTACATTTTGCTCTCCCACATAATTTTCTGTACCAGACATCTCAGCACTTTACTGTAACTATTAGAATCTTACAGAAAGGTTTTCTGCATTTTTAAGTCATATTTTCTAACTATGTCTGTCCTCTGGAACAATGGAGAAACTAACATTATATAAAACATAATTTAAAACAAAAACTTTACAATCAAAAGCATTTTACTAACTAAAAAAAGCAGCTAATCAATTCCTAGAATCTCAAAGTTGGCACTAATAGAGGCGTTGGATAAGCAACTAATGAGCAAATCTTCTGACTTTGGCTTTGAAATGTGTTTCTGAAGTTAGATTAAACTAGAGGTATATGTGTTTGGGAATTTTAATGTCAAATTAAAAAAATTAAGCTGAAGGAACAAAATCTAACAACAAAAAAAAAGACTTTTTCCCCCCTTCTGCTCCTGAGTTTGATTTCTTTCTACAAGTCTCTCTAAAGTGGATTAAACTGCTAATGGGTTGCTTTTGTAGAGATTTGTCTTTTTCTCCAGTCTTCTGTGATTCAGCTTTTTCTTATCAAAGGATTTTTCAGGCTGCAAAATAATAGATGGAATAGAGAAGTCAAAGGTGTAATTAAGAAGATTAGATAAGAAAGACCTGGTACTTAAATAGATAAATGATACATTCTATAGATTTAAAAGATTTATCTGAAAGTAAACTGTAAAATCTCTTTCCTAGGGTTTTCCCCTTCCCTCCCAATCTGCTTCTATTTAAACCACTCCTCTGGGGTTCTTCTGAACACCTCTAAGTATTCTCCTGGATTGCATGAGTAATCAGGGTGATGTGGCAGTCCAAAGAGCTAATGCAATATTAGGCTGGGATAAAAGAAATAGAGCAAAAGGCCAGGGATGGAGAGGTAGGAGAACAATGAAGATATCAAAGAGGAAAGAGTGGTTCACAGAGATGCTGAGAGAGGAAGGAACAAGAAGAAACAGGGAAAATAAATAATGCTTACACTACCTATTTCACAAGATTATATGAATGAATGAATGAATGAATGAATGAACCAGAAAAGCATTTAAGATAGAAATCTGCCAGAACCAATTTTTAATTAATTTAACATTCTAAATTCAAATCTATTTTGTTTGTTTTTCCTGCACACAGAGAAATTATTGATAGGAGATAGGCCTGATTTGTCATCCTAATATATAGATTCCAAGGAAAATTTCTTGGCTTAACATGAAGGTGTAGTACAGAGAGAGGGGGTCATGATAGTTTTTTCAAGCTTTGGCTGAGTTCTGAAATCAGTTAGGGGTTTGGAATCTTGAGGGAGAGGAGTCAGTTGGTTTTGGGGAATCTTGTGGAGAGAGTTTCTGACCAGCTGAGCTGCTTCCTTGCCTATCTGTAGAATTGAAATTTAGTCTAGCTTTGAAATATTTATTTAAGAATTGTTAGTTTAGATAAACCCTTTGTATCTTCATTCCCTATATTATTTCCTACCTTCCTTTGAAATACAAGTAGATAAATGAGGAAAAGTACAAAAAAAGGGATTTGAGCGGACTTTAGCAAGAATTGCTTAAGTCCAATAATCAGATTATTTTAAAGTATAATGATGCCTTGTAAGCATGAAAGGAATGTTACCATATATGAGTGAGGCATCTTGGTATGGTAGAAAAAATAACCAAGTCAGATATCCTGGCTCCAACATTTACTCTAGTGTGGCATTTGGGGAGTCATTTCCCCTGATTTTCACTTGTATCATCTGTAAAATGTGAAGCAATGGAATGCATGGATTCAGGAAGACTCATCTTCCTAAGTTTGTCATCAGTCCTTAGACACTAGCTATGTGACCCTGTTTGCCTTAGTTTCCTCATCTGTCAAATGAGCTAGAGAAGGAATGGGCAAATGACTCTAGTATCTTTGCACAGAAAACCCCAAATGGAGTCACTAAGAGTCAGACACAACTGAAAGAACTGAACAACAAAAAACTGATGATGATATACTTTGATTTGAGAGTTAGTATGATAAAATGGATAGAGTTGGTTTTGTAGTAAAGAATCAGCCAACTATGTGTGGGATATACCCAGTGTTCAGGGAGGAATAGCACCTTTGGTGTGAGGGCTCGCAGAACCTTTTTCAGATCTATGTTGGTGTCCAAGTATCCAGCTCTCTCCTGGCTCCAAGAAGCTATAGCCTGCACACCTGCTACATCCCAATAAAATTATCTTGGCATATAGGCTAAACCAGTTTAAGGGTAACTGACAGCCAGTGGGTGAGTTGGGGGAGGGGAGAGGGTGTTTTCCCCAAGCTTGTGAAGACTTCTCCCCCTGGGGAAAGGACAGATGAATACAATTTGTTCCAGTGGTCATGAAGGTGATTGACGCAGATGCTGTGGAGCCCTTAGAGCTTGGTCAGACATTAAAGATACGAAGGTCATCCAATGCATCCTGATCCATTGCCAGTCATCCTGACATCACTTATAATGTCATTTTGGTCCTCTTTAAGTATGAAGAGCAACAACCAACCAACCACTTATATTCCAAGGGGTTTGGGGGATACAAAGACAAAAATCAAATAGTCCCATTCCCTTCTAGGAACTTTCATTCTATTAAGGAAACAACATATAAGTATATATTTCAAATATAAAAAATAAAGTAAGATAATTTCAGGGCTAAAAGGAATCATTTTTGGCTGGGAATGCCATGAAAGCCTTCATATGTGGGTTGACTTTTAAAAGCAAGACACTCAAAAGTCAGAGGTGAAAATGAACAAATGAATTTGGCATAGAAGGGAGTCTATGTAAAGGCATGGAGAAAAAAGATGGAATGTCAACTGTGACAAAGAGCAAGAAGTCTAGTTTAGATGTAACGTAGAGTATGCAAAGAGAGGAAATATGAGCTGGATCTAGGTTGTGAAAGGATTTCAATGCTAAACACAGGAAGGCCTAGGTTCAAGTGTCATCTTTGTTTGTTTTGTTTTGTTTTGTTTTTTAAACCCTTGTACTTCGGTGTATTTTCTCATAGGTGGAAGAGTGGTAAGGGTGGGCAATGGGGGTCAAGTGACTTGCCCAGGGTCACACAGCTGGAAGTGGCTGAGGCCGGGTTTGAACCTAGGACCTCCTGTCTCTAGGCCTGACTCTCACTCCACTGAGCTACCCAGCTGCCCCCTCATCTTTGAAAAATATTGGTTGCTTAACCTTGAACAAGTCACTTTTCCTTCTTGTAAACTAGGCAAATCTCTAAGGCTTTAAATTGCCTTGCAAGTTGTCCAGGCAATACCTGCTAATTTCCATCAGTAGAAGTTCTTTTTTTTTTTTAATAATTTTTATTTTTTAGAAAAGTTATCATGGTTACATGATTCAAGCTCTTACTTTTCCCTTCACCCCCCACCACAACCTCCTCCCACCCATAGCTGATGCACATTTCCCCTGGTTTTAACATGTATCATAGATCAAGACTTATTTCCAAATTTTTGATAGTTGCATTGGTGTGGTAGTTTCGAGTCTACATCTCCAATCATGTCCACCTCAACCCATGTGTTCAAGCAGTTGCTTTTCTTCTGTGTTTCCTCTCCTGTAGTTCTTCCTCTGAATGTGGGTAGCATCTTTTCCATAAATCCCTCAGAATTGTTATGGGTCATTGCATCGCTGCTAGTACAGAAGTCCATTACATTCTGTTTTACCATAGTGTATTGGTCTCTGTGTACAATGTTCTTTTGGCTCAGCTCCTTTCACTCTGCATCAATTCCTGGAGATCTTTCCAGTTCACATGGAATTCCTCCAGTTTATTATTCCTTTAAGCACAATAATATTCCATCACCAGTATATACCACAATTTGTTCAGCCATTCCCCAATTGAAGGACTTACCCACATTTTCCAGTTTTTTGCCACCACAAAAATTGCAGCTATAAATATTTTCATACAAGTCTGTTTATCTATGATCTCTTTGGGATACAGACCCAACGATGGGCAGGCATTCTTTTATAGCCCTTTGAGCATAGTTCCAAATTGCCATCCAGAATGGTTGGATCATTTCACAACTCCACCAGCAATGCATTAATGTCCCAATTTTGCCACATCCCCTCCAACATTCATTACTCTCCCCTACTATCATTTTAGCCAATCTGCTAGGTGTGAGGTGATACCTCAGAGTTGTTTTGATTTGCATTTCTCTAATTATTAGAGATTTAGAGCTCTTTCTCATGTGCTTATTGATAGTTTTGATTTCTTTATCTGAAAATTGCCTATTCATGTCCTTGCCCATTTATCGCTTGGGGAATGGCTTGATTTTTTATACAATTGATTTAACTCCTTGTATATTTGAGTAATTAGATCCCTGTCAGAGTTTTTTGTTATAAAGATTTTTTCCCAATTTGTTGTTTCCCTTCTGATTTTGGTTGCATTGTTTTTGTTTGTACAAAAGCTTTGTAATTTAGTATAATCAATCATCCCATTCACATTCAGAGTTATAATTATCAGTTGTGTATTGCCTAACATTTTGGTATCCTCTCTTATTTCTACACCTTCTTCTTAGCTATTTCCTTTTAAACCAGTGATTTGTTTTAAACCAGTAACCCTTGTTCCCTCTCTTGATTTACTACCCTTTCTACCCCCCTCCCTTGTTATTCCCCTCTTTTTATTTTTAAGGCCTAATGAATTCCCTCTCCCTTCTCCTCCCCTCCCTTTTTTGACCTCCCCACTCCTCTGCTCCTCTTGGTTTATCCCTTCTGACTTTCTCAGTAGGGTTAGATAGAGTTCTATATCTCAATGGATATAGTTACTCTTCCCTCTCAGGGTTAATTCAATTGAGAGTAAGGTTTAAATATTACCTCTAAATGCTCTCTTCCTCTCCTTCTTATAATAGTATTCATCCCCTCCCCTTCCCATGTCCTCTTTGTGTGTAAGAGAATATCCTATTTTTTTTATTCATTCAAGTTTCTCTTGGTGTCCTCTACTATTCACCCCCCTCTTTCCAACCCACCCCCTTATCATCTTAGACCATTTAGTACTCCAACTTCTCCCTGTGAATAATTCTTCTAATTACTATAATAGTGGATACTATAATAGTGAATAGAGTTCACTATAGAGAATTACACATAACATTTCTCCATATAGGAATATGAATAATTAGATCATATTGAAGCCCTTAAAGAGGCAAATTTAAAAATAAGGGTTTTCTTTCTTTCTCCTCTGTTTCTTATTTACCTTTTCATGTTTCTCTTGTTTTTTTGTGGTTGGATAACAAACTTTCCATTTAGTCCTGGTCTTTTCTGTGCAAATACTTGGAAATCTATCTTGTTGAATGGCCATACTTTCCCCTGGAAGTATATAGTCAGTTTTGATGGGTAGGTGATTCTTGGTTGTAGACTCAGTTCTCTTGCCTTTATGGATATCATATTCCAATCCTTACAGTCTTGTAGTGTGGAGGCTGCCAGATCCTGTGTGATCCTGATTGGTGCTCCTTGATATCTGAATTGTCACTTTCTGGCTTCTTGTAAAATTTTTTTCTTTTACTTGGAAGCTCTTGAATTTGGCTATTATATTCCTGGGGGTTGTCTTTTCAGGTTTAGGGTAGAGGGTGATCTATGGATCCTTTCAATGTCTATATTACCCTCTTGTTGTAGAACTTCAGGGCAATTTTGCTGAATAATTTCCTTTAGTATGGAGTCCAAATTTCTATTAATTTCTGCTTTTTCAGGAAGACCAATGATTCTCAAATTATCTCTTCTAGACCTGTTTTCTTGATCTGTCAATTTCTCAGTGAGATATTTCATGTTTCCTTCTATTTTATCAGTCTTTTGACTTTGCTTTATTTGTTCTTGTTGTCTTAAGAGATCATTGGCTTCTACTTGCCCAATTCTTGTCTTTAGAGACTGGTTTTCTGCTATAACCTTTTGATTTTCCTTTTCGATTTGGTCTGTCCTGTTTTCCAGCTGTTTGGCTTTGGTCTCCAATTTGCTTATTAATTCTTTTGATTTGGGGGCATCTTTTTCTAATTGCCCAATTCTAGCCTTTAGAGACTAGTTTTCGGCTATAATCTTTTGGTTTTCCTTTTGAATCTGGTCTGTTTGGTTCTTCAAGGCTTCCAGCTGGTCATTTCTGGTCTTCAATTTGCTTATCAATTCATTTGATTTCTGAGCCTCACTTTCTAATTGTGAAATTCTGCCTTTTAAACTGTTATTTTCTTGCCAGTTCTCTACCATCTTTCTCATAATCTCAGATTTGAACTCTTCAATAGCTTGTGACCAGTTTTCATTTTTGGGGGAAGATTTGGATATGATTATTTGTTTGTTCTCCTCTGCTGTTTGCTCTGTTGTCTGGATTTTTTCTGTGTAAAAGTTGTTGAGTGTTAAAGATTTCTTCTTGATCTTTCTCTTCTGAGGTTCTTGTCTCTGGCTTGCCATTGTTATCCCAGTGCCCTCTCATCTTTATCCTCATGCCCAGGGTCTGTCTGTGCTCTTTGGGCTTCTGAGGTCTCAGGTCTAATTGTTCTCAGGGTCAAGCCTCCTGGTGGTTCCCTTGTTTGTTCCTCTGCCTGAAGCTCCTTTAACAGTCTCAGGGTGCTGCTTCCACAGTCGTGCACCCCTCTGCACTGGGTCCCCACCCACGGTCCATGCCTGTGCTCAGAATGGGTGTCTGCACCTGCAATTGTGCCTGTGCTCAAGGTCTGTGTTCAAAGTCCATGCTTTCTTTAGCCTCTTGGGGTCTTAAGTCTTGCTGCTCTCAGGAACAGTCCTGGTGATCCCAGGTAGCTGCCAAGGACTTAATGGATGCCCCAAACTTGCTCTAACTCTTGTGCACTGGCTTTGGCACTGTAGGTGGTGGTGGGTGGTGGTTGCTCAGCTTGCATTTTAGTAGAGCTATTTCACCCCCTTTTAGCGTAGAAATGCCCTTCAATGCTTCACCCTGTTGTGGGGTCCCTTTGTTCCTCTGGATTTGTTTTTCTGTCCCCTTGAGGAGTCTTATATGTTTCGGTTAGGAGGGGTTAAGAAACTGCTTTTTCTCTGCTGCCATCTTAACCCAGAACCAAGGAGGACCCCATTAGTAGAAGTTCTAATTAGTATATACATACATATATATATATATATATATATATAAAATAATAATAATACTGTTATACAACATACAGCCAATGAGCAATATCAAAGAAGAGCAAAAATAAAATATATCTTCAAGGATATATATATACAGAATTGGATGGTTAGGTAGTGAGATAGAGAAATGAAGTCAGAGTACTACTTTGGTACTCTAAAAATGTCTAGAAAAAAAGAAGAAAGCCTTTGCCAGTTTGGGAGCAAAATTATAGGAGAACATGACTAAGAGTTAGCCAGACTGAGTAGTTCATGGAGAAATAGTGATCTGCAATACTGAAAGAACTTTCTAAGTTAGTGATATCTCAGTTCCATTTCATTTTTCTTTTATCAATGTTCAGGATCATGTGTGTTAATTTTATCAGTTCCTTACAGGGATCGTTGTAGATGAATTAAATGCATATGGATTGTCCATGGCCATTTAAAATTTTTTAAGTGTGATTTTTAAAATATTAATAGAATTTCTTTAGTGTAAATACTGTTGAAAATTTTGGGGGATAATTTTTTTCCTCTTATATGTAAGTATAATTTTTGGCATCCACTTTCTAACATTTTGAGTTCTACATTCTCTTCTTCCCTTCCTGTCCTCCCCCATCCCTGAGATGTCAAACAATTTGATTTTGGTTATATATGTGCATCTTAAAATACATATATATATACATATACATGTGTATATGTATATATATGTATTTCCATATTCATCATATTGTGGAAGAAGACACACAAAAAATGAAGAAAATAAAGTGAAGAATGGTCTGCTTCAATATGTATTCAGACTCCATTAGTTCTTTTTTTTTTTTTTTGAGATGGATAGTATTTATTATCAAAAGCCTTTTGTGTTGGTCTTAGATAATTGTATGGCTGAGAATGGCAAGTCATTCACAGTAGTTCCTTATACATTATTATTGTTGCTGTGTATAATGTTCTTGTTCTGCTCGCTTCACTTTGCATCAGTTCATGTATGTCTTTCAAGGTTTTTCTGAAATCAGCCTGCTTGTCATTTCTTACAGCATACTGGTATTCCTTCACAATAAAATACCACAAATTCTTTGGCTATTCCCCAATTAATGGGCATCCCCTCAGTTTCTAATATTTGTGACCACAAAAATTGCTGCTATAAATATTTTTGTATGAATAGGTTCTTTCTATATTTTCTTTCTTTTATCTCTGTGGGATACAGAACTAGAAGTGGTACTGCTGGATCAAAGAATATACACAATTTTATAGTCTTTTGAGCATAGTTCCAAATTGCTTTTCAGAATGGCTGGACCAGTTCACAACTCCACTACACACTATTGAAATTTTAATGAAAGTCATTAGGTAAAGATTATTTGAAATATAACATACAACCTTTTATTAACATGCTTATTGTGTAAAGCTAAATTAGCTTATGTTTTCTCCCAATTATGTGCCCTCAAATAAAATATTATAAACCCTTACCTTCCATCTTAGAATCAATACTGTGTACTGGTTCCAAGGTGGTAGAGCAGTAAAGGGAGGCAATGGGGAATAACTGACTTGCCCAGGGTCACAAAGCTAGGAAGTATCTCAGGCCACATTTGAACCCAGGACCTCCTGTCTCTAGATTACCATTTGATCCACTTAGTTGCCCCCCTCCCTCCTTAAATATATTTTTATATAAGATTTCTGGACGTATGGGGGATCTAGTTTCCAGACTAAAACTGCATATCTTGAATTTATCATCAGATCAAACATTTAATGTGGAGAGAAAGCTTTCTCAAAGCAGGACCCCAGAATGTGAATGGGATAATTAGGAGATAAGACTAGACAAACAAGTTGGACCCAAAATAAATAGACAGCTTTCTATACCAAGCCAAGTAGGCTAGATTTATTCAGCAAACAATATAGTTAGCAATTTAAAACTTGAAAGCAGTGGAGAGATATAACCAGACCTGTGCATTAGCAATATTAGTCTGACAGAAGTATGAAGGATTAGAGTAAATAGATATATAGGGGCATTTATCCATGGGTTATTAAAAGAATCCAAACAAGAAATAATGAGTGGCTGAATTAGGGTAGTTGGCAACAGAAATGGAAAAGCAGAAACAAATTTGACAACCATGGTGGAGTTGGAATTGACAGAGTGACAATGGCTTAAATACTGCTTTAAAGTCAATAAAACAAGTCAGTAGTGTCAATGTCCTAAGTGTTATTGTCCCCATTTCACAGCTGAGAGAATACAAAATGACATTTTGATGGGCACATAGTCAACTGGGTGTCAGAAAGGGGATTAAAACCTAGATCACCTAAATCTTATAGCAGTGCTTTTTCCATATCATCATATTACCTGTTGAAAATGTAGCACAGGGAAGTATGTATATGTTCTTGCAGTCCTAATTGGATGATTCTTTGCCATCTCTCTTAAGGTACCAGAACCACTGATAAGAAGTGAAAGGCTTTTGAAAAAAGAAAGAGAGCCCTTGTAACTTTTTTTTAATGTACTGAAAAGAACAGAAGGAAGTTCAAAAGGAAGCACAATCAGGGGGACATTTAAAACATAATAATTTATGGAAATGCTCCTTTTCAGTGTTTAAATTTTTTATTCATATTTTTAAAAAGTAGCTTCCTCTCCATATGAAACAGTCTCAGGTTAATAATATTTTAGAGCTAGATGGGGCATTTGATACCTTTTATTCTACCTTTTTTGCCATATAGCCAAGGAAACCAAAACTGGTCTGATTTATTCTTTGAATAAAAATATCAAGCTTGAGTGCTTCTTTGGAAAATTTTGGAGTAGCAGATTTTTAAAAAAGCCATTATACAAGGGGCACCAGGCCTTTCAATGGGAGATCCTAGGTTCAAATCTGGCCTTAGACACTTCCTAGCTGTGTAATCCTGGGCAAGTCACTTAACCCCCATTGCCTAGCCCTTACCACTCTTCTGCCTTGGAACCAATACAAGGCAGAAGATAAAGGGTTAAAAAATTTTTTAAAGCCATTATACAATTAGCAAATAAATTTTTGCTTTAAAAATTAGAATAGTTACTCTGATCCTTGTAAGTGGGATGAGTGAGAGAAATAAATAGGAGGAAAAGGGAAAGGAAAAGTAGAGAATATTTGGTGTCACAGGTGCTTCCTAGCAATGAGGAATAGCAATAATATAACTTACGAACTTTTAAAAAAAAAAGCAATCTTCTTCATTTTCCCCCCTGACAAAAGTCGACTTTAATATTGTTAGGATTCATTTGGTCCCATCTATAGGTTTTAGGGTCATTGAGTAATATCAGCTGGAATCAGGTAGACTAGAAGTTCTACCTAAATATGACATATACATGATTTTAAAATAATTTAATAATTCTCACAGTACTGAAAAAAGCTGAAGGCAGAAAATGAAAGGAGATCTCAAATGAACTGGAATAGGTCAAATCATGTTACGGGCAGAAAGTGAATTCTAAAATGTATCTCCAAAAGGCATAGGAGATATAAAGATCTCCAGCTTTTTTTTTTTCTTTTTTAACTGGTAGAGCTTTCCTTAAAAAATCCCATGGAGTGAACTTGTGATGTTATATCCAAAGTCCTCATTTTCACTAGATTAAAAAAAAGAGAGAGAGAAAATTTAATATTTGTAAAAGGCAGAGTGATTCATACCTCTGGAACACTGGCCCTGCTAAATTCTAGTTTCCTTGGAAACCAAACCTCCCAACACTATCAGCCTCCATCACCATGGCCTCCAAAAGCATCCTTGCTGTTTATCCATAACTACTCCCTGGCAGAATGGGCATTTCTACCTTTGTTTCTATTTAGATCAAGAAATAAGTATCCATATGACATCATTTTTAGGAAATATAAGTGTAATACCTACATTCTACACTTGACAAGCTTGTGGAAGTTCCCAGGAAAAAAGCATCATATAACACTGCTTATTACTATTATGTTTGTTTTAACAATTAGAAACACCAAATAACATGATTCTTTAACACTGAATATACCATATGCAAATCTTTTAAAGGCAGAGTAGCTAAGAAAATAAAATACCAGTTATATCTTATTTTAACCTGGAGTGTAGTCTCATGGAGTGTGTGAGTGTGTTGTCCATGCATATGTGTTTTGACAGATGGATATTTTAAAGATTAAAGAAACTAGAACTTTTCTTTGCACTCAATTACTCCTCCCCAACTAACTCTTAAGTACCTTCCCCTAACCTATTATATATATATATATACATATATATATAACTCTTCACCTGCTTTGAGTGAGGAACTAAAAAGAAAAGAAGAGGAAAGGGAAGAAAAAACTTGATGTCGTAGCCCATCTCTCCCCCACCAAGAGCTCTTTACTATCTGATCCCACCTACCTTTTTTTTTAAAGTCTTATATTTCCTATATCTTTTCAATATACTTTTTCAAACATTTTTCCAATATCTTTTCAAACATTTTAGCATGAGACAGCGAAAAAATTCTCAAATTTGGAATGTGATAATCTGGGATCAAATCCTGTTTCTGCCACTTACTACTGGAGTTACCACTAAAAAGTCAATCTCTCTGCCTCAGTTGCCCTAAATGTAAAATGAGGTTAGTCTAGATGGCCTTATTCTCAATAGGACTACTTAACAGGAATACTCACTCTTTTTTTTAAACCCTTAACTTCTATGTATTGGCTCATAGGTGGAAGAGTGGTAAGGGTGGACAATGGGGGTCAAGTGACTTGCCCAGGGTCACACAGCTGGGAAGTGTCTAAGACCGGATTTGAACCTAGGACCTCCCATCTCTAGGCCTGACTCTCTACTCCACTGAGCTACCCAGCTGTCCCAATACTCACTTTTAATAGGAGAAAAATTGCTGGACTACCTAGAGTCCAGAGATTTGAGTTTAAATATGGTTGTAACCACTTACTAGCTACTACTACTACCAATTGTTCAGTCATTTTGTTAAATGCTTTTGCATTTTCTACATTCTTTAATTTCTTCATCTAGAAAATCCACTTAATATTTTTACTGCCTACTTAGGAAGAAAAGTACATAACTTTTAAAGTACTATATATGTGTGTTATTATCATCTTTCAGCCATACTGGATTATTAGTCCTTTATACGGTTCAAATATTGCCCCCCCCAAATATTGTATTCTTGATTTCCTTCAACTTTTCACAGTGCCTTGTTCATACCTATCTTATTAGGTTCTATATTAGACCATAGTTATTTGAGAGCAACTTTATACAAACTACTTTTTCTTCCCTTTGAGGCTGTTTCCTTCCTTGCTCCAAGAAGTCTAATTCCTAGATCAAAGAATAGAAATAGCTTTATAGCTCTTGTTTCGAGATGCCAGGTAGCTCTCCAGAAAGATTAGGCCAATTTACACTGCCCACAGCAATGGGTCCCTGTGTTTCCATAGTTTTTGTTAACATTAGATTTTTTTTCATCTTTATTTATTTCACTAGCTTTATAGGATCATGATACTTTAAAGTTTAAATCTACATATCTTTCATTGCTAGTGACAAAACCAAGAAAATTTATGATGTTTTGAGTCCAGATGACATGATTGCCTGCTTTAAAAAACTCAAAAGGATCTATGTATGTATGACTCCATCAGTTTAGAAGTTTAGCAACTACAATCCATGCATTCCCAAAAGTTCACCAGAAAGAGTCCATCCAACATGCTGAAGACCTTCCCAGCTTTTTCTTGACACCAATAGGGTTCTAGAGGAGCACTCTTGTCATCAGCCCCTGACCCCTTGATCTCACCACCTATGCAGTGCATCTCCTATTTGTTATCAATTCTGTAATAATATTTTATATTTCTATTCTCCAGAATTCCTCACTGGTCATACTTTACAATCTGCTCACGTCCACCATGCCCTCTATGCTCACACCCACCATGCACTTACACATTGCCCTCTGGGTGACACGTCTTCAGAGGCAGCAGAGTCCCAGTTCCCATTGCCATAGAACAACAACATAAAATGCTTGTATTGAGAAAATGAGATTTTGCTTTTATGGGAAGCTTGATCTGAGGGTCAGGGAGCTCAGTAAAAAAAATGCTTTGTCATATCCCAACTAGCTGGTGTAGTGGATAAAGTGTTGGGTCTGGAATCAGGAAAGTAAGTTCAAATCCAACCTCATAACATGTATTGTGTGACTCTGGACAATTCACTTACACTTTGTTTGCCTCGGTTTCCTCAGCTGTAAAATGAAGACCCTGGAGAAGAAAATGGCAAACCACTCCAGGAACTTTGTCAAGAAAATCCCACCAGGGTCAAAAACAGTTAGACATAACTAAAAATGACTTAACAAAAACAATATCCCCAGAGAAATTTAGTCCACTCACTTCCTTTTCAACTCTGGGCCCAGCTAAAAGTCCTATATTATCTATCCCAGATATACACACACTGTTGGACATACTTTTTAAAATATTCATTAAAATGAATGGTGAAATTTTGGAAATAGACAGTCTTCATCTGTTTAGTCTTTTCTATGGGGATGGACAGGCCAAATTCCTTAAAGCAATAAAGGATTTCTTCCAGGAGGCTCTGAAATGTCTTGGGGCTTAATGTAATCAACACAATGCCATTCGCAGAAAACAGATTCTGGAGAACCTCACCATCCACAGGGAATCCTCTGCTTGACCTCCGCTCTGCACTGAATATTCTCCATCATGGTGGTGAATACTCTTGGCAGGCATCCATCTCACTGTTTTCTCCCTCATCTAATATTTGAACAAGGTTATGTTTGTTATAAGCATAAGCATCTAAATATTTTTCTCAGCACTACTTTAGTAAATATATCAAATTTTGTTATTCTATTTTAAAATTATTTGATTATTTTTTTTGTTATTAATTCCCTGATCCAGCTGTTGAGAGTGTTTTAAAATTACCAGCAATATGACATTTCTTAATCTCATTTTTATGACTCTAAGTTTATTTACTGATAATGTGACATGGGGAAACATACTTCTTTTTATTTACTAAATATAACTTTTTGAGCCAGAAGATTGTTTTTTTTGTGAAAGATTTAAATAATATTTGTTCACTTGTTCTTCCATTAACCTTTGTCCAGACTAGTAGGAGGCAGGAGAAAATAACTTGGAAGAGATAAGCCGCAGATGATTAACAACCAGCCCTGGATGAAAGGGGGCACCTCCCAATTATAATATCTACTAAAAAAATTGAAATGTTTGCCTTGAAGTTAAAAATCAAAAATTCATAAAGGTAAATGATTTGTAAACTAGGCAGAAAAGAATTTTCTGAACAGGAGAGCAAAAGTTCCATATTAAGGAGACTCCTACACAGAAAAGTGTCAGTAAGGAGAGAATTTGGGAAGGTGGTTACTACTGACCAATGCCATCTGTCTATCTCCAAGAATTAGTGGGAAGTTTCCTACTTTTAGATTGTCAGCATGTTACAGTATACTAATTACAATCTCTCCCTGTTCAGCAGAAAGTAATACATTTATCAACTCAACCACATGTTAGTTATTTCTAACTTATGAATTATATTGTTAGTAGTTACTTCTAACTTGTTTAATATATTATTCAGTTATATAACTGATTTTGTGATGGAAAATATCCTACACAGTCCATAAAAAACAATCCTATCAATGATGAAGTTCTCCAAATGTTCCTAATTGCTGATGACATCCTACTAATTGCATTGGGGCCTCATAAATGGCAAAGCTTACTCAGTGAAATCCACAGTAATGTAAAAGACATTACGTTGAAGACTTCCAGAAAGGTTAAAATGAAAGGGAGCAAAAAAAATCCTATTTCTCCACCTATCCTTCACAAAAACATTAATAGAAATGCCCCAAAGAAGTCAAACTTCTGAAAATTCTAAAAACATAATTTGTTTTTAACAACTAAAAGAAATAAATAAAGGTAGATTCCTTAAGTAAGAAACAAATATTATGAATTAAATTTTTAAAGGACAAATTCCAGGAAAAAAACACATGTAAACAATGCCAATTGTAGCAACAGAAGCAAATTTAAAATTTTCTCAAGACATACTTGGATGATAATTACACTATTAGGAATTAAAGAAAAAAATCAAATTTGCAAGGAATAAAGACAGAAATTGAATAACTTTTACTTTATGATTTTTAGTTTGAGAAATACATTGATGAAAAAGCTTCATTTACTAGTTGAAATCAATAGCTTCTTTGTAGCTTATAGTCAGAGAAATCTAGAGAATTAAGAGATGAAATTATTTGGTTAGGATAACATAGTCACTATGTCACAGATGGGACTTGAACATGTCTTTTTGGCTTTGAGACTGCCTTTCTTTTTACTATTTCATGTAGACATAATATAAAATGAAATTTAAAGTGTGACTAGGGAATATAAGAAAAAAGGGATAAAAACTCAATAGTTTATAAACATTCATGGAAATACAAATAATATTTATTTTATGGAAATATAATTAATTTACTCAGAGCCTGTAATGGTAGGGAAAGAAGCAAGACATGGAAAAGAAAAACCTGTTGAGTAGATTTTAAATGTACACAACTGACAATATCCCAAAAAGAATGCCTCAAAATTCACATAGGCATATTACTGTCTAGTTTCAAGAGAACAAGAAAATAACTTAATAAACAGCAAAGATGAAAGGTATCACACATTAAGTAAAAGAAAACTAAACATATATTTTAATTTCACCATATTTTCCTACAAAAATGAGAAAAAGAAGTTGGAATTTATTATATTAGAAGTTAAGAAATATAGGACTTTATCCCAAAATCAGTTTCCCCTCCAAGTAATCTTTTTAAAGACAAAAGATGATTATTTTAAAATCACATGGATTTTCAAATTTATTGATAAATTTGGAAAGGATTATTATATTAATGGAGAAGTTGAATTTTAAAATTATGACATTGAATGTCAGTGTATTGAATTGACCCATTAAAAGGAAAAGGGCCATTAAAAAACATACAAGAAAGGAAAACATACAAAGCAACAATATATATTATAAGGAAAATAGCCAATGATTAAAATGATCATGCTCTAGCTAACCTCTGAAAACCTAGACCTGTAGTAAGCCTAGAAGATCAAGCTAAATTATAATTAAGGAATATCGAGAGGTGCAATATAAAATTACAATAAAATTTTAAAGTATAAATGATTATGAGGTAATATCAGTATTAGATAGTGACATCATTATGGCATAAAAACGAAATTTATAAGAAAACATTAATTGAATTACATGAAATATAGTAGAAAATTTCCAAACATACTATGATCACTGAAAAACACATATGTATGTCAAAGATATCACAAACAAATAGAGTCCTGAAGAAACTTGATTTGATAGAGAAATAGAGAGAAGTGGATGGGAAAAATGAGGAAAATATATTTATTTCATATATATATATGTATATACAATATTTGCAAAATTCACATGTTTTAGAATAGTAAGAAATTAAGAATTAATTCAGAAAGGCATAAATTATAGACACTGTATATATTATAATACACTAAAAATAGAAATTTGAGAAGGAAAACATTTAACCCTAACATATATGAAAGCCATAAAACAAAATCACATAATATCTGTTTTAAAGAATGAATTATAATGACAAAAATAGATTATGTTAAAGAGAATAAAAATATGAATTGAACACCAAAATTTTAGAGACATAAAAAAGGCTCAACTAAATATTCTTGATTATTAATAAGAGGGAAAAAGGAAAAGTGAATTTGTGGTTAAATAAATTAGAAAATGAATCCATTAACTAATTAATAATTTAATATTCTGGAAATAATTTCAAAATAATAAATTATGACAGTGAAAGAAGAAATCACTGAAGAATCATTAAGTTGAAAAATAAAAAGGCTGTTTTTTAGAAAAGACTTACATAATTGATAATAGATTTGTAAATTAAATCCAAAAAGGGGAAAATGAAAACCAAATTTACCAAATCAGAAGTGAAAAAGAAGAGATCACTAAAAATTATAAAAGGAATAAAGAAAATTACCCAAGATGATTACACACAAGTATGTGCCAACAAAATTCAGATTATGAAAAATAAATGAGAACATACAAAATATAAATGTATCCTTTTTAATAATATGAGTTAAAAATAACTCCCTTTTTAAAATCTTGAGAGCATGAGAAATAACCTGAAGCATGATTATGGACAAATGTGAAAAAGGATAGGTTGGTATTTGTATTGTTGGAGGAGAGTTACCCTCATCAATGAGATCAAAGAGTCATTAAAATTTTGTATTATATTAGACACCACATGGCTATGAATTGTGGAATATCACAGTCTCAGAAGAATCAAAACTATGAGTAACCAAAAGGCAGTGGAAATATACATGTGAGTTTAAGTATATAATATTATTATGCATGAAAAATATGGCTTGGAAGATGGCTGCAGAGTAGAAGCAGGGCAACTTTCTCTCCTAACCGACCAATATAGCATACCTCCAAAGGACAAAAAAACAAATCCATATGAAAGAAGGGACTCCACAATAGGGTGCAGTATTGAAGGTACGTGGGATTTGGGCACATCCACACTATAAGGGGGTTGCGGGAATAGCTCCCATCAAAACGTGAGCTGATCAATCCTCCCCACCCCACCCATAGTATCAGAGGCAGAGGCTACGCACCAGAGTTAGAGCGAGCAGGGGCACAAAATCTAGCTCCTTGGCAGCTAACTGGCACCTGTAAGGAGGAAAAGAGGTTTTTGGGTTCAATTTATTAAAAGGTGGTCGCCAGGGGAAATTTCCCCAATTCAGGAATAACCTCAAGTCAAAATTGACATTTATGGAAGTTTATTTACAATTAAGAAGAGAGAGGAAATAAGGAAATAAGAATCTAACACAGTAGGTAAATTGCTAAGATTCTCTAATTAATCCAGGTAGATCTAATTAACCCTCAGCCAAGAGTCAGAGGCCCAGAGGTGAATGAAGCAAAGCTTTATTCACAGAATCTATTAAGAAAGTTCCTTAAGAGAACTTCAGGAAGATTCAGTCAGTCTTTAAACTCACCAACTCCATGGTCCAGAAGAACTGGAAGAGCTCCTTCACGATCTGCCCTCTTCACCAGAAGCTCCCTCACTCACTCAACTGCCTCTTTTTAAAGGGGTCACTTATGTGTCACTTCCTGTGCCTTCCCCTAGCATTTTCAATCACATTTCCCATTTTCAATCACAATAGATCCTTTCTCATAGAACTCCTAGGGGGCAGTCAGTCAATTCTGATTTGTCACTCACTCTAGCACACATGGGTTAGGAACTTCCAGAATTTAGAGGTGCTCTCACCTTTGGTGATTAAATCTAAAGATGGGCAGTGTAGACTTAATCTAATTATTACACACTACTAGGAGCTTGCCCATGAGAGCAGCAAGACCTGAAACCCCAGGAGGCTAGAGAGCACAGACTTTGGACATGGGAGTGAGGCTGAGAGAGGCAGAGGCAGCAAGCTGAGACTCAGGGGAAAACTTCAGGTGGAGGAGCAAGCGTAGGCCAATTTCCAGGCTATGGGCAGCTAGGACCACAGGGTCTTAACATTGAAAACAGCTAGACCAGAGACCCCAGGAGGCTGGGGAGCACAGACCTTGGGTGCAGGAGTGAGGCTAAGTGAGGGCCACAGACAGCAAAGACCTATCAGACAGTGAAAGCCAGGAGACTCACAAAGTAGCCTCAGGCAAAAAACTGCTCCCTAACTCCATACAAAGAGAGTTGGCTTGCCTTACTCAGACTTCTGGCTGAGAAAGCATAATGATGCCAATCAAGGCCCAAGAAATAACTACCAAAAAGACAAAGAAAAAAGCTCTAACACTTGATAACTTCTGCACAGAAAAAAAAAAAACAGAGGAGGACAAAGAACTAAAGACATCCAAACCTTCCCCAAAAAATGGAAATTGGTCACAAGTCCTTGAAGAGTTGAAATCTGAGATGATGAGAAAGATGGAAAGGATCTGGCAAGAAAAGTGGGAAATAGTTCAAAAAGAAAATAACAGTTTAAAAGGCTGAATTTCACAATTGGAAAGTGAGGTGCAGAAATCAAATGAATTGATAAGCAAATTGAAGACAAGAAATGACCAGCTGGAAGCCTTGAAGAGCCAGATAGACCAGATTGAAAAGGAAAACCAAAAGATTATAGCTGAAAACCAGTCTTTAAAGGCTAGAATTGGGAAAGTAGAAGCCAATGATCTCACAAGACAGAAAGAATTAATAAAGCAAAGTCAAAAGACTGACAAAATAGAAGGAAACATGAAATAGCTCAATGAGAAGATAATAGATCAAGAAAACAAGTCTAGGAGAGACAACTTGAGAATTATTGGTCTTCTGGAAAAATCAGAGACAAATAGAAATCTAGATATCATACTACAAGAAATAATCCAACAAAACTGCCCCAATGTCCTTGAACAAGAGGGCAATATAGACATTGAAAGGATCCATAGATCACCCTCTACACTAGACCCAGAAAAGGCAACCCCTAGGAATATAATAGTCAAATTCAAGAGCTTCCAAGTAAAAGAAAAAATTTTACAAGAAGCCAGAAAGAGACAATTCAGATATCAAGAAATGCCAATCAGGATTACACAGGATCTGGCAGCCTCCACACTACAAGAAGGCAAGGCTTGGAACATGATATTCAGAAAGGCAAGAGAATTTGGGTCTACAACCAAGGATCACTTATCCATCAAAACTGACTATACTTCCAGGGGAAAGTATGGACATTTAACAAGATAGAAGATTTCCAAGTATTTGCACAGAAAAGACCAGGACTAAATGGAAAGTTTGATATCCAACCACAAAAACCAAGAGAAACATGAAAAGGAAAATAAGAAAGAGAGGGGAAAGAAAGAAAACTCTTATCTTTAAATTGCCTTCTTCAAGGGCTTCAATAAGATAAAATTATTTGTATTTCTATTTAGAGAAATATTATGTGTAATTCTAAAAAATTATACTCACTATTATAGTAATTAGAAGAATTAGTAATAAGGAGAGGTTGGAGTGCTAAATGTTCTAAGATGATATGGGGGGAGAGAGAAGTGTATGGGGGGAATAGAAGATAGCACCAAGAAAAATATGGCATAAATGATATCAAAGATAAGCCTGGTCAAATTGATAATGTTGGGAGAAAGGGAATTTTCAATTCATATATGTTACATTTGAATTTCCAAAATAATAAAATAATTGGTGGAAGGCCTCTAACATTTTGGGTATACTTTGAATGGGAGGATTTATGGAAAAGCAAAGACCAAGAATCATACAGGATAAATACATAAGGAGAAGTTGTGAGCTGTATTGATCAAAGGAATAGCACCCCTTAATGAATAAGGATCTTAAAAAGTTTTAAAACATCATTTCTTTATTATCTTTATCTACTGATCCATTTTATTTTGATAGCAGAATATGAATTTCTCTAAACACAATCTATTCTCTTTAAAATTTGCCAGGCTATCTTCCATGAATACTATTGCTATTCTGAGGAAAAGGAACTTACTATTATAGATTTTCATTATTTAATGAAGGCTATACCCATATATAATCCCCTTGTTTATTCCATTTAATGCATTTTACCACTTATTTTATTTTGACTGATATCATAGTAATAACATTTGCTTAAAAATATTTGCATGGAAATGTCTAATATGAAAAAATGATTTATATGATTACACATGTAAAATCATATCAGATTGCTTACCATTTCAGGGAAGAGGGAGAGAAGTGAGAGGAGGGGGAGAATTTGGGACTCAAAATTTTAAAATGTTAAGAATTGCTTTTACATATAATTGGAGAAAAAGTGAAATATTATTCTTTTAAAAGAGTAAAAAAAAATGCATAGACCGAACAGACAAAAAAAAATTATCTGATTTAAAGTTAAAAGAGAAACACAAGGAAACAGCAATGTGGATCAATGGATAGAGAACCAGGCTTGGAGAGAGTAGGTCCTGGTTTCAAATCTAGCAGTTATGTGACCCTGGGCAAGTTGCTTAACCTTGACTGTCTGCTCTTAATGCTCTTCTGCCTTGGAACTGATACTCAGTATCAATTCCAAAATGGAAGGTAAGAGTTTTTAAGAGATAGTCAGTGAGAGAGAGAGAGCATACCAAACATCATTCACACAATTTTTAACATTCTTTGGCTGTTATCAATAATCATATGTAAAAATATTCTAAATCACTCTTGACTAGAGAAATGCAAATTAAAACAACACCAAGGTGCCACCTCACACTTATCAGAGGGGACAATATTTCAGTAAAGAAAAGTGGTAAATGTTGGGAGGGATATAGCAAAATTGGTACACTAATGCATTGTTGGTGGAGTTGTGAACTGACCTAATCATTGTAGGGAGCAATTTGGAACTATGCTCAAAGGGCTATAAAACTGTGCATACCCTTTGATCCAGCAATAGCACTACTGAATCTGTCTCCCAAAGAAATAGTAAAAAGGTGGGAAGGACCCACTTGTACAAAAATATTTTAGTAGCCCTTTTTGTAGTGGCAAAGAATTGGAAATTGAGTGGATGTCCATTAATTGGGGAATGGCCAAATAAATTTTGGTATGTGTTGGTGGTGGAATACTATTATGCTATAAGAAACAATAAGCAAGATGATTTCAGAAAAAACTCGAAAGATCAGCAAAACTTGAAGCAGAATGAAAAAAGGAGAACTGGTAGAACATTGTACATAATAACAGCAATATTGTACAATGATTATATGTGAAAACTTGATTACTTTCAACAATATGATGATTAGGGGCAATACAGAATGACTCATGAGAGGGAATGCTATCCACCTCCAAAGAAAGAACTATTGGAGTCTTCTTTCACATCAGTGTATTGATGGTTCTATTTGGGAGTTTTGGTTATATATGAGTTTGCTCTCGTAACAGTGACCAATTTGGAAGTGTGAATTTAAAAAAAAATCTCTAGCTGACACATCAAACCATTCTTTGATATATTTGAACAGAAGACCCCAAGAATCCACCACTGAGGCTGTGCTCCATACCAATGCAAGCTTTTCTGTTTCAATATGCTACTCAAGATATATTCCCTCCCTATTTCTGCCTAGAAGTGACTTACAACAAATCCCATCTCACTTAACATGTGAATTCAACAGTCTGTTGGGTTATTGAACATCATCTGTGTGGCAGCACATTGTAGTCTCCTGGGAGGAGAATAATAACACAAAATAATTTCAAGAAGGATAAGGCACTAATGGCTGGTATAATAAGAACGAGTATTGTGTGGAGGGTGGCACTTGAGCCATGCTTTGAAGGAAAAAAGGAATTCTATGAAAGAGAGACAAGGAAAGACAGTGGTCCTGAGAGTCTAAAGAAATGGAGAAGAGAGATGGAATACTATGTATGGGAAACTGCTGGAAGGGCGATATGGTTAATCCACCCAGCTCCGAGGTAGCTTATATAGTTCATATATGTAGTTTATATATAGTTTATATGTAGAAGGCTATATAGGACTGTAGCAGGGATGATCAATAAAGCCCATGATTGATAGAAGTGGATGAGCAACGAAAGTTCATGCTGGACTCTCCTGGATCATCCTCAGTCACCAGGATATCTTGATAAGTGGTTGACTAAGGCTCAGGAGGTGGGACTCTTTGTGGCCTATAAGAATGTTTTATAAATTGGTTTCATGCTTTACCACCACCCTTCTTTTTCTTGGACCCTTCTCCCTTTCACCCTTAAAATTTCAGCCTGGGGATGGGGGTAGTTAGGTGGCTCAGTGGATTGAAAGCCAGACCTGGAGACAGGAGATACTAGGTTGAAATCTGGCTTCAGATGCTTCCTTCTCTGTGACCCTGGGTAAGTCACTTAACTCCCATTGCCTAGCCTTTACCTAAGACCGAAGAAAAGAGTTTAAAAAAAATTCCAGCACGAGCGAAAAGAGAAAGGGAAGGGATTGCTCTCAGCGGGGCAGAGTCTACATTCATCTCTATGGAAGGTATCTCAGATCAGCAAATCATTCACCATTTCCTCAGATCACCTTAACTATAGTTTTCCAAGAAGGAATGCCAAGTTAAATTGAGTGAAACTTTCCCAAATTTTTTCTTTCAAGCTGAGCTTCATATTAAATATGCATTTCTGTAAAGTACAGAGTATACTGGAGACAAACCAGGAAGCTAATTTTCATAGATACCTTTTTTCATAGATACATTTTTTCATAGATAAATAGCTCTTATTTTAAAAACAAACTTCTAAAATTCAGCCTCAAGGCTTGATTTGAGCAAGATAACCAATTTATATAAGAAGCTTTTCAGGCTCAAGGATCTTTTTTTTTTTAACTCTTGATTTTATGATGTTACTTTCTCATTACTCCAAAATTTCTTTTTCATCTCCTTACTTTTTCTTTATTGTTTATCAACAACTTTATTGCTGTTGTTCAGTCATTTCAGTCCTCTCTGACTCTTTGTGACCCCATTTAGAGTTTTTCTTGACAAAGATACAAGAGTGGTTTGTCATTTTCTTCTCCAGCTCATTTTACAGATGAGGAACTGAGAAGGCAAACAGGATTGTGACTCACCCAGGGTCACACAGCTAGGTGTGTTTGAACTAAGTGTCTGAACTAGGAAATTTGAACTCAGAGATGCTCTATTCAGTGTGCCACCTAGCTGCTTTCATGTTATTGGAAGCTTTTTGTCATTTCCTGCTCACACACACACACACACACACACACACACACACACACACACACTCACATAAGACTGCATCATAAATGTGTTTTCTCATGACTTTCATTTTTGTTTTTTATGGAACTATTTAGTTCCAAAGTCAAGCTAATTAAAACTTCAGAACCTCCAGTCAGTCTTAACTGCTTGGAAGGAAACTGTCAAATCTTTTTTGTATTTCAGAGTAGTTCTGATAATGGTAGCCAAAACTAAGTTTAATAGTTCCCCAACAAAATCAGAGGTTTATTCTTACAGCTTGATCCTTAGAACTGGGTTTTTTCTTGCCTTAAAAGGTGCTGAGGTCTCTGGTTATATTTCTCTGGTCATGATGAGTGAAATGCTTATCTCTTCTGCAAATCACAACACATCTTTTGAAGACTATACCATTTCTCCCCTGTTTGGAGCATTGCTTCAGGAGTAAAGATGCCTCTCTTCCTCTTTCTTTGTCCTAAACATTTTCCCCCTGCTTTAATTGATCATATTAAGGAACTAAAATACACATGTGCATCATTAAATGGTATATCTCTTTATTCTTAATATAAACAATAAAGATAGAAAAAACAGGGAGTAGCAGGGCACATGCAATGAGCTCTCACCTGTTGATTTAAGATTCACTCTCAGGTGGCCTTCTGAGTTTATTGCTAGAATTATTCCATAAAATCTCAGAACTTGCATTTAGTCCTTAAGTATTTTCACAATTACTGGATGCTAAAGTTATAACAATTATCATATGGGAGTCTCAAGAATGTTTCATATTAAGGAGTAATCCTCCTCCTCCTCCTCAGAAAAGCTGGGAAACTCTGAAAACAAAACAAAACAAAATAACTGCTGAGTTAGAAGGCAGATGGGGCAGCAGGATATTGTAATAATGAAAATAAATGTAATATGTAATAATTAAGATGCTACATGTAATATTTAGAAATTGGTTTTGTTAAATAATACTAGTAAAAAATGGTTGTGGTTGCTGTTTATAAAATCAACTCAAGTCACAAGGATGCTAGTAGCATTTAACAATTTAATTTAATAGAAATATAGTATAAGAAAGAAATAAGGAAGAAAGGAAGTAGAAAATTGTTTCCTAGCCTAGCACCCTAAAGCCTGATTCATAAAATTTCAGTTCGCTCCCCAACAAGGTTCCAATCTCTGGATGGTAGTCAGGTAGTCTCTTTGGAGCAAGAGTCTTACCAGCCCATGAGAGTGTCTTCCACCAGAGCCACCAACACTGAATGGAGTAGAAGAATCAATCCCAGAAAACTCATGCAAAAGACTTTGATCTCCTCTACTGTCTCATCTTTTTCTAGCCCTTTTCTCTATGTCCCTTCCTGTTTCTCTGAGCTGGTCTATCTCATCTCGGGAACCAATCAAAGTCTCCTTGACCCAGACTCATAATCCTTAGTTCTGGGTCATGTTCCTTGGGTTCTTAATCTCTTACCTCTGTTTGGAGAGTTCCAGCCAGGCTAAAGGGATGGGTCAGACAAGAAGAAAGTTCTTGACCCTGTGAGGAAGGGCTTCCCTTTACACAGTATCTCAGTGGATAAAGGGCTAGGTCTGGAGTCAGGAAGATACATCTTCCTGGGTTGGAATCCAGCCTCAGACACTTCTAGCTGTTTGATCCTGGACAAGTCACTCATGCCTTTTTGCCTCAATTTCTTCACCTGTAAAATGAGCTGGAGAAGGACATGGCAAACCACTCTAGTATCTTTGCCAAGCAAACATTAAATAGGGCTTTAGAGAGTTGAACATGACTAAATATGGCTGAACAACAACAGGAGTCAGGAGACTTGGACTTTGAGTCCCCTTTATGTGACCAATTATCTGTGTGATCTAGGAACCTTATTTCTCTGGATCTCAGAGAGGCCATCTATAAAATAAAGAGGTTGGACTAGTCCATAAAATCATAGATCTAGAGTTAGAAGCACTCCAAGACTTCATTGAGTCCAACTCCTTTTATTTTACTGAAGAGGAAACTGAAATCCAAAAGAGTTAAGTGACTTGGCCAATGGCACATAAATAGTAAATGTCAGATGGATGATTTAAACCCAGGTCCTCTAGCTCCAGAGTTCTTCTAATTGTACGAATTTTTTTGAGTAGTGCCTAATATTAAATACACACACAAACACACACACACACACACACACACCCCTCTAAGATATTTTAAAATTTTTGTACTATATATTGGCTATTTATATATGCATATATATAAGCTATACATTGGTTCTCAGAAAAATGGTTTTCTATCTCTTGCAGAAAGCCTTAACAAAAATATTAGCACACATTTATGTATGATTTAAGAGACTTTCCAGGGTTGTGAGAATTAGAGTATAAATATCCTTATCTCAAGAGTGGCTAAAAATACAAAAATAGCTAAAAATGTGTGTTGTTTTTCAGTCATTTAAGACCTGTTTGACTCTTTGTAACCCCATTTGGGATTTTCTTGGTAAAGATACTAAAGTAGTTTGCCATTTTCTTCTCTAGCTTATTTTACAAATGAAGAACTGAGGCAAAGAAGGTTGAGATCAGATTCGAATTCAGGGTGACAAGTCTTCTTAACTTCAGGAACAGCTGCTATCCACTTTACCACTTAGCTGCCCAAATTCCCTCCTACTAGAGACTAATTTCTTAGGGTGTATTTGGCTTTTGGGAACCTCTTAAATGTATCTCTTCACTTTGCTTATGGGTAATAAGCCTACTATTAGCTACAGAATACCCCTCTAATAATCCCAGAAATGTAATTGCCAGACCAATCTTAGAAGACCTCTTGCAATTTGGAGCTTTTCCAAGAGTTCTGCAGCAAGGCTAAAAGATAATTCAATTCAGAGCCAAATCACCAGGATATCTCTGGAAACCAAAATCACTGCCAGAAGCAAAACATACCAGGGAGCTTTCATGCCAAGTCTGGGTTCTATCCAACCACGGCTGGGTCTTTTGTTGGGAGAGGCCCATTTCTTCTGCTGAAATTATGGAACCTATCATTAGGGGCCATATTAGTCTAATAAATACATAATTTTAAACAAAGCCCTTGCATTGACAGGTGACACAAAATATCATAGAAGCCCTAATCAGCAACACCAGCCAAGTCACCTTCTTTGTGTCATTTTAAATGGAGC
The DNA here is from genome assembly GCF_016433145.1 of Gracilinanus agilis. Classification (NCBI taxonomy): domain Eukaryota; kingdom Metazoa; phylum Chordata; class Mammalia; order Didelphimorphia; family Didelphidae; genus Gracilinanus; species Gracilinanus agilis. The sequence goes on from NC_058132.1 coordinate 455,473,245, forward strand.
TTGTCTCTAAAAGCTCTTCAAATGCAATCTCTGGGCATGGTACAAAGGACATCTATTCAATTACTTGCAGTATGCTCTGGCTATTATTAGGAAGAGCTAATCCTCCCGAAACCATTAAGGGCATTCAGAAAACATGCCAAGGTGACGGCACAAAAGGAAGTGGAATCTTAATGAATGAAAGCAGGGCACTGATTCACAGGTGCTAATGAGGGTAAGCGTAGTCTGTTAGTAAAGAGACTTACATGTGTTCAGAATATTAACAGGCTCTGTTTACTGTAGCAAATAACCCTCTCTGACAATGACACTGACAGTCAGCTAATGCCTGATGTAGATGTCTGGCTCTCAAAATGAATCAGCAGTAAAGCTAATGAGCATGCAAAGGGGTCTTCTGATCTGGCAGACAGCGTTTGTTTCCAATCAGACTCCAGTTATCTTGGAAGCAAAGCCTTTTTTTTAAGGCAGGCTGGTGCCTTGGATATGGCACTGGAGCTGGAGTCAGGAGATCTAGGTTTAAAGANTTTAAAAAATTTTTTTAAAACCCTTTCCTCCTGTCTTGGAATCAGTACTGTGCATTGATTCCAAGGCAGAAGAGCACTAAGGACTAGGTAATGGGAATTAAGTGACTTGCCCAGGGTCCCCAGCTAGGAAGTGTGTGAGGCCAGAGTTGAACCTAGGACCTCCCTTCTCTACACCAGTCTCACAATCCACTGAGCCACGTAGCTGCTCCTTCAAAATATTTTAAAAGTGCTACTAAGTTTGTAGTATATTTGGAGACTTGACACTGTTAGGCCCCGCCTCCAATGTTTCTTTTTTCATTATTTCACTTGAAATTCTTGACCTTTTGTGCTCCATGTCAAATTTGTTGGTTTTTTTCCTAGTTCTATAAAGCAAAACTTAGGTAATTTAGTTGGATTTGAATAAATTAATTTAGTTAGTATAAACATTTTATATATTGGCTCATTCTACACATAAGCAATTAAACATTTTTTCCAGTTATTTAGGCTATTTTTAGTTACAATTACATTGTTTCTTGTGTGTATATTGGTATATAGACACTCAAGTATTTTATACATTCCATAAGTATTTAAAACCTTACCTTCTGTCTTAGAATTGATACTAAGTATTGGCTGTAAGGCAAAAGAGCCCTAAGGGCTAGACAATTGAGGTTAAATGACTTGCCCAGGGTCAAAAAACTAGAACATAGTTATTTTAAATGGAATTTCCCTCTCTATCTTTTCCTGCTGGTTTTTATTGTTATTATATAGAAATAATGGTGATTCGTGTGCATTTGTTTTGAATTCTGCAATTTCACTGAAATTACAAATTGTTTCAATTAATTTTAATTGACTCATTTTCTTTATACTATGATATCATCTGCAAAGCAGCGATAATTTTATTCTTTACCGATGCTTGCTTAATCCCTCTCATTTGAAAAGTTTCATTTGAAAGCAGAGAGATCGAACAGTGGCATATATTAAGTACACAAAAGATAAGGCAAAAATGAATCTAGTAGCCTAGTGTTGCATAAACACACACTCAGGCCCCCAATTACTAGAATAATGACTCGTTATTTGAGTCCTGGGAAAACTGGACAAGAAATTAGGTTCAAACCTATACTTCACACCTTATACTGAGATAAACTGCAAATGGACACATGATCTAAATATAAAAGGTCACATCATAAATAGAGAAACATGGAAAATACTACCTACTAGATCTTTAAATAGAAGAAAACTTCATTACCAAAAAAGGTAAACAGGATAACAGAAGTTTAAATGGATTATTTTGATTACATAAAAATTAAAAATTTTTGCAGGAACAAATCAATACAACTAGAATTAAACTAAGATTAAAAGGAAAACAATTAAATGGAGGAAAAATCTTGAAGCAAATCTCTCTGACAAAGGCCTCATTTCCAAGACACGTAAAAGAATGATTCACATTCTTAAGAATAAGTCATTCCCCAATTGGTAAAAGATCTAAGGCAATGGTTCTTTATTTTAAACGTTATTTTATCTTTCCCCCAGTTACAAGTGAAAACAATGTCGACATGGAATCTAGAGTTCCCAAACTTGTAGCTTAGTGAGGTAAGATGAACCCTAAGTTTAGAAATAGTTTGTAGGTTGGAGACCCCCAAAGCTTGTGCTTGTTCCCTGTTCCAGTGAGAATCCACTCTGAAGGGAATCTCAGGCTAGCAGTTGCAGACTGAATAATGGACCCTAAGGTAAATGCTAAATACCCTTTTGTCCTAGGTAGTCTTCCCCATTGTATCAAAGACCCTTCCCAGGAAGACTACCTGGGCAGGGACCATTCCTTTAGTATCCATTGTGTAAGCAGTTCCTTTCCCTTACACCCTAGCCTCTAGCTATGATCCCTTTCTCTAGCTTGATTGTATCCTGTCAGTATAATGTCAATCATCTTCCCCAGCCACTGGATCTTCCCAAAAGTTATATAAGTTCCCCAATTTCCTTTGTTCCGCGGAGTCGTCATCAATGGCGGTGTCACTCCCAGGGGGATCAGGGAGCAGAGCGAAGCAGTGTTCATTTAGACTCTGCACTAGGCGCAACTCTGCATAAGAGGCCAGGTGGCCCTCATCCCCCTTTCCCTTGATTAAAGAGTGGTTTTATGACTATTTAATAGATCTGTGTTTTTTCTAAGTTAACAACAATTTCCAACGTTTTAAAAATAATTTTGAGCCCTGAATTCTCTCCCTCCATTCCTCCCCCCCTTCCACACAATGTTAAACAATCTCATGTAGATTTTATAAGTGCAATAATGTAAAACATTTTCCCCATACTAATCCTTTTGTGTAAGAAAAGGCAAATTAAAAAATTAAGAAAGTGCAAAGTTTGCTTTCATCTCAATTCAGACTCCATCAGTTCTTTCTCCACAAGCAGATGGCATTTTTATCACAAGTCCTTTGTGATTGTTTTGGATCATTGTATTCCTGAGAATAGCTAAGTTATTCACAGTTATTCCTGTCACTATGTACAATGTTCTCATTCTGCTCCTTTCACTCTGCTTCAGATCCTGCTAGTCTTTTCTTGTTTTTCTGAGCTCCTCCTTATCATTATTTCTTATAGCATGAAATAGTTCATTAACATCATCTATTATAACTTACTCAGACATTCCCCAATTGATGGGTCACTTTCCAATTCTTCACCCCCACAAAAAGTTGCTTCGAATATTTTTGTACATACTAGTCTTTCCTCTATTTGTTTTTTTTTTTTAACATTTATTAATAATCATTTTTAACATGGTTACATGATTCATGCTCCTATTTTCCCCTTCACCCCCCCCCGCACCCCGCCGCCGCATATTTCCACTGGTTTTATCATGTGTCATTGATCAAAACCTATTTCCAAATTGTTGGTAGTTGCATTGGTGTGTTAGTTTCGAGTCTACATCCCCAATCATGTCTGCCTCAACCCATGTGTTCAAGCAGTTGTTTCTCTTATATGTTTCCTCTCCTTCAGTCTTTCCTCTGAATGTGGGTAGCGTTCTTTACCATAAATCCCTCAGAGCTGTCCTGTGTCATTGCTTTCTGCTGGTACAGAAGTCCATTACATTTGATTTTACCATAGTATATCAGTCTCTGTGTACAATGTTCTTCTGGCTCAGCTCCTTTCCTTCTGCATCAGTTCCTGGAGGTCTCTCCAGTTCACCTGGAACTCCTCTAGTTTATTATTCCTTTTAGCACAATAGTATTCCATCACCAGCATATACCACAATTTGTTCAGCCATTCCCCAATTGAAGGACATACCCTCCTTTTCCAGTTCTTTGCCACCACAAAAAGTGCAGCTATAAATATTTTCTTACAAATCTGTTTATCTATGATCTCTTTGGGGTACAAACCCAGCAATGGTATGGCTGGATCAAAGGGCAGGCATTATTTTACAGCCCTTTGAGCATAGTTCCAAATTGCCATCCAGAAAGGTTGGATCAGTTCACAACTCCACCAGCAATGTATTAATATCCCAATTTTGCCACATCCCCTCCAACATTCATTGCTCTCCCCTTCTTTCATTTTAGCCAATCTGCTAGGTGTGAGGTGATACCTCAGAGTTGTTTTGATTTGCATTTCTCTAATTATTAGAGATTTAGAATACTTTCTCATGTGCTTATTGATACTTTTGATTTCTTTACCTGAAAATTGCGTATTCGTGTCTCATGCCCATTTATCAATTGGGGAATGGCTTGATTTTTTATACAATTTATTTAACTCCTTGTATATTTGAGTAATTAGACCCCTGTCAGAGTTTTTTGTTATAAAGATTTTTTCCCAATTTGTTGTTTCCCTTCTGATTTTGACTACATTGCTTTTGTTTGTACAAAAGCTTTTTAGCTTAATATAATCAAAACCATTTAATTTACATTTTGTAATTTTCTCTAACTCTTGCTTGGTTTTAAAATATTTCCTTTCCCAGAGATCTGACAGGTATACTATTTTGTGTTCACTCAACTTATTTATAGTTTCCCTCTTTATATTCAAGTCATTTACCCATTCTGAATTTATCTTGGTGTAGGGTGTGAGATGTTGATCTGAACCTAATATCTCCCATATTGTTTTCCAAATTTCCCAGCAGTTTTTGTCAAATAGTGGATTCATGTCCCAAAAGTTGGGCTCTTTGGGTCTATGATACACTGTCTTGCTGATATCATTAACCCCAAGTCTATTCCACTGATCCTCCCTTCTGTCTCTTAGCCAGTACCATATTGTTTTGATGACTGCTGCTTTATAGTATAGTTTAATATCTGGTACTACTAGGCCCCCTTCCTTCACATTTTTTTTTCATTATTTCCCTTGATATTCTTGATCTTTTATTATTCCAAATGAAATTTGTTATAGTTTTTTCTAATTCAGTAAAGAAGTTTTTTGGTAATTTGATATGTATGGCGCTAAATAGGTAAATGAATTTGGATAGAATGGTCATTTTTATTATGTTAGTTTGTCCTACCCATGAACAATTAATGGCTTTCCAATTGTTGAGATCCAGTTTTATTTGTTTGGAAAGTGTTTTGTAGTTGTTTTCGTATAATTGCTGTGTTTGTTTTGGTAGATAGATTCCCAAGTATTTTATATTGTCTAGGGTGATTTTAAATGGTGTTTCTCTTTCTACCTCTTGCTGCTCTGATGTGTTGGAAATATATAGAAATGCTGATGATTTATATGCATTTATTTTGTATCCGGCAACTTTGCTAAAATTGTTGATTATTTCTATAAACTTCCTAGTTGATTCTCTAGGATTTTTTAAGTAGACCATCATATCATCTGCAAAGAGTGATTAGCTTAGTCTCCTCATTGCCTGTTTTGATACCTTCAATTTCTTTTTCTTCTCTAATTGCTACTGCTAGTGTTTCTAGTACTATGTTGAATAGTAGAGGTGATAATGGGCATCCTTGTTTCACTCCTGATCTTATTGGGAAGGCTTCTAATTTTTCCCCATTGCATATAATGCTTGTTGATGGTTTTAGGTATATACTGTTTATTATTTTTAGGAAAGTTCCTTCTATTCCTATACTTTTCAGTGTTTTCAATAGGAATGGATGCTGTATTTTGTCAAAGGCTTTTTCAGCATCTATTGAGATAATCATGTGATTTTTGTTTGTTAGACTGTTGATATGGTCAATTATGTGGATGGTTTTCCTAATGTTGAACCATCCATCCTTGCATTCCTGGTATAAATCCCACCTGATCATGGTGGATAATCTTAATTACTTGCTGGAGTCTCTTTGCTAGTATTCTATTTAAGACTTTTGCATCTATGTTCATTAGGGAGATTGGTCTGTAGTTTTCTTTCTCTGGTTTTGGTCTACCTGGCTTTGGAATCAGTACCATATTTGTGTCATGAAAGGAATTTGGTAGGACTCCTTCTTTGCTTATCATATCAAATAATTTGTATAGTATTGGGATTAGTTGCTCTTTGAATGTCTGATAGAATTCACTTGTGAATCCATCAGGCCCTGGCGATTTTTTCTTAGGGAGTTCTTTGATGACTTGTTCAATTTCTTTTTCTGATATGGGATTATTTAGGTATTCTATTTCTTCTGCTATTAATCTAGGCAGTTTATATTTTTGTAAATATTCATCCATATCTCCTAAATTGTTATATTTATTGCCATATAATTGGGTGAAATAGTTCTTAATGATTGCCTTAATTTCCCCTAGAGGTGAGGTCTCCCTTTTCATCTTTGATACTGTCAATTTGGTTTTCTTCTTTCCTTTTTCATATTAGGTTGACCAGTACTTTGTCTGTTTTATCTGTTTTTTCAAAATACCAGCTTCTAGTCTTATTTATTAATTCAATAGTTCTTTTACTTTTGATTTTATTAATTTCTCCCTTGATTTTTAGTATTTCTAATTTAGTTTTCATCTGGGGATTTTTAATTTGCTCGCTTTCTAATTTTTTGAGTTGCATGCCCAATTCATTAATCTGTTCCCTCCTTAATTTGTTAATATATTCACTCAAGGATATAAATTTCCACCTGAGTACTGCCTTTGTTGCATCCCACAGAGTTTGGTAGGATGTCTCATCATTGTCATTCTCTTCAATGAAATTATTGATTTCTTCTATGATTTCTTCTTTGACTATTTGGTTTTGGAGAATCATATTATTTAATTTCCAATTAGTTTTTGATTTGCCTGTCCAGGTGCCCTTACTAATTATTATTTTTATTGCATTGTCATCTGAGAAGGTTGCATTTATTATATCTGCTTTTTTGCATTTGTTTGCAATGTTTCTATGCCCTTTTACATGGTCAATCTTTGTGAATGTGCCATGTGCAGCTGAAAAGAAGGTGTATTCCTTTTTGTCTCTATTTATTTTTCTTCACATATCTATTAAATCTAATTTTCAAGGGCTTCATTCACCTCTCTTACCCCTTTCTTATTTATTTTTTGGTTTGATTTATCTAGATCTGAAAGAGGAATATTTAGATCTCCCACTAGTTTGGTTTTACTATCTATTTCCTTCTTGAGCTCTACCAATTTCTCCTTTACAAATTTGGATGCTGTGTCATTTGGTGTATACATATTGAGCAGTGTTATTTCCTCATTGTTTATACTGCCTTTAATCAGGATGTAATGACCTTCCCTGTTTTTTTTAATCATATCTATTTTTACTTTGGCTTTTTCAGAGATCATTAATAGCCACTCCTGCCTTCTTTTTCTCATTTGATGCCCAAAAGATTTTGCTCAAGCCCTTAACCTTAAACTTGTGTATGTCTACCCGCCTTTATGTGTGTTTCTTGTAGACAGCATATGGTAGGATTTTGGTTTCTGATCCACTCTGCTATTTGCTTCCGTTTTATGAGTAAGTTGATCCCATTCACATTCAGAGTTACAATTATCAGTTGTTCATTCACTGACATTTTTGTATCGTCCCCTAGTCCCACCCCTTCTTCTTACACTATTTTCTTTTAAACCAGTGGTTTGCTTTGAGCCAGTATCCCTTATCCCCTCCCTTGATTAACTTCCCTTTCTACCCCCTCCCTTGTTATTCTCCTATTTTTATTTTTAAAGGCCTAACTAATTCCCTCCCCCTTCTTCTCCCCTCCCTTTTTTGACCTCCCCACTCCGCTGCTCCCCTTGGTTTATCCCTTCTGACTTTCTCAGTAGAGTTAGATAGGGTTTTTTATCCCAATGGATAATATAGCTACTCTTCCCTCTCCAGGTTGATTACACTGAGAGTAAGGTTTAAATATTACTTCTTAATGCTCTCTTCCTCTCCTTCTTATAATAGTATTTGTCCCCTCCCCTTCCCATGCCCTCTTTGTGTATAATAGAATATCCTATTTTTCTTATTCTCTCAAGTTTCTCTTTGTGTCCCCTACTATTCGCCCCCCTCTTTCCCAACCCCCATGTCATCTTAGACCATTTAGTATTCCATCGTCTACCTATGAATTATTCTTCTGATTGCTATAATAGTGAATACTATAATAGTGAATAGAGTTCACTACAGAGAATTATACATAGCATTTCTCCACATAGGAATACAGATAATTAGATCTTATTGAAGCCCTTAAAGAGTCAAATTTAAAAAATTATGAGTTTTCTTTCTTTCCCCTCTTTCTTATTTACCTTTTCATGTTTCTCTTGATTTTTTTGGTTGGCTATCAAACTTTTCATTTAGTCCTGGTCTTTTCTGTGCAAATACTTGGAAATATTCAATTTTGTTGAATGCCCATACTTTCCCCTGGAAGTATATAGTCAGTTTCAATGGATAGTTGATCCGTGGTTGAAGGCCCAGCTCTCTTGCCTTTCTGAATATCATGTTCTAAGCCTTGCAGTCTTTTAGTGTGGAGGCTGCCAGATTCTGTGTGATCCTGATTGGTGCTCCTTGATATTTGAATTGTCTCTTTCTGGCTTCTTGTAAGATTTTTTCTTTTATTTGAAAGCTCTTGAAGTTGGCTATTATATTCCTGGGTGTTGCCCTTTCTGGGTCTAGTGTAGAGGGTGATTTATGGATCCTTTCAATGTCTATATTGCCCTCTTGTTGTAGAACTTCAGGGCAATTTTGCTGAATAATTTCTTTAAGTATGGAGTCCAAGTTTCTATTAATTTCTTGTTTTTCTGTAAGACCAATGATTCTCAAATTGTCTCTTCTAGACTGGTTTTCTTGATCTGTCACTTTCTCATTGAGATATTTCATGTTTCCTTCTATTTTATCAGTCTTTTGACTTTGTTTTATTTGTTCTTGTTGTCTTGAGAGATCATTAGCTTCTAATTGCTCAATTTTAGCCTTTAGGGACTGGTTTTCGGCTATAATCTTTTGGTTTTCCTTTTCAATCTGGTCATTTCTGGTGTTCAATTTGCTTATCAGTTCATTTGATTTCTGAGCCTGACTTTCCAATTGCAAAATTCTGCCTTTTAAACTGTTATTTTCTTGCCAGATCTCTTCCATCTTTTTCATCATCTCAGATTTGAGCTCTTCAATAGCTTGTGACCAGTTTTCATTATTTTGGGAAGGTTTGGATGTGATTTCTTGTTTGTCCTCCTCTGTTGTCTGGATTTTCTCTGTGTAAAAGTTGTCGAGTGTTCCAGAGTTCTTCTTGATAATCTTTTTCCTCTGGGTTTTCCCGATTTTGGCTTGCCATTCTTGTTAGCCCAGCGCCTTCTGCGCTTTATTCTCACACTTAGGGTCTGTCTGAGCTCTCTAAGCTCCCGAGGTCTTAGATCTTGTTCTTGTGGTCAAGCCTCCTGGTCGTCCCTAGTCTGCCCCTCTGCCGGAGGCTCCTTTAGTAGTCTCAGGGCGCTGCTTCCACAGCCGTGCTCCCATCTCCACAGGGTCCCCACTTGCGGTTCAAGCCTGCGCTTGAGATCCTTGTCTGTGCCTAGGGTACTGCCTTCACCCGTACAGATGCTCAGGAAAGGCCGTGCGCATTCTTTAGCCTCTTGGGCTAAAGCCCTGGAGCTGCCAGTGACTTAATGGGTACCCCAAACCTGCTTTAACTCTTGTGGGCTGGCCTCTGAGCTGTACGTGGTGTGGGGGGTGGGGAAGGTGCTTCTTCCTCTCGCATTTTAGTGAGAGCTGTTTCACCCCTTTATAGCATGGAAATGCCCCGATTCCACATACCTTCAATGCTGCACCCTGTTATGGGGTCCCTTCGTTCTTCTGGATTCATTTTTATGTCCCCTTGAGGAGTCCTGTATACTTCGGTTAGGAGAGATCTAGCAGTGCTGCTCCTTACTCTGCCGCCATCTTAACTGGATCCTCCTCTTTTTATTTTATATCTCTTTGGGATATAAAATCAGTAAGGGTATTGCTGAGTCAAAGGATATGTATTGTTTTTTAGCCCTTTGGGCATAGGTTCAAATTGTTCTCTAGAATGGTTGAATCACAACTCCACTAACAATGCATCAGTGTCTCAATTTTCCCACATCCCCTACATTTTGTCATCTTCCTTTTCTGGCATAATAACTAATCTTACAAGAGGAGCAGGTACCTCTGAGTTGTCTTAATTTGCATTTCTCTAATGAAGAGTGATTTAGAACATTTTTTTGCATGATTATAGAGAGCTTTAATCACTTCCTCAGAGAATTGCCTACTTATATCCTTTGACTCTTTATAATTGGGGAATGACTTGTATTCTTATATATTCAACTCATTTCTCTATGCCTTTATTAGAAACACTTGTTAAAATTTTTGCACCATTTTGATTACTGTGTGTTGGTCTCCATTCTAGTTCCCCTGTTTAGTTTCTGATCACCACATCCCCCAATTTGCCCTCTTTTCTATAAGCCCTCCTCCCTCTCTTATTACCTTCCCCTCCCACTTTCCTGTAGGGCAGCAGCGATTCCCAAACTTTTTTGGCCTACTGCCCCCTTTCCAGAAAAAAATATTACTTAGCCCCCTGGAAATTATTATTTTTTTAATTTTAATAGCAATTAATAGGAAAGATAAATACACCTGTGGCCATCACCACTTCCCCGGATCACTGCAGCACCCACCAGGGGGCAGTAGAGCCCAATTTGGGAATCACTGCTGTAGGGTAAGGTAAATTTCTATATCCTATTGATTGTGTGTGTCCTTCCCTCATTGAGTCAATTCTGATGAGAGTAAGGTTCATGTGTTCTCTTCTGCACTTCTCACATCTTCCCTTCCACTTCTATGCCTCTTTTATATGCAATAATTTAGTCCATTTTATTTTTCCTTCCCCACTCCTCCCAAAGCATTTCTCTTTCTTATGCCCTAACCTATTTTTTATATCATCCCATCATATTCAACTCACACCCTTGCCCTCTGCCTATGTATACTTTCTAATTGCCCTAATGGGGGGCAGCTGGGTAGCTCAGTGGATTGAGAGTCAGGCCTAGAGTCAAGAGGTCCTAGGTTCAAATCTGGCCTCAGACACTTTCTAGCTGTGTGACCCTGGGCAAGTCACTTGACCCCTATTGCCTAGTCCTTACCACTCTGCTGCCTTGGAGCCAATACACAGTATTGACTCCAAGATGGAAGGTAAGGGTTTAAAAAAATTTTTTTAATTAAAAAAATAATTGCCCTAATGGTAAAGTTCTTAAAAGTTACAAGAATCAACTTCCCATGTAGCAGTTTATTCAATGTCTTTTGATTTCTCTTTCCTATTTACTTTTTTATGCTTCTTTTAAGTCTTGTATTTGAGTCAAATTTTCCATTCAGCTCTGCTCTTTTTATCAGGAATATCTGAAATCCTCTTTTGCACTGAATGCCCATTTTTCCCTTTGAAAGTTTATTCTCAGTTTTGCTTGGTAAATGATTCTTGGTTGTAGTCCCAGCTTCTTTGCTCTCTGGAATATCCTATTCTAGGCCTCCAATACTTTAGTGTAGAAGATGCTGAATCTTGTGTTATCATGGCTGTGGTTCCAAGATATTTGATTGTTTCTTTTTGCCTGCTTGCAACATTTTCTCTTTGACCTGAGAGTTCTGGAATTTGAGTAAATATTCCCGGGATTATCCTTTTGAGATCTCTTTCAGGAGGTGATTAGTGGATTCTTTCTACTTCCATTTTGCCCTCTGATTTTAGAATATGAGAGCAATTTTCCTTGATAATTTCTTTTTTTTTTTAATTTTATTTAACTGGTTAATTAACAAAAGTTTTCCATGGCTACATGATTCATGTTCTTTCTCTCCTCCTTCTTCCCCCTCCCATAGCCAATGCACAATTCCACTGGGTTTTACATGTGTCATTGATCAAGACCTATTTCAATATTATTGATATTTGCACTAGGGTAATTGATTAGAGTCCAAATCCCCAATCATATCCCCATTGACCCATGTGATCAAGCAGTTGTTTTTCTTCTGTGTTTCTGCTCACACAGTTCTTTCTCTGGATATGGATAGCTTTCTTTTTCATAAGTTCCACAGAAATGTCTTAGATCATTGCATTGCTGCTAATAAAGAAGTCCATTACATTCAATTGTGCCACAGTGTATCCATCTCTGGGTATAGGGTTCTTCTGGTTCTACTTCTTTCACTCTGCATCAACTCCTGGATGTCATTCCAGTTCACATGGAATTCATCCAGTTCATTATTCCTTTTAGCACAATAGTACTCCATCACCAACAGATACCATAATTTGTTTAGCCATTCCAAAATAGAAGGGCATCCCCTCATTTTCCAATTTTTTACCAACAGATAATTTCTTGAACGATGATGTCTACACTCTTTTTTTGATCATGACTTTCTAGTTCGATAATTCTTAGATTATCTTCCCTGAATTTATTTTCCAGGTCAGTTATTTCTATATTTTTATTCTTTTGACTTTGAATGTTTCTTGAGGACTCATGGAATCATTAGCTTCTAGTTGCCCAGTTAAGATTAAAATTCCCTGAAGAATATAAATTATTTTGTACTTATTTACTAAATAGCAAAAAGTGGGTTGGAGAAAGAAAAGACACACAGCCATATGACTGACTCTCCCCTTCACACACCTTCTTCTGTAGCTATCTCAAGGTTGTTGCTCACCTTGCGTCTCCATTCAGATGCTCCTTAGCTAGAAGTGTGGAAGGGCTTGATGTCACTTCCACAGGATGTCACTTCTCTAGGTCTCTCTGATAGATCAGGCTTGACCTCAGTCCAGGTCAGAGGCCAGCTTCCCAGCTACCTGAAGTCATATGGAACAAGAGGCAAGCATGTTACAGGTGCCAGGGAATCAGGAGGCTTCTGGTATCCTAGAATTCACATGCATCCTCCTTATACAGATAGGTCTAACAACTTGTTTTTAATCCAGTCAAGGGATGGGAACTGAATCAAAACCCATTTCAGTAGAGAATAGGTTTTCAAATTCAATATAAAACTTTCCTTTTAAAATCCCAAGACTGATCTTAGGGAGAGAGAAAGAGGTACAAACTGATGTTAAATTCTCACACCCAATGCTAATTTTCAAGGCATGATTTTCTTGAATGAACTTCTATATCTCTTTTTCCATTTGGCTGATTCTACTTTTTCAAGAGTTCTTTTCCTCAGTGAATTTTTGCACCTCTTTTCTCTTTTTCCATTTGGCCAATTCTACCTATTAAGAAGTTCTTCTCTTCAATACATTTTTGTATATCTTTTTTCCATTTGGTCAATTCTGCTTTTTAAAATTTTCTTCTCTTCAGTAGATTTTTGTGCCTCTTTTACCAATTGGTCAATTCTGTTTTTTATTTTTTATTTTAAAAATATTTTAAAAAAACATATTTTTACATATTTCATTTTCTTTCCCTCCCCTCCCCCTCCCAAATCCAATAAGCATTTCTACTGAGTTATACAAATGTTATTACTTACACCTATTTCTATATTATTCATTATTGCAATAGAGCAATTCTTAAAAACCAAAACCCAAAATTATGTACAATTCTGGTTTTTAATATATTAATTTCTTCAGTATTTTTTATGCCACCTTTACCAAACTATTGACCCTTTTTCCTTGATTTTCTTTTTTTGCTCTGTTTTTCACAATTTTTCTTCTACCTATTTTATTTGGTTTTTAAAATTCTTTTTGAGCTCCTCTATTAATTCTTTTTGGGCTTGAAAGCAATCCATATTTTTTTGGAGGTTTTGGTTGCAGCAATATTAATGTTGCTATCTTCTGAGTTTGTGTTTTGGTTTTCCCTGACAATAAAATAGGTTCCTGTGTTGTTTCCTTTTCTGTTGTTGCTCACTTTCCAGACTTTTAAATTCCTTTGACTTAAAAAAAAAACTATTAAAGATGGGCTCTGTAACTGTGGTGAAGGGAGCATTGTTTCAAGATTCAAGTTCTTTACATAGCTGCTTCAGAGTAAGCTCTGAAAATTTCTCTGCTTTCAGTTCTTCTAAGGTTGTATGCTGTAAGGAGATACATGTTTAATAGTCTCCTAGCTGTGCCCTGATCTGTGAGTAGCCATAAGCACTCTTTTACTCCTTGGGACTGTGACCAGATTCCCCTGCTTCCCTATGGCCATAAGCCCTAGCATCTGCTAGTGTTCCTCCTCACCCTGAGACCTCAACCCAGGACTATAACCTGGATCTGCATATGGGCAATTCAACAAAAGTCTTGCCCCTAGAGTCCCAAAGGAACCCCTATAACCTCTCTGGTGAAGTTGTGGCACTTATGCACAGACAGCACTTGAGGAGCTGGTTCCTTCTCCCTCTTCCCAGCTCCTGAGGATATTTTTTGCATGCCTACCCCACTGTCCAGCTGCCCAAAGCAAGCACTTTCTCCTTCAAATCTCCCAGGTAATCCAGGGACTGAAAGACAGTTTGAATTTTCCCTCTGGGCACTCAAACTGGGAAAAGCTTTTCCAACTCTGCCCTATAGTCTCCTTTTAAGCAGTTGTCCAACCCACTCCCCCTTTACTCTCTCTATGGCTGAGAGTTCCAGAAGCCTTTGCCACTGATTCAGTTGCCTCTAGGGCTTGTTATCACAGTGGGGTCGGCCTTGGCATGCTGCTTTATACTCTACTTCCACTCCAGTGCAATATATCTTTTGTGCCAGCCTTCTAAATTGTTTTGGGCTGAAAAACTATTTCACCCTGTCTTTTTGTGGGTTGTGTTGCTCCAGAATTCATTTCGAGGCCTTATATCATAGTTTTTGGAGAATAATTGGTAGCAATCAGGTGGGTCTGTGTACCTCCTCCATTATCTTCAGCAATGATTCTTAAAGTGTGGGAGTAAACAGGATCAAACTTTTCATAATAATACTAATATATTATTTGCCTATTCAAATATTCTCTATTATTATGATATATTTTTACTGGACTTTTTTTGTACCAGTGTTCAAAATGTACAATCTATCTCCTAGCAGGAGGGAGGAGGCTTAAATTTTTTGAGATTCAGCCCTCAAGGAAACCATCATGAGGGAGAAAAAGATAGGGGGTAGGAATAAATTTTTGGTGCAAAATGAGACATATATAATTTGTGTATGCAATGAGAGAATTTGTGTTATTTGACTATGCACATTTTTACTAAGAATTTTTCCCCCATGGGGTAAGGAGGGAGAGTGAAAAAAATTTCTCTTAGTTAAAAAAAAATCTAATTAAAAATGAAGATAGGAATAATTTCTAAGAAGCTTAGTATGACTTGTATGAACTAATAGAAAGTGAAATAAGCAGAACCAAGAAAACAATTTATACAATAATGTCATCACCTTAAAGACCAATAACTTTGAAAGACTTAAAACAGAAAAACTATAATTCTAGGGGCAGCTAGGTGGCTCAGTGGATAAAGACTTAGGAGTTTCTGGATTCAAATCTGGTCTTAGATACTTCCTAGCTATGTGACCCTGAGCAAGTCACTTACCACCTAGCCCTTACATTTGTCTAGCTCTCAGAGCTATTTTGCCTTGTAACTGATATGTAGTATCATTTCTAAGACAAAAGGTAAGAGTTTTTTCAAAGAAACAAAGAAAGAAACATAATTCTAGAAGATCCATGATGAAGTTGGCTACCCATTTCATGTCAGCGAATTGTTAGACACAAAATGCAGAATGAAACATATGTTTCTGGATGTAGCAAATGTCGGAATTTGAATTTCATCTTATTACATTGTATTTCTATCCCTCATAGTGCTCTTATTTCCCACATTTCAGCCTCTTATGTACTACTATATTGAATTATGATGATCTTTCTCATGGTAATATGTATATTTATGTTTCAAATGTATTTCTAAAGGCATATCCTTTTAAAAATCAGTACATTTTGCTTGCATAATAAACATCTTTTCTTTTAAAGTTGTTTTTTGCTTCTCTTCATTTAGATTGTCCTTCATGTCGGTATATTTATATTCTTGTTCTTTGTTTTCACTTTTCTTTCTTGGCAAGATTAGCCATTGCAGATTTCTATTTTTCTTTTCTGCCCATTATTTTTGCTATAGAGACCAAAAATTCTGTTCTCATGATCCTCATTACATTTTGGAACCACTCAAGAATAAGTTGTGGTGCCATATTGTCCTCAAAAATTCACACAGGATCTAGAAGCTCATTTCTTTCTACTATTAGAGTTTCTCCTTGATTTACCTGCTTATTCTGTTCAAAGCCTTTAAGTTCTCTTCTTCTTGAGATGTTTGGTAATTTCAGTTTTTTCCCCCTTATTTTCCTCCTATTGCTCACTTTTTGACTCTCTGACCTGTCTTCTCCTACTCCCTTCCCCCTTCCCCCCAACCACCGCATCCTCTTCTCCCCCATGTTGGTTTCCTTGGAGGCTGAATCTCAAAGAATCTAAGCCTCCTCCCCAATTAGGCAATACACAGTATGCCAGCCTAGGTCTCTACCCCAAGTGACTTTCAGATAGACATAATAGGCCTCACTTGGATGCCAGTACTTTCCTCTAGGGCTAGACCTTTGTGGAGTATCTTATAGCTACAATATTCTTATCTGTTTTCCTCTGTTCCTCTATTCTCTGGCCTGGAACCACAGTTCAGAACCCTACTTCCCTTATACTACTGGGTTGATTTTTCTAGTTTAGAGATTAGGAGAAATGTGATGTTGAACTATTTTAAGCCCAGACGTCTTGATTCTTTCTGTTGGTGGCTTTCCTGCAGAGATATTTTGCAGCAATGGCTATGTGGCCTTGATTGTATGGACCCAAAGAGCCTTGTTAGTCTAAAGGACTGAAAAGAGGAAAAGAAGACTGGGGTGTGCGGTTGGATTTTGTTGCCATTGTTGGGGATGGGGGAGGAGTGGTGCTGGGTGGGTTCAGTGTAGAAGACAGTTTATGGGTTTATTTGTTTTTTAACTTTCTTTTGGATTCTGAGTGCCCAGAATCATGGAGACAACTGAAAATTTTCTCTGGCTAATAATTTTTCTTTTGGAGATATTTGAGAAGCTGGAATCAAAGAAAATGTCTAATAGCACATCTAATATATGACCCAGAAGTCCTTCCCAAAGCCTGTAAAGTACTGTAAACTACAATCATATGCAGATCAAAGAACCTACACTTGGTGCATTCCCAAGACATAAATTTAAGATTCCAAAAGAATTGGAAAGAAAATCAAAGGACCCTTAAACCCAATAAATGAACCCTGTTCCATATTCCCAAATAATAATACTTTGTTGAATCATTTCTAGTGACAGAGAACACTTACTACTTCATGAGGTAACCCATTCCATTTATGAACAACAAATAATCTGAAAGGTTTTCCTTTCCTTGGATCAAAAATGCTTTTATTTGGTCCTTAGTTCTGCCCTTCCTCCCTTCCCCAACCCACCTTTCAAATATTTGACAATAGCTATCAAATTCTCATTTCTTTCTCCAGGTTAAAATTCTTTAGGACTTTAAACTATTTTTTCATAGCTCTTCACCATGTTGCCCTTCCTAAGTACCTTATCAATTTGCAGTAAACAAAATACACTCTAGCAGTGATCTGACAGGTCTGGAGTACAATTCTTATTCTACACTTCTGTTATTGGAGACTAGAATTAGATGATCTTTTTTTTTTTGGGCCAACACATAAAAATACTCTTTGTTCATATTAGGCTACCCTGTATTGCCCCAAGGCAATAAACTAAAACTAAATTCTGTTAGTGCTTCCCCTGTACTTGTGCAATTGGCTTTTTTAGTCTAAATGTAGAATTGAACATTTATCCTTGTCAATTTCATCTTGTTTCCACTCATCACTCCAACTTTTTGGAACCTGAATCTACCACCTAATACAATAGCTAACCTTCCTCATACCAATGCCATCTACAAGAATGATAAATTATCTATTTCTCCCTCAGTTTCGGAGCACTCTAACCTGGAGGTGAACTCTCCTGATTGGTGAATAAAAGTATAGTCACCTAACTCACTACATTTTGTTAACCCCAGTGCTTTCAATCCATCCAGCAAGAAAACTAGTGCCTACAGTTTCAGTCATTTCTCAGTGTATCTGACTCTTCATAACCCCATTTGGGGCTTTCTGGTCAAAGATGCTGGAGTGGTTTGCCATTTCCTATTCCAGTTCATTTTACAGATGAACTGAGGTCAACAGGATTAAATGACTTGCCCAGGATTATACAGCTAGTAACTGCCTGATGCTGGATTTGAACTCAGGAAAAATGAGTCTTCCTGATTCCTGATGCTCCATCCACTGTGCCACCTACTTAAACTGAATCTGCCCTATCTAAAATACACATCCTGCTGCCATTCAAATACTTAGTGTTCCTCCAGGAGAACATTATACAGAGTCTGTAATATTGTGGGACAATTAAATGTGATTGACTTTGCTATTAAAAGCAATGCAATGATCCAGGACAATGCTGAGGGACTTGTGAGAATGAATGCTATCCACAGCTAGAGAAAGAAACATGAGAATAGAAATCCAGAAGAAAACATGTGATTTATCACTTGTTTATATGGGTATATGATTTAAGGTTTGGGTTTTAAAGGATTGCTTTTACAAAAATGAATAATATGGAAATGGGTTTGAGTGATTTTTATATATCTATCTATATGTGTGTGTGTGTGTGTATATATATATATATATATATAT
>NC_058132.1:455506625-455518005 GCF_016433145.1 Gracilinanus agilis
TCTCTTCCATTTTCCTCAAAATCTCAGTTTTGAACTCTTCCATAGCTTGTGAGGAGTTTTCCTTATTTGAGGAGGGTCCAGATGCTTGTTTGTTCTCCTCCTCTGTTTACTAGGTTGTCTGGATTTTCTCTGTGTAAAAATTGTCGAGTGTTAAAGACTTCTTTTTCTTGTTGTTAATCTTTCTCTTCTGAACTTCCTGAGACTGGGTAGCCATCGTTAGCCCAGCAGCTTCTCAGGTTTATCCTCGCGCTCAGGGTCTGTCCGCAGTCAAGCCCCCTGGTGGACCCCCTTGCTTGATCCTCTCAGGGCGCTGCTTCCACAGTCGTATACCCGTCTGCACTGGTTCCCCACTCAGGGTTTCAGAGCTTTAGCTCATTGCTGTGTCTGCCTCCACCCACGCCTCCGCCTGTGCCTGTGCTCTGAGCCTGTACTCTGCACCCTGCGTCTGCTCTCGGCACCCTGCTCCTGCGCTCAAATTTTGTGTGCGTTCATTAGCTTTTTGGGGTCCTAAATCTTGCTGCTCTCAGGAACAGGCCCCGGAGCTGCCAATGACTCAATGGGTGCCCCAAACTTGCTCTATTTCTTTTTAGCTGGCTTCGGCGCTATAGGTGTTGTGTGTGGAGGGGGTGGGGATGGGGTGGTTGCTCAGCCTGCGATTTAGTGAGAGCTGTTTCACCCCTTTATAGCATGGAAATGCCTCGATTCCACGTACCTTCCACGCTGTGCCCTGTTGTGGGGTTCCTCCGTTCGTCTGGACTTGTTTTTATGTCCCCTTGAGGAGTTTTGTATGTTTCGGTCAGGAGAGGTTAAGAGCTGCTTCTTACTCTGCCGCCATCTTAACCCGGAACCTAAGAAGTATCTGAGGTCAGATTTTTTAAACTCAGGTATTCATGATTCCAAGTCTGGTGCTCTATCCTTGGAGCCTTGAAAACTTATGTCAAGCCTACATTATCAAAGCAAAGATTGGTTAGGAAATTGCCCATGTACTTGTAAATACTTAGGTCCAGTCACAGGCACTAGGGAAAAATTTAAAAGGCTTTCACTCAATAAGGTACATTCAGGAAATCTGTGCCGGGCACAGTTTACTATTGAATAGTTTGATCTTCTATTGGACTAAATTTAAAAATTAAATTTAAATTAAATGGGAGCAGCTAGGTGGCTCAATGGATAGAAATCCAAGCCTGGAGATAGGAAATCCTGGGTTTGAATTTGGATCAAATGTGATCCTGGGCAAGTCATTTAACCCCAATTGCTGCTCTTCTACATTGGAACTTATCCTTAATATCAATTCTAAGATAGAAGATAAGTTTTTTTTTTTATTAAAAAATTAAGCCAAATTTATTCTATTGAATTAAATGTTGTTACAAAAACTATCATATCCCAAACACCCTAAAATGAGAAAGAAACCAATATTAGTGGAAGAGAATAAGCATTTTTATGATGTCTATTATGTGCCAGGCACTGTAACAAATGATTTTTTACAACTATTTTCCATTTAATCCTCAGGAAAAAAAACCCTACAAAGTAGATGCTATTATTAAGACCTGTTAGGCCAAAGTGACTCCATTTTATGACTATAATTTTCACCCTCATCACTGATGTCTTTGAGTTTCCAGTCCTTCAAATGTTTTTTGTAAAATCTTCCACCCATGAGAAATCTGCTCACCCTGAAACAATCACAATGGAAAGTACTGGATTAACTTGCTCTAACTCTCCTGTTGATGTGAATTTTTCCTCAATTAGTCTAACTCTATCCAACAGAACTGTCTTCCACCATCTTTTTGTCTTCTCAGTTCAGAATGAATTATGGTTGTTCAGATTTGGGTCATCTTGTAGAAGACTTTTTTTCATGGTACAAAGATGCCATGCCTACAATGAATGGAATGTTTCTTCCCCTGTAGCTACAAGAAATAAACAATGTCTTGGTTAAGCATTAAGTCGATTTTTCAACAGCTTGCAATACTCTTGAGGAACAGTATGCCATACTGAAAGGGTGTTAGATCTTGAGAAAGGAAGAACTATGTTCCAATACTGCCATTGACACATAATAGCTGGGTGACTATACACAAGTCAATTAACCTCTCTGCACCTCAATTTCCTTTTTGGTAAAGTAGGATTAATAATATGTGTATAGCACCTCCTTCCCAGGATTTTTGCGAGATTATCTACTTTAAAATTTAAAAAGGTTTAAAATACTACTTCATATACTTTTAAGCAGTATATAAATATCATTTGTTTTTTCCCTTTATTTGTAAAACTTTCTTTCAATAGATTTATTATAGCCATTGAGCCTCTGACACTGTGCGGAGTAGAGATTTTCTCTGGTATTTGTTTGGATGTTCAAGTCAAGAAAAGTATGAATGTCCCAAAGAGATTCCTGACAAAAATATTTCACTGCAAAGACTCCATAAACATAAAAACATTTTTAATGTTATGAAGGTACGTTTAAGTATTGCATCAAAACTTGAATAAAAATTCTTAATTTCATATTTCCAACAAACTGCTGATGAAAATTACACCAGAAGCCTAATAAAGTTATTAGGTCTGTTTAAAGGTATTCAGAAATGTTTTTAGTTCATTTATGAGATTTCCCTCTATGGTGAAATCATTTTATCATCTGTTTTTTTTTTTTCTTAAACCCTTACCTTCCATCTTGGAGTCAATACTGTGTATTGGCTCCAAGGCAGAAGAGCGGTAAGGGTAGGCAATGGGGGTCAAGTGACTTGCCCAGGGTCACACAGCTGGTATCATCTGTTTTAAAACTTCATATTCTGATAAAATATATATATATTAAATGTATCATTTTCTACTCTGAGTAATGAAAAAAATGAAAGTCCTCAAAAAGAAGAAAGGAAATATACATCTTCTCCCACACATTACAGGTATAGGGCTGCTAGAAATAGACACATGTATTGATAAGTTTCCATATAAATCTTGTTGCTTAATGTTTTTCCTTTGTTGCAAGAAAGAATTCAGTGATGGAGAGGCTGGTGAGAAATTACATTTTTAACATAGATAATAAAGAGACACCTAGATAGGTAGGTAGGTAGATAGATAGATAGATAGATAAGTAGATAGATAAAGTAGACAGATAGATTAGATAGATAGGTAGATAAGTAAACAGAGACATATAGATATGTTGTTGTTCATGCTTCATTTTCAAAGACATTATGAAGATAATGTCTTGACTTTCACTTGAGTTGGATTTAAATGAAGCAAAGTTAGCAAAATTGTCATTAACTTTACTCTCTCTTCGAGAATCTTCTAAGCCCAATGGCAAGACAAAAGTCAAAAGGACTAACCATGGCCTGAGATGCAATGGATGACCTTGATGTCTTCAAAGCCTAGACAGATAGATAACCATACAAACAAATGCAGTGAGAAACCAGAAGAAAAAGGGAAAGAAAAAATATGGTCTTTGTTTAAAATGTTGTTTTGTTTGTTCATTTGCACTTAAGAACTATCTACTTCATCCTGTTTGTTTATATAACAAATTGTTCTTTAACAAAAAGCAGTTTGTACCCAGTTCTGCAAATTAGATATCCACGTAATAGCAATGATTGAATGTAATTAGTCACAACTCTTCCATACCTTGTAGATCAGCAAGGACAGTGGAAGGTTGGCTTAAGTTGATCAAGCAGCTGAAAAAACTAATTAGGACAAGATGATAAATAGTGGGGCTCCACAAGTTAAGTAGAAAAGCAGGAAAAGTTAGGAGGAAAAATTCAAAAGGCTGTCAATTTTTTTTTTCTCTCAGATGGTTTTTCCCCTTTTTCTTATACTACCTGGGACAGGAGAAAATAGGATTTTCAGGAGGGGACTGGAAATTAATACTTATCCATTGCACTACTGTAAGAAGGCAATTATTTCCCTTTTAGTCAAGGAGTCTCAAATCATATGAAATAAATATTTTTATGTGCCTACTATGTACCAAGGACTTGCAAGAATCAGGGCATATAAATGTCAAAAAGATGGTGATCCTTTCCCTGTAATCAGAGTTGCACATGTGCCCTGGGAATAGCTTTTGACTTAAAATCAATAAGATTTAGAGTAATTTGAAACAATGTTCTAATCGAGTCTAGAGATAAAACCTGTGTTCTATTAAGCAGAATTTGGAAACAGTCATGGATTAGCAAGAGGAACAATAAACTAGATCTCTGTCTCTTCTTTATTTCATAGCCTAGTTCTTTAGGACTTTTTACTTCATTCCTGTTATGGTTGCATTTAGTTGTTTTGATAATAAGTTTGGGTTTTTTTTGTTTTTCCAAGGGAAATGGAATGAATGGAAAAGCCTGTTAATCTATCTCTTATTAACTTTGCCTCTTGATAGTGTTGTTATTAAAAATGAGGAAGGCAGATATTAAAAGGGTGAATAGTATTTTAATAAAAGCCATGCTGATAGAGACAAATCATAGACCATGCGCCTGTAAGTATTCAAACTGCCACCTCAGCCATTTTTTTACCTTTCCTCTCTTCCTCCGCTCAGGTGGCTCCAGAGAGAGTTCAAAGTCACCTCCGGAGTCCTTATCTCCTCTCTTACATCATCACACTTCCTGTCTGCCATGAGGAATCATGGGAAATGTAGTTTTAAGGACCCCCACAGGTCCAAAGAAGTTTGTCAAACACTATATTGATACATATATTGAGGCTCAATCCTTCCAAATAGAACCCCAGGTGATTTTAACTAACACAATAGTTTAACTGTTTGGACTACAGGACTAATTAAGACATCCCACTCAGCAGGTGGCAGCTTTTCCTGATTGTAGGCAAAGTACCTAATTAAAAATAAACAACTCCTTCACCTCTAGACTTGAAAATCTAACTCTTGGAGGCTGCAGTAAATGTATTATATTCATGAAACAGCTTTCCAATTATTTGAAAGGTTGAATTTAGGAAGCTGGATTTTCATTAGCTACTAATATAAAACAGTTATTGTTTGTGGTAAATAACAGAAAATAAATGTGGGAGCTAGGTTGTTCAGTGGACAGAGCTGGATTCAGGAAGAGCTGAGTTCAAATTCATCTTCAGACTAGCTATGTGAGCCTGGGCAAGTCACTTAACCCAGTTTGCCTCTGTTTCCTCATTTGTAAAATGAGCTAGAAGATCCTATGGAAGGTATTGGCATGCTAAGTATGATCCATAGGGTCACAAAGAGTGAGACACAACTGAACAACTCAGCAACAACAACAACCTGTTGTTATTCATCCTTTGTTTTCTTTGTGGGGTGGTCTTGTTTTTGTTGTATTATATGTTTTTCTTGTTGTATTATATTACATATAGATACAATTTTAATAATTAATAATTTTCATAATAATTTTCAGATATTATTCAATCGATGTTCTTCCCCTCCCTCATCTTCCTGAAATGGCAGATAATGTGATATAGGCTATATATATGCTATCATGCACTACATATTTCCATGTTCTTCATGTTGTGAGAAAAGATACATATCACTTGTGCTAGAGAAAAATTAATGAAGGAAATAAAAAAAATTAATGAAGAATAGTATTCTTCAATCTGCATTTAAATTCCATCAATTCTTTCTATGGTGATAGATTTACCTTTTTTCATCATGAGTCCCTTGGAGTTGTCTTGGATCCTTGCATTGCTGAAAATAATTGTCATTCACAGTTGATTGTTATACATTAATGTTGTTATTATAAACAGTGTTCTCTTGGTTCTTCTCATTTCACTTTTTAACCATATAAGTCTTTCCAGGTTTTTATGATTGTCCTGATTATTATTTCTTATAGCACAATAGTATTCCATTACAATCATATACCACAGCTTGTTTATTCAGCCATTCCCCAATTTATGGTTATCCCTTTAGTTTCCAATTTTTGGCCACCACAAAAAGAGTTGTTATAAATATTTTTGTACAAGTATGTCCTTTCCCCCCTATCTTTAATCTCTTTGGGATACAGACCTAATAGTGGTATTGCTGGGTCAAAGAGTATGTACAGTATTATGGTCCTTTGAGCATGGTTCCAAATTGCTCTCCAGATTAGTTATATCAGTTCATAGTTCCACTAACAGTGTTCCAATTTTCCTTCATTGCCTCTGACATTTACCATTTTCCTTTCTTGTCAGATTAGTCAGTCTGATAGGTGTGAGGTGGTACCCTTAAGAGATGTTTTAATTTGCATTTCTCTAATAGTGATATAGAGCTTTTTTTCACATGATTATAGAGAGCTTTAATTACTTGGAGAACTGACTGCTCATATCCTTTGACCATTTATCAATTGGGAAATGTCTTATATTCTTATAAATTTGATTCAGTTCTCTATATATTTGAGAAATGAGGTCCCTGTCAGACATTTGCCATAAAAAAGTTTTCCTAGTTTGTTGTTTCCCTTTTAATCTTGGCTGCATTGGTTTTGTTTTTGCAAAACCCTTTTAATTTAATGTAGTCAAAGTTGTCTATTTCACATTTTGTAATGTTCTTTATGCCTTGTTTGGTCATAAATTCTTTCCTTATCTGTCTAACAGGTACACTACTTTGTGTTCCCCTAACTTGTTTGTGGTATCATCTTTTCTTTCTAAATCATTCTTGGCATATGGCATAAAATGTTTGTCTATGCCTAGTTTCTGCCATATTGTTTTTCAGTTTTCCTAGCAGTTTTTATTGAATAATGAGTTCTTTCAAAAGGTTGGATCTTTGGGTTTATCAAATATACTTAATCTATTCCATTGATCCACCACTCTATTTCTTAGCCAGCATCATATTGTTTTGATGACTGCTGATTTTTAATACAGTTTGAGATCCAGTTACGGCCAGGTCACTTTCCTTCATATTTTTTTCATTAATTCCTTTGATAATCTTGGCCTTTTTTTCCCAGATTTGTTTTCAAAGAGGAACAATGCCATCACAAGAGTGATATCTTTACTTGCTTTAAGCTGAATTTAAACGAGTCAGAATTGCAGAAAGTCATCAACCTCACTCTTTCTTCCAGAATCTTCAAAGTCCATTGGCAGAACAAAAGTCAGGATGACCAGTGAAAACTTGGGATGTAACCTTTTTATCTCCCATGTCTGACCAAGCTTTAAGTGTCCTACAACACCTGCTTCAGTCACCTTTATGGTTATTGGATCATCTGCCAATTCTTCCAGGGGAAGTCTTCACATATTTAGGACAGACATCCATGCTCAGTCTGGTTTAGCCCTACTGCCAAGATGATTTTTTTGAGGAGTCAGCATGCTTCTTAGAGCCACAGAGTTAGCTAAAGGTAGATACAAAAGGTGGATGAGCAGCCCTGAAAAGGGGTTGGCAAATCCTTAGACCAGAGTTGCTAGTTCTCCCAGAACACTCATACACCCCCAGTTCTCTCACAAAAACCTTTTAGGATTCTGAGTCACTTAACTTTCTTGGGTCTCAATTTCCTCATATGGAAAACAAGATAAGTGAACTAATTAGATGGTGTTTGAGGTCCCTAATCAGCTGAAGATCTCTGATCCTGATTTCTCCTTCACTCAAAAACTCAAATAAAGCTATTACTTATCGCATCAATTTGGTAATACTTCCTCTATAAAGACAGCTCACCCAAACCTGTTGAACCTTTGTGAATGTCCTATCACAAACTCACCACAGCAGGGTCCACTCAGTGAGTTGGGAGCCTTCCTCTCTTCTCCTTTCAAACTGGAGGATATCAACAGATAATACAAGCTGTCTATAATTAGCCCTCCCTAACATTCAACCCACCAATCTTCTTCATTCAGACATTTATTTGATAGAATTCTTGACATCATTTTCTTCTTGTAAGTCCCTGTTCATAATATGTTGTCTGTTCACACTTCCCCCAGGAAGAGGAGGAGGAGGAGGAAGAAGAAAAGGAGGAGGAGAAAGAAGGAGAAGAGGAGGAAGGGGAAGAGAGAGACAGAAACAGAGGGGGGGGCAGGGAGTAGGGGAGAGAGAGAAGCATGAAAAGATAGAGATTTGTTAAACACTTACTATGTGCCAGTCACCATACTAAGCTCTAAAGATACAAATACAAACAAAAAATAAAGTCCCCACTCTCAACAAGGCAGCTGGGGATAATATAGAATAGTCTGAAGAGTAAAGAGTAGAACTGGAGAGAATAGGTTTAGATCAACATCTCACACCCTACACCAAGATAAATTCAGAATGGGTGAATGACTTGAATATAAAGAGGGAAACTATAAATAAGTTAAGTGAACACAAAATAATTTACATGTCAGATCTCTGGGAAAGGAAAGATTTTAAAACCAAGCAAGAGTTAGAAAAAATTACAAAATGTAAAATAAATGATTTTGATTATATTAAATTAAAAAGCTTTTGTACAAACAAAAGCAATACAACCAAAATCAGAAGGGAAACAACAAATTGGGAAAAAATCTTTATAACAAAAAACTTTGACAGGGGTCTAATTACTCAAATATACAAGGCGTTAAACCAATTGTATAAAAAATCAAGCCATTCCTCAATTAATAAATGGGCAAGGAACCTGAACAAGCAATTTTCAGATAAATCAAAACTATCAATAAGCACATGAGAAAGTGTTTTAAATCTCTAATAATTAGAGAAATGCAAATCAAAACAACTCTGAGGTATCACCTCACACCTAGCAGATTGGCTAAAATGATAGCAGGGGAGAGTAATGAATGCTGGAGGGGATGTGGCAAAACTGGGACATTAATGCATTGCTGGTGGAGCTGTTAACTGATCCAACCATTCTGGATGGCAATTTGGAACTATGCTTAAAGGGCTATAAAAGATTGCCTGCCCTTTGATCCAGCCATACCATTGTTGGGTTTGTACCCCAAAGAGATCATAGATAAACAGACTCGTATGAAAATATTTATAGCTGCGCTTTTTGTGGTGGCAAAAAACTGGAAAAGGAGGGTATGCCCTTCAATTGGGGAATGGCTGAACAAATTGTGGTATATGCTGGTGATGGAATACTATTGTGCTTAAAGGAATAATAAACTGGAGGAATTCCACGTGAACTGGAAAGACCTCCAGGAATTGATTGAGAGTGAAAGGAGCAGAGCCAGAAGAACATTGTACACAGAGACCAATACACTGTGGTAAAATAGAATGTAATGGACTTCTGTACTAGCAGCAATACAATGACCCAGGACAATTCTGAGGGATTTATGGAAAAGAATGCTACCCATATTCAGAGGAAGAACTACAGGAGTGGAAACAGAAGAAAAACAACTGCTTGAACACATGGGTTGAGGGGGACATGATTGGGGATGTAGACTTGAAACTACCACACCAATGCAACTATCAACAATTTGGAAATAGGTCTTGATCAATGACACATGTTAAAACCAGTGGAAATACGCATCAGCCATGGGAGGGGAGGACTTGGGGGAGGTGAAGAGGAAAGAGCATGAATTATGTAACCATGTTAACTTTTCTAAAAATAAATATTAATAAATGTTTTAAAAAAAGAGTGGAACTGGTGTGAATTGGACATTGCCTGGGCACCTTATAAAAAAGGTGGTTAAATCCAGGTACTCACCAATCAGAAGAGAGGACCACAGGGTAGATGTATCTCCCAATGAGAAGGCTACTCTAGAGGAGGTGGATAAGTCCAGAGAGTGAGAAGTAGAGCCTGTCTATATGCAAAATATACCACTGGAAAGTCAGTCAGTTCATTGGACATTGTTAAACATAAACAAGCTTTTTCACTGAACTGATTGGCATCTATTTCTTTTAAGTTAAATTGATTGTTCTTTGCCCTTCCATAGACACAGGATAGACAACTTAATAGTGTATTCACCACAAACAGGAAAAATCTTGTTTTTCAATAGACAGAAACAAATCTAATGAATAGGAAGTGTTGGTGGATCAATTCTGGGTTACTAAGTGAATGGCAAGGATTTACTTTACATTCAAATCCCAGTATTAAGCCTTTTAGCATTATCCTATAACTAGAGATGTGACAAATTTTTTTACAAAACACATAAAGACTCATAAATCTTACATGTTAAAAAGAGTTAAATTGAAATATGATTTAAATATTTCCATGAAAAGCATTTCTATTATTATCCATAAAGTGAAATACACAGTGGTCAATAGATTATTATCTAAACTAAGCAAGAATGGTAGGTTTGAATAATGGTCTGAAGATTAAGTCAATGTTATGACAGTTCTATATTCTCACCCATTTAAAGGACACTTCGAAAGATTTTTTTTCCTTTGATTGCTGTTTATTTCAGAAATGTCAGTCAATAGATAATGGATGCATTCAAAGTGTATCCTTTCCTTCAATCTGGGTTGCTATAAAAATACAAAGGTCATTGCCTAACAAAAGTGACCATGGGAGGGATGGTCCACTAAGTGTAAGTGGTGAGATTTGTCCAACACAGCTTCAAAGTGCCCATTTCCCTAGAGATGGTGTCATTAAGAGCTGTCTAGCTCTAACTAATGGGAAGATGCTAGAAAATGAGGCCAGCTTTCTATGATAAAGCATCTTTGCCTGAGGATAAGGTCAAGAATAATGGTCCAGGGTGTCCAACCCATCCTAGGACAAGAATAGTATAATAGAAAGAACATCAAATTTCTTTTCCAAGTCTACTGCTGCTACTACAAAACTGTATGATTTTGAGCAAATCTCTTCACCCTTTTGGGTCTCTGTTTTTCCTTTATTAAATTATCTTAAAGTTCCCTTTAAAGAAATACCCCCTTTACTAACTAATGGTAGAAATTCTATATGGTTATTACTATACATAAAAGTATGTTCAGTGTTGTAAACTTTGGAGACTTTTGTTGGACCCAGAGAGGAGTCATAAAGCCATGTAATTCATCAATATGCAAATAGGGAATTGGGTAGAGTCAGCTGCTAGGATGGACTCATATAGGCATAAAATGTTTCCTTGAATTCAGCAGCTGCTGGATTCTTCCAGCCCCGCAAATAAAATGAGGACTAATGGTGTCTAGAAGCACTCTGACATTGGAACTTGCATAGAAGGGCAAGAGAGCTTGGTAGTTTGGATATAGAAAAAGCATGAAGTTGGCAGAGACACTGACACAGTGCTTTCATTCCAAAGAAATGTGGCAATGGGCCAAGTGGAAAGGCTAAACCCAAAGGCTTATTAGATGGGAATAGGGGCAGGTTAGCACTGGGAAGCTATGGTGGCCAACTCCAGTCTGTTTATTGATCTCTTAGGATAAACCTGTCATTTTCTGAAACATGTCATGTCTCCACTGGGACTTTTGCTTTTATTAATCATCTCTCTTTCTCTCTCCTCTCCTCTCCTCTCCTCTCCTCTCCTCTGCTCTGCTCTGCTCTCCTCTCCTCTCCTCTGCTCTGCTCTCCTCTGCTCTACTCTCTCCTCTCCTCTGCTCTACTCTCTCCTCTGCTCTGCTCTCCTCTGCTCTGCTCTGCTCTCCTCTGCTCTGCTCTCCTCT
>NC_058132.1:455562962-455581949 GCF_016433145.1 Gracilinanus agilis
TCCTTCCATTTTGAATGGAGAGAGAAAGAGAGAGAGAGAGAGAGAGAGAGAGAGAGAGAGAGAGAGAGAGAAAGACCATTTAAAATAACTATAGACAATATAAAATACCTGGGAGTTTATCTGCAAAGAACCCAGGAACTATATGATCACAAATGCAAAACATTTTTACACATATAAAGGGAGACCTAAAGAACTGGAAAAATATTCATTGCTCATGGATAGGCTGAACCAATATAATAAAAATGACGTTTCTACCTAAATTAATTTACCTATTTAGTGCCATATTAGGCAAATGACCCAAAAGTTATTCCATAAACTAGAAAAATAATAATAAAATTCATCTAGAATAACTAAAGTCCAAGAATATGAAGGGAATTAATGAAAAAAATATGAAGGCATGGTTGTAATAGATTTCAAACAGTATTATAAAGCAGCAACCATCAAAACAATCTGGTACTGGCTGAGAAATAGAGTAGTGAATCAATGAGATATATTAGACACTCAACATGTAGCAGCAGATGACCATAGTAACCTGGTACTTGACAAACCCAAAGCTCCAAGCTTTTGGAAAAAGAACTCATTGAACAAAAATTGCTGAGAAAACTGGAAAACAGTATGGCAGAAACTAGGCATACATCACATTTCATGCCATATTGCAAGATAAAGTAAAAACTGATATGAGATCTAGAAATATAGGATAGCACCATAAACAAATTAGGGAAACATGGAATAGTTTACTTGTCAGATCTATGGATAAGGAAAGAATTTATGACCAAACAAGACATAGAGAACATTAAGACATTATAGATATAGATTAGAAAACATTATTCTGAGAAGGGATCCATAAGCTTCACCAGGCTTCTAAAGGGGACCATAACTCAAGAAAGATTCAGAGCCCCTGTTTTGTTGTGTAATTAGAAAAATAATCCAAGGATATTATGGGGGAATTTTTTGTTGTTTGTTTATAGTAATATACAATTTGATAACTCCATAGTCTATCATGGGGGTGAAAGGACAAGTGAGTGAGTCAATGATTGATTTAATTTCTAATCTTTTTTATGGTTCTATCTCAAACATTAAATTTTTGAAGTAGTTTGTATTGATTGACATTCTCAGATATATTTCCAGTGATGCTTACTGGAAAATGGTTTACCACTTTATCATTACCTACTTTTTAAAAAACGTGTTCCATTTCCAGGGGAGTTCTTTATTATTTTTTAAGACAATTTATGGATTGCCCTATAGCATGAATATGCTATCCTATACTATACTATATTTAAATTCCAACTCCAAAGTAGAAATGGGGCTCAGTTGTTTTCAAATGAACTAATAAAATATATGCCAAAACCACCCCCAGAGATGGGAGGTCCTGGGTCCAAATGTGGCCTCAGACACTTCCTAGCTCTGTGAACCTGGACAAGTCACTCATTGTCTGCCTGCCTTGGAATCAATACGTAGTATTGATTCTAAAATGAAAGATAAGGGCTTAAATATACATATATGATATATGCATAAAAAGTAAACAAAGCTTTATTACTTAGTTTTTCTCCAACTAACATACCAAACACCAACCCTTAATAAAAACAAAAGAAATATATAAACCACTGTCTTTGGTCTCCAGAAAAAGGGGAAAAAAAGTGAATTAACCCCAAATCAAAAAACTATAGAACTGGGAGCAGCTAAGTGACTTAGTGGATTAAGAATCAGGTCTAGATATAGGAGGTCTTGGGCTCAAATATGACTTCAGACACTTTCTGGCTCTGTGGCAAGTCACTTGATCCGCATCACTTAGTGCTTTTGGCTCTTCTGCCTTGGAACCAATCTTTAGCAATGATTCTAAGACAAAAAGCAAGGGTTAAAATTAATAATAATAATAATAATAATAATAATAATAACAAAATATTAAAACCCAAAAATAAATAATTAGGTCTCATTGGAAGGAATGCATAGGCATAAGCAGGGGTACAAGAGCCTAGGAGAGTATACAAGTATACGAATAGTAGGAGAGGTACGAAAGAGTATAACCCCTCCTTAGATTCGGGAATTATGCTGGTTGGGAATATGGATGACTGAACATAGAAACAGGTAAAGAGATATGACTGCTATCAGCAGAATACATCTAATAGGTCCACTTAAGGCTGAGTGACTACAAAGTTTGTGGTCTATAAGGTGGTCAATTAGAGTGGCCAGTCTGAGGCAAGGAGGAAGGAAATGGAGTGGAGGAGAGTCTAAATTTTAGATTTCTGTGCAGCAATCTGTCCACTGATTCCAATGTCCTAGAAAGTAGGTTATGGTGAAGTTAAATCTATTAAAGTAATCCCCAGCTTATGTCACATTGATTGTGCTGACAGATGGTTTCTAAGGTGCTTCTTCTTTTTATGGCCAATATAGATGATAGTGAGGTGGGGTGATTCTTGAAATGGAGCTTACTTGTCTCAAACTTGACCTTTTCTTTGATTAATTCCTTCTTGCATCTGGCTTAGGTTGTTTTTTGTTTTTTGATTTTTTTTTTAAATCACATTGAACTTATTGAAGAGGTATTCTGAGGACCAAAGATATACCTAGCAATTTTTTACACCTGAAACAAGAAACAGAATGAAACAGGGCAAGGGGTATAAAATGTGTCTCCAGAATAATTTTTTCAAAGATCAATTCAGCCACAAAACGAAAGGAGAAATTTTGTAAGACACCAATCCATTGCTTGAGATAGGGAGATAGAAACCTAGAAATACTGGTCTCCAAAGGTGAGGACTTCATATGCTTGTACTGAGGCCACCACTTAGGCCAGGGAACTGCAACTAAAGAGCAAAGCAGCACAATAGTCAGGTGACTTAGTGGAAAGAGTGCCAGGTCTGGATGTGAGGTCCTGAGCAAATCTAGCCTCAGACACTTCCAAGCTATATGACCCTATACGAGTCACTTCAGCCCAACTGTCTAGCCCTTGCTGCTCTTCTGCCTTGGAACTGATTCATAGCATGGATTCTAAGACAGAAGGTAAGAGTTAAAAAAAATTTTTTTTAAATAAAGAAGAAGGCAAGGCTGGGCTAAGCTGGGGAGGAATCCCATATAGTAGTTTCCTATTTAGTGAAATATATTCTTGATAGCTGGATCCTAAACACACTTGTTTTTATTTGCTGAAGGATGTCCCCCTCTCATTTTGAGGGTCCTGAGTCAAAGCTTTTAATACCCAATCCTGCTCTATTTAATATAATGGCATAGGGAGGAATATAGCTATGAGAACATTAGCCCCCATTCAGAAGTGAATTGATTGTGAGAGTCTTGAAAGATGAAAGGTTGTTTGATTAGCTCACAGCACAATACCAACATGCAAATACACCCCTACACATTTTTTCCTTCTTTCTTCCCTTCCTTCTTTCCTTCCCTTCCTCCCTCCTTTCCTCTCTCCCTCCTTCCTTTCTTCCTTCCTTTCTTCCTTCCTTCCTTCCCCACCTCACTCTCATAGACACACACACACACACACGTATATATTTTCTCTCCAAAATCCACCATCCCCAAGTACATCGCAAATGCTTAATTCTTTCCCATAGTACTTCCCAAATCCTCCAAGGCTCTCATGAGATATCTATCTACCTGGGTTCTCATGAGACATTCATCTGCACTAAGCAATGCTTCTCAAGTGCGGAGAGAATAAATCGCTTATGATTAGAGAAATGCAAATTAAAAGAATTCTGAGGTACCACCTCATATTTATCAAATTGGCTAATAAGGTAGAAAAGGGAAATAACTAATGTTGGAAGGGATGTAGAAAAATTGGGACACTAATTCACTGTTGATGGAGTTGTGAAGTGATCCAACCATTCTAGAGAGCAATTTGGAACTATACTCAAAGGGCTATAAAACTGTGCATATCCTTTGAGCAAACAATACCACTAATAGACCTGTAATCTAAAAAGATCAGAGAAAAAGGAAAGGAATCTATGTGTAACAAAAACATTTATAACAGCCCTCTTTGTGGTAGCAAAGAATAGAAAATAGAGAAGATGCCCATCAATTGAGGAACAGCTGAACAAGTTGTGGGAATATGATTATGATGGAATACTATAAGAAAAGATGAGCAGATGCTTTCAGAAAAATCTGGAAAGACATACATGAACTGATGTAAAGTGAAATGAGCAGAACCAGGAGACGATTGTATATATTAACAGTAATACTGTATGATGATGAACTGTAAATAATTTAGTTCTTCTGATCAATACAATGATCTATGACAATTCCAAAAGACTTATGATGAAACATGCTATCCACCTCTAGAGAAAGAACTGGCGTCTAAATGCAGATCAAAGCATAGTTTTTAAAAATTTTTATTTTTATTGTTTGGTTTTTATTTTATTTTCATCTGTCTTCTTTCAAAATATGACTAATATGGAAATAAATTTTGTATGACTACAAAAGTATGAACTATACTAAATTGCTTACCTTCTAAAGAAGAAGGGAGGGAGAGAATTTGGAATTCAAAACCTAAAAAGAAGAATGTTACTCGAAACGACCACACCAATGCAACTAACAACAATTTGGAAATATGTCTTGATCAATGACACATGTTAAAACCAGTGGAAATGTGCATCGGCCATGGGTGGGGGGAATGCGGGAAGTAAAGGGGAAAGTAGGAGCATGAATCATGTAACCATATTAAAAATGAATATTAATAAATGTTTAAAAAATGTAAAAAAAAGAAGAATGTTAAAAATTGTTATTACATGTCATTGGAAAATATATAAAAATTAAGAGTGGTGAGAAGAGCTGTTTTCCACAACCTGCTAAATGACTAATAATGCAATACTAAACATCAGATAGTATATTTTCTGATTATGTCCTGGTGTTTCCGGATATATGGCAGGGGCTCAAAGGAAGGTGGGACTTGCTTAGTCTTCTTGAAGTCTGATCTAAATGGGCATTTTGTCTATTGCTTTGACCACCAGTAGGTAAAGTAACAGAATTAAGGATTATATCCAAAAAGTTTCTTTAGGCCCTCATTTCTTCTAAATTTGGGAACAACAAATAATTCCCAGTGGCTAGAAGTGAGTTATGAGATTCAGGAACACATGGAACCTGAGAAAAGCTGTAGAATTTCACAACCTAGGGATGCACGGAAAGAATGAGTGCCCCACCTTATCCCCAGAGGGAATCAGTTTGTGATCACTTAGTTAAGACATCCAATAGGGGAAGCTAGGTGGCACAGTGGATAGAGAGCCAGGCCTGGAGACAGGAAGTCCTAGGTTCAAATTTGACTTCAGACACTTCCCAGCTGTGTGACCCTGGCCAAGTCACTTGACTCCCATTGTCCACCCTTACCACTTTTCCATCTAGGAGCCAATACACAGAAGTTTAGGGTTTAAAATTAAAAAAAAAAAAAAAAAGTACCTCTAGAAATCAGGTCCCAGACTGTGATATGAAAATTGAAAACCTCTCTCCTCTTTGTTTCTCTTTATGGGAAGGAGGGGAGGCAGAATGGTGTCATTTCCTTAGCATATGTATTAAAGACTTGTTCAAAGGCTTCATTCAGGTTGAGAATGAGGAAGAAGGGATGGTGGAGGGAAGGTTGGAATACATATTTGTTGAGAATGCAGACCAATATGAATAAAATGCTCTCCTCTTTTTAAAAATTTAAAAATGTGTTAAGCAAATCATTTTATATTTCTCATTAAAGATCTTGAGTTGTTTTGATGGCTGGGAGTAGATTGGATAGTTTTTCTACGGGTCAGTTATCCTAGATGGAAAAAAAAATCCCTCCTGCTTGGATAGCTGTATCTCACACCAGGTTCTGAAATGAACAAAAGGTCAGTCATTTCAAATATAATCCAAAAGTGTTCCACCCACTGCTTCCCTTTTTGCTCATACCCACTGTGCCTACAAGTTCTAAAATGAGTTTGTTGATTTTTTTTTCACCACAGTACCATAGTAGTGCTTTTTATTTACATGTAGAAAAAATACTTTTTCTCCCCTTTCCATAAATTTTTCTCATTTAAGATTGCTTGGCTACTGGTTTGACTCATTTCAATTCTCACCATTGTAATGGGTAATATAGAATGGCATATGGTTTGCAATTTTCCTAAATTTCTGTCTGGCAATGGAAAACCGTAAAACTGGCAAAGAGACAGTTCAAATCCCTTAAGCACATGAGAAAGCAGTGGAATCCTGTCTGAATCATGGTTTTAATCTTAAATATGCTTATACCTAGTGAAACAAAGGGAAAAAACCCTTAGAAATAGTCTTGCCTTAAATTAAGTTATGGCATTACAATTGATAGCCTTCACTAAAACAACTAGTAACTTAGATATGTCTGCAAAAATATTTATGAAATAGCCACTTGGTTTCATGAATCATAGAAATGAAGCTCTAAATTCAGTCCAGCTCTGAGCTCCACATCCTAAATAATAAAAAGAAGTAAGTTATTGCTTTACTAAGTTGAGGGGCAGCAAGGTGGCTTAGAGGATTAAGAGCCAGGCTTAGAGATGGGAGGTTCTGGGTTCAAATCTAGCCTTAAATACATCCTGGCTGTGTGACCCTGGGCAAGTCACTTAACCCCATTGCCTAGCCCTTACCACTCCTCTGCCTTAGAACTAGTGTAATGGCTCTAAAATAGAAGGTGGGGATTTTAAAAATAAATAAATAAGATAAAATGTAGGCTTCTAGGTAATATTTCTTTCCTGACATTCACTAAATGTAATGAACTATTCTGATAGAAAACCCAAGTTTCATGGAAGGATTTTCTATTTTAGGAGCTCTACTACCTAAGTAGTAGTCCTCCCCACAAATGAATGGACTCTAGCCATATCAAGTTTATAAGTTAATATCAAAATGAAGTTATTCAAAACTCTGAAAGACTTTTTGATACCACAGAAGTCCTACATGAAGAAACAATAGTTGGGGGAGCTTGATGGCAAAGTGGTTAGAGCACCAGGCCAGGAGTCAAGAAGATCTAGGTTCAGATCCTTCCTGGACAAGTCACATAACTCTGTTTTCCTTGCCCTCTTGTCTTAGAGTTGTTACTAAGACAGAAGTGAGTGTTAAAAAGAAAGAGACAAAGACAGAGACAAAGATAGAGACAGAGACAGAGACAAAGAGAAAGAGAGGAAGGCCAAGATTAAAACAGAGAGACATAGAACTGAGGGTTAAGAGGAAAGAAACAGACAGACAGACGGACAGAGAAAGAGAAACCTAGAGACAGAGAGGGAGAGGGAGAGGGAAAGAGAGGCAGAGAGAGACAAAGAGACTGAGACAGGGACAGAGACAGAGACAGAGAGCGAAACAGACAAAAACAGAGACAGAAACAGAGACGGAGACAGACAAAGAGAAAGAAAGAGAAAGAGAAGGAGAAAGAGAGAGTCAGAGAAGGAGACAGAGAGAGGGGGGGGGCGGGGTTTAAGATGATGATTCAATAAATCAACATGCATTACATTTTAGTGCCAGGGACTTATCTTTTACTATAAAGAAGACACCTTGATGAAAGTATAAACACATATAGAAATGATTGAAACACTAAAGAGAAAAGAGGGATGATGAACCAAAGAGATAAAATAAACTCGTCAGAAAATGCAAAGCAAGACACAATGGGAGGAAGATGCAATGGAGATTTGCATCCTCTTCTAGAAAGCAAATTACTTTTTCTGATATTTTCAAGTCAAGTCAATAAGCATTTCTTCAATGTTTAAATATGACCTCTCTCTAAGTATTCGCAGAAATCTGGGGTAATGAATTAGTATGGACCTTTGATTTCAGTGGTTTAGCCCAGTGGTAAAAAACTCAAATACAAAGGGAGTGGCACTAAACTATCCTTAAGGGTCCATGCAGGTCTCATATTGATTTATAAACCTACCTCTTAATATGATCTATATTCTATACATTTTTATTTCTTTTTTTAATATTTCCCAATTACATTTTAATCTGGTTCTCTCAGCACTAATAGGGAGCTCCTAAAATAGAAAATCCTTCTATAAATGCAGAAGCAGTTCACTTGTCATTTATAGGTTTAGCAATTTGCATGAGGCACCAAAAAGATGCTATTTTCCCAGAGTTACATGGTCAGCCAGTGCAACTAGGTGGTGAAGTGGATAGAGCACTGGGCTTGGAGTCAGGAAGACCTGAGTTTGAGTTCAAATTTGGTCTTGGGTACTTTCTAGCCATATGACCCTGGGCAAGTCTCTTAATTGTGTTGGCCTCAGTTTCCTTATCTGTGAAATGAATTGGTGAAGACAATGGCACACCACTCTAGTATCTTTGCCAAGAAAATCCCAAATGGGGTCACAAAGAGTTAGACATTACTAAACAACACACAATATTTGTTAGAGGCCAGATATTTATTCTAGTCTTCTTGACTTCAAGGACAGTTCTCTAACTTCTGTGCCATGCTGCCTAGGATCTCCAAGTTCTCTGTAGTTTAAAGAATTTCCTAAGCATTGAGAGTTTAAGTGACTTATCCAGACATACAGCCAGTATCAGAAGTGAAACTTGAACCTGGGTATTCTTGGTGGCAGATAAATAGTGGACTAGATAGAGCCCTGCACCTTGAGTCAAACTTTGTGGGATTTTCTTGGCAGAGATATTGAAGTGGTTTACCCATCTCCTTCTCTAGTTTATTTTACAGATAAGGAAACTGAGGCCAACAGAGTTAAATGACTTGCCCAGGGTCACAGAACTAATAAGTGTCTGAATCCAGATTAGAATTTAGGAAGATGAATCTTCCTGATTCCGGGCCCAGTGCTCTATTCCCTTTGCCAATGAGGCACCCTCAAGTCAAGATCTGAATTCAGAACAATCTTTAGACACTTATTGGCTCTGTGAACATGGATAAGTCACAGCCTTAGTTTCCCTTCCTGTAAAATGATATTTGTGATGATCAAGTAAGATAATGTTCATAAAGTACTTTGCCAACTTTATGCTCAAGTATATTATACTTGAATGAATGAGCTTGTGAGTTTTATTTTGGCATTCTCTTTCTTCACATTTGTTTCTTAATATAGAAAAGAACCTTTTAAGAAAGATTTGGCAGCATCATATAGACAGATCTGGAGTCAAAATGAACTGGGTCCAAAACCAGACTGCCACTTGTTATATGGGGACCTTGGGCAAATCACTAAGCCTGTTTCTTTATAAGGGGATTAGATTAGATAATGTCTAAAGTCCCTTAGAGCTTGAAATCCTTTGAATCCATCAATAAATGTTCTACAATGTGGAAACATTTATTCCTAAGGGCTTTTGGCAAGTAGAATTGTGGCTTGACAAATTCCAGTTTCCATTTTTAAAGTGAAGCTTCTTCCAGTAATCTCTCCCCATGGCTTTATATTTAATTATTTATTTAGACAATCATTTAGGTAATAGGATTTTAATGTGATTGCAGGCTGGCCTTCATAAGAGAGGTGGAGATATTTGGAGATTTGGAGAGAAAACCAGGCACAGTAGGGAGAATGTTGAGCTTGTGACAAGGAGTCCAGGAGTCCTAGGTTCAATTCCTACCTCATACACCAACTAGCTCAATTATTTAGACAAGTTGTTTAACATCTCAATGCCTTAGTCAGCTCTTCAAAATGGGGATAATAATATCTATGCTAAAGACCTTAAAAGATTATTCTAAGGAAAAGTGCTTTGGAAACATTAAAGTGCTGGGTTAACATGAGTTGCCATTATTAAATGGGCTCCTTCTATCCTGTTCTTAAGAGAATTCTCCTCAAAGGTCTCATAGAATGTTGTTGGAATTTCTCCTGAGCACTTATCACATTCTATTTTGTGACAGTTATTTATGTACATATGAGTTTTAGGTAGACAACTTCACAACATAATCAATGGAATGTTGGACCTGGAGTCAGGAAGGTTTGAATTCAAATCCAGGCTCACATGTTTAATTAGCACTGTGACCCTGAGTAACTCACTTCACTATTGTCTGACTCAGTTTCCTCATCTGTAAAATGTTAATAATAGCATATACCTTCCATCTATCTCCTAGGGTTGTTCTGATAATAAAAAGATTTTGCAAATCTTAAATGCTATAAAATTATTAGATATTATTGTTGACACTAAGGTAATTATTATTGTCACTATTAGTAATATGCAAGTTCCTTAAAGGTAGAAAACCTATCATTCATCTGTGTATCTCTTATAGCGCTTTATACATGGTGGGCTTGGGGGAGTGGGTGAGGGGAAGCTAGCTTGAACCAACTCAATGTTGAATATTTTTTTTTTTTATCCTGGGACTCCATTCTAGGAGCATAGGGCCACAACCAGTAGGCAATGGGTCACACAGTCGCTCAGGGTCACCCAGTTGGGAAGTGTCAGAGCCCGAACTTGAACCTAGGACCTTTCATCTCTAGGCCTGGCTCTCAATCCACTGAGCTAGCCCAGCTGCCCCTACTTTAGGTTGCAGTTTCTTTAGCAGATGTAGTTTTTACAGGGTGGGGTTGCTATCCCCACGCCCAACCCTCCTCCTTTTTTCATCCGGGCTAGGGACCTTCTTTGGCCCAGGAGTGGTAAGGGTGGGCAGTAGGGGTCAAGTGACTTGCCCAAGGTCACACAGCTGGAAGTGTCCGAGGCCGGACTTGAACCTAGGACCTCCAGTCTCTAGGCCTGGCTCTCAATCCACTGAGCCACTCAGCTGCCCCTTAATTTGAATAATTACATCATTACAAATTAGGACTTGTTTTATTGTTTGTTGTTTGTCAGGACTTAAGAAAGCAACGAAGAAAATGTTAAAAATGAAAATTAAACTTAAGAGTGTATTGTGTTATTTAATCTTGTTGGCCTCAGTTTCCTTATCTGTAAAATGAACTAGAGAAGGAAATGGCAAAACACTCCAGGATCTCTGCCAAGAAAATTCCAAAATGGGGTAAAAAAGAATTGGACAAGGGGGCAGCTGGGTAGCTCAGTGGATTGAGAGCCAGGCCTAGAGACAGGAGGTCCTAGGTTCAAATCCGGCCTCAGACACTTCCCAGCTGTGTGACCCTGGGCAAGTCACTTGACCCCCATTGCCTACCCTTACCATCTTCCACCTGGGAGCCAATACACAGAAGTTAAGGGTTTAATAATAATAATAAATAAAAAAGTTAAAAAAAAAAAAAGAATTGGACAAGACTGAAAAATGACCAAACCAAAAAATTTATGAAAATCCACTGGATATGGTGTTCTCCACAGTAATATAGTAGGACAATCATCAATTACTGGTAATAAGCAGGGATTTGCACAATGCAAACCATGCATGTGACTTAAGGTGACTTTCTGACCTACCAATGTAAGATTAGATAACTTACAAAGAAAATCATACCTGGAGAAAAAGGACCTTGTAGACCCTGCAGTGCTGGAGTTTGAATACCATGACATATTAGTTTCTACATGAGTGCTTCAATATCATTCATTCATTCAACAGTTATTATACACCTACTATGTGCAAGGCACTGTGCTAAAACACAGAAGATAACAAAAAAAAACACAAAAAGTCCCTGCCTTCAGAGAGCTTACAAACTAGAGGGAGAGACAACATGCAAAAAAAAAAGTCTACAAAGCCAGCTATGTACACAATAACAAGAAATAATTAAAAGAGACCAAGCACTAGGATTAAGAAGGGTTAGGGAAAACTTCCTGTAGAAAATGGGATTTTAGTTGGGTCTTACAGGAAGCCAAGGAAGGCAGTAGTTAGAAGCAGGAGGGACAGCCAGGGAAAATGTCCAGAGCCAAGAGATGTAATATCTAGTTCATTGAACAGCCAGGCTGGTGACTCCAAGGTCAGTGCTCCAATTTCAGAATTCTTTCTACTGAGCCATGATGCCTTCTTGAGAGTTCCTAGAATTCTAGGTCAGGGTTTCCTCTGACAGATTTGGAAGTGCTGCTGCTGAATTGATTAGAAGGAAAAGGACTCTGGTTGAATTTAAGACTGCTCAACTTGGAGATAAAGAATTCAGTTTGTTTTTTTAAAAAAAGATCCAACCATAAAATTGTTTAACTATGACATTTGATGTTTACTCTTAGTTCAAACTAGCCTATAATCTGTCCCCTAAACACATCTAACAATTTCCTGACTGAGAGGAAGGCGTAGCAAGTGACAAAAGGAATGGTCTTGATAAATTTCAAGAACTTCCAGGGAGCGCTTTCTTTTCGGCCTTGAACTGGACCTGGAGTAGCTCTGGCTGAGATCTTGGACTGCTTTTTATTTCTCCTTAGAACTACACGTGGTGAGTGAAAAAAGGCTGACTGACTCCCTTAACTTCCCTGGAGGTACTTTGACTGGGAGAAGGCCTGGTGGCTAAACCCCTTGTTAATTGACTTTTCGGCTCTCAGGTTATGGCCTCTAGAGCCCTGCCAGAGTAAAGCCAAGAGTTGAACACATAATCTAGTTCATTAAGCTAGATAGATCTCTTACTCTGGCCTCTTCTCATTTCTCTACTTTCACTCTCTCCTATATTTTATAAATAAATTGCTAAAATCATTTTAGATTGATATTTATTCAATTCTTAGTGACCAACCCTTTTTAATATTCAGTCCAACGAAGCATAAAATTTTCCCTTTTACATTTTACCCTTTACACTACTTAGAAATCCTTATGTTCCTCCCTCTTAAAGAGACAGAGGGAGAGATTAAGAAAATCCCTTTCACAATACTCAGACCAAAGGTAAGGAATTTTAAAAAATAGCATATATATGGATAAAGGTAGAGCTGTAATTTTCACTAGTCTTTTCACTGGTCACAGTTCTCAACTGTTTTCATCTCAGGACCCCTTTAAACTCTTTAAATTACTGACAAACTCAAAGAGCTTTTGTTTGTACATATTGAATCTACTGGTATTTACCATATTCAATATTAAAACAAATTTTAAATATTTAATAACATTCATTTTTAAATGTAGTAAACATTTCTTGGGAATATTAACATAAATAATATTTTATGAAAATATTTTTGTTTTCCAAAAGAAAAGAAGTTGACAAAGAAGAATGGTTTTGTTTTATAAATTTTTGCCATTCTCTTTAATGTGTGCCTTAATAAATAAAAAATAGGTGGTATCTCATTTCATTTGTCAAAATCTTATTTTGATTGAGGTATATAAAGAAAGTCTGGCTTTACATAGT
This sequence comes from Gracilinanus agilis, assembly GCF_016433145.1. NCBI lineage: Eukaryota > Metazoa > Chordata > Mammalia > Didelphimorphia > Didelphidae > Gracilinanus > Gracilinanus agilis. The sequence goes on from NC_058132.1 coordinate 455,576,030, forward strand.
TAGCTAGTTGGAAAAGGAAGGAGTGTTTCAATAGGTGAATAACATCTTAGTATCGTAGGGAAAAAAAATGGGTTCATACTGTCTCTGAACAGATCTTAAGGATACTCAGAGAAAGAACACTATCCACATCCAGAGAAAGAACTGTGGGAATAGAAATGCAGAAGAAAAACATATGATTAATCACATGGTTTGATGGGGATGTTGACTTTGAATGATCACTATTGCAAATAGTAATAATATGGAAATAGGAAGGAGGGAAGGGAAAGCACATGAATCATGTAACCATGGAAAAATAGTCAATTAATTAATCAATAAAATTTTTATTTTTTTTTAAAAGAGGATACTCAGAAATTTACAGACCATACTTTGAGAACTTCTGGTTTAGGAAATTTTTGACTGAGAAAATTTCCTCTATCAATTCAGGTCAGCATTTTCTATAAAATCTATATGCTATACAATATATATGCATTAACCTGAAGTACTGACAGGTTAAATGATTTATCTGGGGTGATAAAGCCAATATATGTCAAAGGTAGGACTTGAATCCAGGATGGGCTTTAAGATCATTTCTTTATCCACTATGCTACTACAACTCTAACAAGATGTGTGTATACGAATGTCTATGTTTAGATGCATGAATATATGTATATGTAAACAATATATGTACACCCAATACACATATATACATACAGATACATTTGTGTCTATTACATGCCTGTAAATATATATGTGAATTATATACTTGTAAATATATGAATGTGTATGTATGTAAATATATATGTGTATATGCAGATATACATATAAGGGGGATATGGGGTATTCAGGGAGTCCTAGTACCTCTAGAGAGCTCACCAGCTCCTTTTCAGTGCTGCTCATATGCCATTTAACTTTACCCAGCTCTCACCTGTGGTTCCAAGATGCCACACTCTGGTAAAACCATCTTGGCAGGTGGCTAAACCAAGTTGAGGGTAACTAGCAGGCTTCAGGGTGTCAGTTAGTTAGATAAATGTCTACTCCAAGCATATAACAACTTCCTCAAACACAATGGGCAGATGAAAACAATTTGTTCCAAAGGCCATGGAAGACAGCAGGCACTGGGAAGCACCCAGAGCTTGGGTCAGATATCAAAGATGTCATTGTATCCAAAGCCATGTCTAGTCATCTTGACTTTTGTCTTGCCACTGGACTTACATGACTCTGGAAGAGAAAGTAAGATTGATGATGTACAACTTTACTTCACCTAAATCCAATTTATACAAAAGACAAATCATCACCCCATGATGGTATTGGTTCTCTTTGAAAATGAAGAATGAACACGATATACATATAAAATAATAATATTTTTTGTTGGGAAAAAGGTGTGCTATTGCTCTTTTAACAGGGTTCTGAAATGGTTCAATCATTTTGAAGTTCAGAAATATCAGAAATAACTTATTTCCAGCAGCTACATCTGTTGTGTTTCAGTGATGAAGAGATGAACCCATTTTAAAGATTTTGGTGAATGAAATGGACTTGAATGGAAACTGTCTTCTTAAGTCAAAGGAATTCAAATTTGAAAAATAAAAGTACCTCAAGGCTTAAGGAGAGGCTGTAAGAAGGTTCTTCCCTCCCAGTTATTAGTTGGTAAAGACTGTGGCACAACTCTAAAATCTGACTAATAGATATTTGGGAAAAGGATGGATAGCTTTCAAAAAGGGAGGAAAAAGAAACAAGAAAAACTTAATGAAAAATAAGGTTTGCAGCTATTTCTAAGAGATAAAGGTAAATCAGATTGTAAAGGGAAGGAGGGTGACTGCAAAGGATGCTATAATAAGTCTAAGGGCTTAATGTACATTGTGACAAATGCTTTGTCCCCATACTGTGGCAGGATATCTATGGTATATTAAGACATCCTTTTTTATTGGAATTATATAACAAAATTTAGTTTTACAAAATCTTATTGGTTCCACTATGATACATGAGTGCATGGGTACTATCTAATCCCCAAGTCCCTGATGAATTTATATAAACTTAACAAAATACGATTTGACTTTCCTTTTTATATATGACTTTCCATCAAAATGATTGTAATAAGCAGTTTATTATTTCACGTGTGATTTTATTTTGGTTGTTAATTCTATCATGCACTGTTTTGTGATCAATCCCTCTTAATCTTTATAGTCTTCATTTGTCATATTTTGCAAACACTTTATCCTTAACATTGGGTTGCCCTTGGTTGCCTTTTTTCTCTGCTTGACAAGAAGATAAAATAATTGTTAGAGGGGGCAGCTGGGTAGCTCAGTGGATTGAGAGCCAGGCCTAGAGACGGGAGGTCCTAGGTTCAAATCTGGCCTCAGACACTTCCCAGCTGTGTGACCCTGGGCAAGTCACTTGACCCCCATTGCCTACCCTTACCACTCTTCTGCCTTGGAGCCAATATACAGTATTGACTCCAAGATGGAAGGTAAGGGTTTAAAAAAATAAATAAATAATTGTTAGATTAAATTGGATTCTGTAATCTTTTAGGATCACAAATTGGAAGATGGAAAGGATTTTAAAAGCCGTCTAATTCAACTCTCTCATGTCTACATAGGAGAAACAGAGAGGACAAGTGTTTAGCTAAACTGGGATTTTAATCCAGGTTTTCAGACTTTAATGCCAGCCTTCCGCCCCCACTCCCCTGAACCTGTCCTTTGCAGGTAGAGAAAAAGTCTACAATATGACTTTGAGTGAACTCTGGAGATTGTAATCTGGGACAGGAAAGAGTTCTCTTCCTTTCTTCTGAGAGACTAAGGCCATTCCAAGTTCTAGATAAAAATAAACAAATAAAATAAAAAATCTGGAGAATTTTTGAACAAGTATGTTTGGGTGGGGTGGATATTACTCTAACTTTGTATCAATTCTGCTAGGTATAGAATTTTTATCAGATATATTTACAAAAAGAGCCTCCTCAGTATTTTTTCATTTATTCCATTTGAATATGTAAAAATCCTCTATTTTTAGATGGCCATATAGTTTGTTTCCAATACTTTTAAAAATTTGTTCAAAAGATAAGAATTATTTTCTTCTCCCTAGATCATTGATACCACTGAAATGTATTATACTCTTTTGCATGATGTAAAGGTTGAAGGACATTTCTTCTTGCCATTTAGTTACCCCAGTTTCCTCACAATGTTTATTAAATAAATCAACTGTAAAATAATTTCCCATAAGTCTAGTAAGAACTACAAATCTTTCTTCCTTCTTTCTGCCCCTATAACAGTAATTCTTAACCTGAAGTCTGTGAACTTTGTTCTTAAAAAATATTTTGAAAAGTTGTATTGTAACATGATTGTTTTCCTTTGTAATCCTGCTTTTTATTTCACGGATTTTGAAACGTTATTCTGAGAAGGGACCCATAGGCTTCACTGGACTGAGAAGTGGTCTTGATGCAAAAAAGACTAAAAACCCTTGCTATAGATATTTTGGGAAGATACCCCAAATACTTTGAATAATTCTACCTAACTGCAAATAGGAATGGCAATGTTTGCTGTTGTCCAGTTCTCTCAGACTCTTCATGACCTCATTTGTGGTTTCCTTGGGCAAAGATACTGGAATGGTTTGCCACTTCCTTTTCCAGCTCATGTTCAAATGAGGAAACTGAGGTGAATAGGGTTAAGTGACTTGCCCAAAGTCATACAGCTAGTGCGGTGACTCAGATAGTCTGAGGCCAGATTTGAAAAAATCTTCCTGACTCCTCAATTGATGTTCTATTCATTGTGCCACCTAGCTGTCCCATTACTGAGAGGCAACCAAGAAGAGAATAATAGCCTCCTTCAGACTTCTAGATCCTATGGGAAGAGTTTATTCATAGAAGAAACATCTTACCCAAGAACTAGAGAAGAAAGTTCACAGACTTGGTAAGCAATGTTGCCATGAGCCAAAGTAGAGTTGTTGGAAAGAGCAACTTGTAAGATACAAGGATAGATGCTAAAAGATCTCTTACATGTGAAGCTTGGGGTTATGTAGCCATACAACAGAAATCTACAGTTATTTTGGTCTGGAGATGTATGTTGAGCATTCACCATACTCTGCTGAGATAAAAAGTCTGCAGTGTTCTTTCCCTGTGAGCCATGCTAGAGAGCTGGTGCTCTGAAAAAGAGAATGAATAATTGCCTTCTGCTAGAGGGTGGGGCATCTAGGTGGCATAGTAGGCTGAGTGGCCTGGAGTCAGGAAGACTCACCTTCCTGAGTTCAAATCTGATCTCAGACATTTAGTAGTCATATGACCCTGGTCAAGTCACTTAACTCTGTTGGCCTCAGTTTCCTTATCTATAAAATGAGCTAGAGAAGGAAATGGCAAACCATTCCAATATCTCTGCCAAGTAAACTCCAAATGAAGTCACAAAAATTCAGACACAATTGAAAAATGACTGAACAACAACAGAAATAAAAAGAATCTGAGGTGAAGTAAAGAAAAAGGCAAAAAAGGCCCCAGGACAAAAGCAGACACTTGGCACAAACTGCTAGTGATTACAAAGAACTGTACATGTCAAAATTTCAAAGAAGAGGTTAGTGGCATGTAAGATGAGGAAGAGTCTTCAGCTGGGGAAAACTACAAAAAGTGGAATACTTAAAAGTCTCAAATTAGAAGTGGCAATCTGATAAATATATATGTTGAAATCAATTAGAGTAGAACTTGCAAGAATGGGTAATACTCAAGGAGATGCAGAATTATAAGGAATAGCAACTCTCTACCTCCCCTTTGCCTTCTACATTGAAGAAAAGTATAAATTTCTGGGGCCATATAACTTGGGAAAAGGAAGAATGTTTCTCATTGATTAGTTTTGTTATTTTCTTGTAAGTGTATTATTGGCTTTCCTTGTCCACTTGTATTTCAGTCATGTCCAACTCTTCATAATCCCATTTGAGGTTTTCTTATGTGAAGATGGGATTAACTCTCCCCTGCCCATTTTTAAGTTAATCACCAGAAGTGTATACAACCCCCTTATCTTTAAGTATGGGGAGGTTTGTGACCCACATGTGCAATAGTGGGTGATAAATCAGAATCAAATGACTGCCCCCACCCAAAGGCAGTCCTAAGCAAAACTATAGCTGCAATTGATCCACGTAAAGTGGAAGGGAGACACAGGGAGTGATGAAAGGAAGGGTCTTTAAAAGTAGCAAGAACTTCCTGTGAGCAGCTTTTTCACCTTCGAACTTGAACTTGGAGGAGCTCTGGTTTGGGACCTCAGGCTGCTCTTCGATTTTTCCCTTAGAACTACCACTTGGATGAGTGAAAAAGACTGGCTCCCTTTCCTGTTTTTTCTGAGAGGTACTAGCCTCCAGAGAAGCCCCTCATACTGGAGGAGGCCTTGTGGCTAAAATCCTTGTTTAATTGATCCCTAGACCCTCCGGCTGGGGCTTCTGGAACCCTGCCAGAGTAAAGCTGGGCTGGAGCAAATAGTCTGGCTCATTAAGCTAGATTTCTTATTCTGCCATCTTTCTCATTTTTCTACTTTCACTCTTTCCCTCTATTTTATAAGTAAATTGCTAAAAAGTCATTCTGACTTGAGTAATAATTTTGACAATTACATTTCTCATAAATTTAGCCAAACCTTTAATTTTTAACCTTTATACTTGGCAGAGATACTGCAGTGGTTTGCCATTTCTTTCTCTGGCTCATTTTACAAATAAGGAAACAGAGGCAAATAGGTTTAAGTGACTTGTCCAGAATCACACAGCTAGTGTCTGAGACCAGATATGAACTTAGGAAGATGAGTCTTTCTGACTTCATGCCCAGCGATTCTATCCATTGTAACATCTAGTTGCCTCATTAGTTTTTCCCATTTACATCTGAACTTCTTGAGCCTAAATGCACCTTACCTTTCCTCTCCTCTCCTCTCTCCTCCTCACCTTTTCTTTTCTTTTCTTTTCTTTTCTTTTCTTTTCTTTTCTTTTC
>NC_058132.1:455586871-455726338 GCF_016433145.1 Gracilinanus agilis
TCTTTCTTTCTTTCTTTCTTTCTTTCTTTCTTTCTTTCTTTCTTTCTTTCTTTCTTTCTTTCTTTCTTTCTTTCTTTCTTTCTTTTCTTTCTTTCTTTCCCTGTTTCCAAATTGATACTAAGAATTGGTTACAAGGTAGAAGAGCAGCAAGAGCTAGGCAATAGAGATTAAGCAATTTGCCCAAGGTTAGAAACTAGAGCCACATAGCTTCCCATCTCCATCATTTTCTTAAGTCTAGATGATCAACAAAATGATAAATCAAGTTCTAATTTGAAATGTTTTCCAATTTCCAGGGTGTAAATTCTTGCACTGAAAATGTAACAGTTGCTTTTGGAAGCCAGTAGGAACTATTTCCAACACAAACCTGGGTGGGTGCAGAGCTTAAATAAAATAAAATAAACTTGTCAAGTGAAAATACCTGAACAGAGTGGAAAAGTGAACAGAAGAAGAATCAAAGTAGAAAAATTAAGAGATGATTTGAAGGATACTGATGATTCAAGATTCAAGAGCAAATATTAAATGATATTGATGATTCAAGATGATTCTAAAGAAGACTTGAAGAAATCAGAGAAACAGGAGAACAATTTAAATAATGACTATATCATGCAAATGAAAACAAACTAAAAGAAATCAGAATTTAGATCCAATACATTACTATAACACAACTTAATTTCAGAGCACCAATGATAATATTTTATCATTCCTCTCAGTAGGGAAGTGATAAGCTACAGGTACACAATGTACATACACTGCCAGATGAAGTTTCTGGATTACTTGGAAGGAGATTATTGGGAAATTACTATATTTTTAAAGCATCAATAAAACTATTTTTAAAAAGCATTAAGTAAGCTGTCGATGTTGAAGATCAATAAGATTTACATTTCTGCAACAGTCTTTCTATATCTGATCACTTTGCCACGTGGTTTCCAGTTGTTCCACTTTGTATGGGTATTAAACAAGTAATTTTCAAGTCTCCAGGCTTTAGTAAACAAATGAGATTCAGATGACTTTGCTTCTCCTACAAGGTCCTGACAGAGCACTGCTCTATTCTCAAGTGTAGGAAGGGATTCAAAATGGCTGTCAATGCAAATACTGGTCTCATGTTACAGATTCTTCCTTTCCTAAAGCCTTTGGCTTCCACTGTGTCCAAGATTTTGAACATCTTACAGAATTATCTGGCATACAAGACTTCTAAAAGGTTATAAACAACACAAGGAAACACAAAGATTCAGGGAAAGAAACCCAGAAACACTACCAGGGATTCTTACCCTGGAATCCATAGGTTCATTTTTTTTAATAACCATATTTCAATGTAATTGATTTACTTTGTAATTCTATGTTTTCTATTTTATATATTTTTAAATATTCAGAGAAAGGGTTATAGGCTTCACCAGACTACCAATGTGATCCATGGTACAAAAATATGTTAAGAAGTCCACCATCAGACACCCCCTAGAACTATGATGGTGAAACTATGGCATCCAGAGACCTCTTTATGTGCACATATGCCATTGCCAATTAGTTACTAGAAAGGCAGAGGGACTCAGGAAGAGCCTCTCCTTTTCCCCTCTCCACTGTGTCTTCCTGCCCCTCTCCCCAGCAGCCCAACAGAAGCACTTACTCCCTCCCCTGACCAGGAGTGCTAAGGTGCTCAGGACATTCCCCTCCATTTCTCCCTCCCCTGTCTGGGGTAAGACGGAAGGGTGGGGTGCAGCATGTAGTCTCTAAGTTGCTCACCATCACTGCTAGACCCTCAATGATCTTATATAAAAGAGGTCTCTAACTGGAATCTCTCCTCCTTCCTCCACTGATGTGCAGTATAATGGTGTAAGGTCCAATCTATAGAACAATATAATGCAACAATTTTTTACTAATTACCAACTGTTTGCAGTGTTCCTCAAGGCTTTTTATGATATCCGGGACTTTCCCAATTGTACTGCTTAGCTGTTTCTTTATTGTAGTGTCAACCTGAATAAATATAGACTTACCAAAGTTGTTATAATAAGGGTCTTTAATCAAGGCAGATAGATTAATCTAGGAAGATACACAGAACCTTAGTACTGGGACTTCCACTGAACTACAGTAAAAGGGTTTAAATAGTCTTTTGAAAAGGGGAAAAGGATAAAAGCCAAGTTACTTGAGTTCACAAAAGTTTAGAAAAGATGCAAATAGCCAAAGTCTAAAGTGGTTGAGAGCAGCATAGATGCAATAGCCAGATGCTAGGATGATTGAAAAAGTACTTTAGATTTGATTGTCTTCTTTCAGATTCAGTCCTCCAGTTTCTGGGAACTAGAAAAGCCTGATTCATCATCAATTCAGTCATTTTGAGGTGGTTTTTGTTTAACCCTCTAAGAACGTAAGGGAATATTCTGAAAAATAATGTCAGTAGAAACACCAAGACATAAGATTCCTGAAGAAAAGGTCCTCAGGAATAAAAATGATGATGTTACCAACTCAGCAGATCAGGACCCCCTCGTAGACAGATGGGACCACAAGGAAAGCGCCTAGTCACCTTCCTAAAAGATAGTGCTTGACAATATCACTGTTGGAACAAACAGCTTCTTTTGGAGAATACTTCACCTTACTCATACCTCATCTTGGTCCCTGCCCCAGTTTCTTAAGTTTCTGTTATAGCCTCTGTACTACTCATCTCTCCATCTTAGTTTCCAATTATGACTTTCCATGCCTGGTTCATCTATTCTAATAAGAAGTGCCCATTTCATTCCTGCTCTGGCCACCTGACCTATCATCACCTCTTCCTCAGTCCAGATTTCTCTCTCTCAATACCAAGATGATCTGACATGTCTACTTCCTTGCTCTCTGATTATAGGATTTAGAACTAAAAGAACCTTACATCCAATAGTTTAGATCCAGAGGATGGTTAGCTATTATTAATGGGAAGAAAAGAATGGTAGTAGGGAAGTTAGTGAGTGTTATGTAGAGGATGGCAGCATGGAATCCCTGCAAAATACAGGGTCAGCCTCACCCAGAATTCCAGAGGACCCCCCCTGGAGAACTTTGGGTGAGGGGACAGTTGAGAAGGGTTTGGACAGTTGCTTTCTGGGGGTTGAGGTGAGATCACTGCTTACTGCTCCTGACCTTGGGGGTTCACCTGAGTGGCCATTGTGGCTAAACCATAGTGGTTTTTTCTCAGGAATTAGCCTGCTTAGGAGGATTAGTCCTTACCAATATCAATAAACAAATATTTAGAGATATAGAGATTAGAAATATTCATTATTAACAAGAGAGTCAATTTAGCCAAGTACCTTCACCCCCTCCTGTGGGGGGGGGGGAGGGCAGCTTCAACCTAACAGATCAGGGTTACCCTCTCCCTCATCCTAACCCTAATTACCCCCTCTAGCTTTTCCCTTTCCTTCTTAATATAAGCTTTACTTTCAATATCTGTGCCTGGGAATTATTTGGGGATACGCACAGCTCATAGTTACCATCCTAACTTGAAACCTCTCAGCTGCCAGTTTTAAGATGATCAGATCCATCTCAGTCCTCAACATATAGATAACTAACTTCTACTTATTCCTCTATCAGACCTGTGGGGAATATAAGTTAAAGAAAGGGAACATCATTGGGGTTCAGCCACAACAGAAACTTGCCAGAAGTATCTATCAGTCTCCATTTTCCAACTGAAACTCAACTGTTTGGGGGAGGGGTTTGAGAGCCAGGAGTGTCTAACCCCCTCCCTTCTCACTGAAGCCTGTCAGTCAGTGTCTGTGTCTTGGAGGTTACTGGCCCTAGAATAATTATCTGCTTCCCCAAAATATCTGTTATTATCAACATAACATGGGACACCTGGGTAGGCCCTGGTAGTGTGGCATCCATATTGCTGGATCTTGTGGAAGTGCCCCTTCACCTCCCCCCTCCCACTAAGCAATTGGAATTCAGTTAACAGTTTGGTAATGGTGCACAATCTGGCTTGATAACTTCTGAGCCTAGATGGTAAGTGGGGAAAGGCTAAATTCCTTATGATGATATCTTTCTCTGAATTATTTCCCCACAGGATAGAATAGGTAAGGCTTGATGTTTTAGAAGCTCACTGGCTCAGAGATTAGGATTAACTTCAGGGCCACTAGTAAGAAGGAACTTGGCTAATGGAGGATGTGAATATTTCCCAAATTATCTGTATCCAGACACTGTTCCTAGATGATTAGGGTTTAATGATATCAAGAAATGGGAAGGGGGAAAATGGCTTAGGATTGATAGATAAGGAGAAACTACCTAATACTGCTATATCAAATAAGCAGCCCCTCCCGAAAAAGGGGGGAAAGTATCTTGAATGGCTGAACTCCTCTCTAAGCCTCTAAACATTTTTCTTTCTAAACTTTGATAGCTAAACTAAGGTAGCAATACTGTGGTATTGCTTGAAGGTCTAACAAAAGTAAAACAGCTTTGGCTGTCAGAGACTGAATGGCTCAGCTTAGAGCCACACAGCTTGCAGTGGCAGCACCCAGATCAGGATCAGGTCCCAGGACCCCAGACCCAAGACCCAAGACCCTGCAAGCAGGGAGACCTGTCTTTTTATACCAGGACTGCAACTGCCTTTTAACTGCCCCCTCTCTTAGAGTTCTTGGGGGCACTATGGAATTCTGTGCTGCAGCTTGAACCCCTCTCAGCAATATGGATCCCACAGTAAATAGTCTTCATTTGCTTCTTATTATAGGCTGGGCCTGACTTCAGTGGGTTCCCTGGTAGCCTAGACCCAATCTTGGAATGAAATTATATACCACTAAGACACCTAATAGTTAACAGAAAATTCATTTATCTATATAACAGAGGAAGAATATTCAACAAGTTATACATTGCTGATTGAGTTGAAAACAGCTCCCCAACCTCTGAGTTCCTTGTTTTAGTTCCTATTTTACAGCTGAAGAAACAGGCAAAGAGAACTGAAATGACTAGGTGAGGGTCACATAGCTGGAAAGTGTCTGAAGCTGGATTTGAATTTAGTCTTTCTGATTCTTGGGTCCAGAAGTCTATTCACTGTGCCACCTAGCTGCAAAAGGTAGGAAGAAAAGGAACAAATACATTCTAAGGTCCATCTTCCTAAATTTTCTAGCCAACAAGTTATCTTGGAGGAATGCCAATCACTCACAGAAGGCACCAAGGTAAAAGCTCTAGACCAGCTGATCTATCCTGGACCAGTCTCTATCTTGACTTAGTTGGGAGCTGTCTTAATCCTCTTCACAAGTGTTCCAAGAGCAAATCCAAGTGAAGGCTCACTGCCAGTTAAGCTCATCAAACTGATCTGAAGGAACTGCCTCTGTTAGCCCTCTTCCCACTGAGAAAGCAACTTTTAAAATTATACCTTTCTCTTATCTTGTTCTTTACCAATGACTATTTAATCTAATTCTTAGTTGGCCATCTGCAGAATTGCAGTCCTACAACCATCACCAAGCAGCTGGAGCTGCCAAATAGCCAATACAAGTTTTGAAAAATATATGTGACAGTCTAGGCAGATGTTAGATAAAAGCCCTTTGCAGAAGGTGTTACAGATGTTCACAGCAAAAGAAGAAATCATCTAGTGAAATTTTGGCCTCATTCAGCATGTACTGAAAATAAAATTTACATTTTTGAAATTTCACTGGGGAAAATAGAATTAATTTTGGACACTAATTAAAATGGTAAAATATTTTTACTTTGAATTTGCAAAATATCCTCATTTTACCCAAATTCTCTGACCCATCCATCAATATATATTTATCCAAATCTCAGTTCAGAGTCCATAAGTATTTTTAAAAGAAAATACACCTTTTTTCTTTTACTTTCGTTATCTAAAAACATCCTTGTGTAATACAAGATTTATTTTTCTACCTGCTGCCATGTTTAACATCTGAACACTTTGCCCATAAATAAGAGATTAGAAGTTTGATTAGCTTGTTTCAACTCCTTTGCAATCTGTTGGAAGTAGCCTGGGAATACTTGATTAAATAATAAATTTTCAAATAAATTAAGTGATAGGAAGACAGTTTTATTACCATAAAAATGTTATTATAGTTCAAGCCCCTTAAAAATTGAATCAAGTTAACAGAGTCACCAAGTAGAATACTGATGGCCACAAAACTACCTTATGGAATTGCCCTTGTTGAAAGAAGCAAAGCCACTCCGTTGCCTTAAATAGAACTTTAATTCAACAAACTATTATTGGCTTGGGGCCTCGAAATGTTTAAATTGGCCTTTCTCATTAAGTCAATCAATCGGTTACGCAATAGAACAATGTTTGTTGAATGCTATTTTTATGAGTAAAGTACTATGCAGGGACATAGGAGTAAAAGATGGTAGTCCTTCCCTTTGGTTAGTTGTAAATTTCTCAGGAGAATAAATTGAGTGGGTAAAGTGCTGTATGTCTCAAAGCAGGTCTCAAAGGATGGGTAAGATTTCCATAGTTGGGAAAAAAGGTGGGGGGGGGGGGAAGCATGGAAAATGGAAACATTCAGGAAACAAGTCCTGAATATGGACTTAGAATTGGTAGATGAGAGACTTTTTGGCTGGAGCAGAGGTTTCATGTTAATGAAAGGTAGAAGATTGGAAAGGGAAACTATGGTCAATGGTAAGAGAATTTAAGTTGCTTTATCCTATGGATAAAAGGGAGCTATTGAAAGTTTTTGAGTAGGAAAGTGACAAAGTTTGTTATATTTCTTTGTAGTGTACAAAGTGGATTGGAAAGGAAAACCATTTCATTGGCCACTGTAATAGTCCAGATATGGGAGTGTGGTGCCAGTGATTTCTTAACTGCCAAATGTAATGATATTTTCTCATACCTTGTCCCACTTGTACTTTCTACTGCATTTGATCCTGCTGACTACCTTCTTTTATTATATACTGAGATTTCATGTCACTATTTTCTCCTTGTTCTTTTCCAATCAGTACAATTATACCTTTTTCAATCCTTTGTTGTTTCATTATTCATATCATTTCCTCCTCCTCCAGCTGTGGATATTCCCCAAAGATCTGCCTGGACCCTCTTTTCTTCTCTTTTTACAATCTTGATGACATCATCAGCTCCCATGGGTTTATATTCTCTATCCAGATCTCTCTCTCTCTCTCACATACACATAAACACACACACACACACACACACACACACACACACACACACACTCACACACTCCTCTGTCTTTCATTGGACATTTCAAAAATAGATGTCCCAGAGATATCTCCAACCCAATATGTCTATAGCAGAATTTATTTTCTGCCTCCCCACCAAAATCACTTTTCTTCCAAATATTTCTATTTCAGTTAAACTTTCCATCTCTAAGGTTCCATAGCTTTGGCATCATCCTTCACACTTGACTTTCATTCACTCCACATAACCAATTAGTTGGGAAATCTTAGTTTCTACCTCCCCAATCCTTTTTCTGCTCACACTACGACTTTATTTCAGGTCCTTGTCATGTCTTGCATAGATTCCTTCTATAAAAACCTCCTAACTGGCCTCCCAGTCTCAAGTCTCTCCTTATTCCAGTCTATCCTCCACACAGTTGCCGGAGTGATTTTTTAATATATGTGAAACTGGTCATGACACTCTCTCCTCAGTAAACTCCCAATGACTTCCTCTAGCCTCTGGGATAAAATGTTTACTTTCTGTTTGGCTTTTAAAACCTCTTAAAATCTGGCCCCAACATATCTTTTCCAGAAACATTGTATATTATATCTCCTACCCTCTGCAATCCAGCCAAACTCGGCCTCCTTCTGTATCTCACACAAAAAAATGTTTCAATTCTAGTCTCCCTGACTTTACCTTGACCCTACTCCATATGAAATATATTCCCTTTTCCCCTTTGGCCTCTGAGAATTCTTCTCATCCTTCAAGCACTACATTTTACATGAAGCTTTTCCTGATCCCCTCAACTGCTACTGCCATCTCTCTCTAACTTGTATTTATCTATATTTTTTCTCTCTTTATATATTATATGTGTGGGAAAAGTAGAAACCACAATTATTTTGGAAATTTTGATGGACTAAATAATACAGGGGCCACCCATCCCCTTCCCTAACCAGACTTTCTGGTGATCTAACAATAGAAAATCCCCAACCACTATTGAAGAGGAAATATAATAAACTTTGCAAGAACACAGTAAGAGCAGATGGCCTGATTCACTGTCATAATAACTATTTATTGTTGGTGGATAAGAGATACCTAAATTCTGATATAAATGGTTATCTCAACCCTGCAGTTTTGTCTAAGGAGACCTCTTTCACAATTGAAAAAATACTTAGTTATCTCTTCTTGTCTCCTGCCCTTGAACAGGGAATGTCTTCTCCTTCTGATAAAAAACTTTGCTGTCTGAATGGCAAATACTCTGCCAGAAGCCCTTCTTTTTTCTCTCTTAAGTGATTACCCTTTCTCCTATGTAAGATGTTATTTACCCTAAATTTCAACAGAATACTACAAATTGGCTGCGGACTCTAAGTGGACCTAAAATGTATAATTCTAAGATGTTAAAGCTACTATCAACAGTTTCCTTAGCATGTTAATATATTTCTTTGCTTTCAGTTTGGCCTTGTATCTTTGATCCACAGTCACTGGACACTGCTGATGAGTATTCTTTTCCCAAGAGATTCCATTCTTCTTTTTAGAGAAAATTCTCTGACATGAGTGAGGACTTTATTTTTTTAAATTTGTATTCCTTCTACCTAGCAGAATACCTGGCACATAGTAGAGCTGATGCTTAATAAATATTGTTGACTGATTGATTGAAAGGAGATCAAGAGACATTTTGGAAGAAAGATTGATAGAACTTGATAATTAATTGGAAAAGAAAGGCAAAGAAGGAATTAATTCTCACCTTAAATTTCTAGGTCTTGGAGACAATCAATAGAAATGTGGAAAGTAGGAAGTAGAAAAGATTTTTGGTGGAAAGATGAGTTTGGTTAGGTACAGGTTGACTTTAGAGTGACAGCAAAACATTCCAATGAAAATATGAGAAACTGAAGTTGGAAATAGGAGACTAGAACTCAGGAATGAGGTTAGGGCTAAAAAATAAACTTAAAGCTCACTGGATGGAAGTGAGAATTAAAGTCATCAGAGTATATTGGAATAAAGCAAAAAGACCATGAGATTTCAAATTAAATATGGGAAAGCAATTAGGGCCTTGAAGAAAGAGAAAAAAAATTTAAAGTCATTTTAAGGAAATCAACAAATCTGGACTATATTATAATTAAGGGCCCATACATATCTAAGATTGCAAGAGCAGCAATGAGGCCTAGGAGGAAGTTGGATAATCTGACAACTTAATACTCTTTCAGAACCTTCTCCAGCAATGCTCAGAGCAAGCCTAGTAACAGGGAAATCAAAAGACAGGAATGATTTAAGCCTATGGACCAATAATAAACACAATAAAAGGTTAAAGAAGCAAGTGAATAACAAAGGTATTAATGAAGGCAATAATGAAATAGCTGGCCGTGGAATTCAGACTAGAGGAAGAAGCCAAGTGTAGCTAGAACAGGAAAAAGGACTGGAGAAATATTGAAGGGTCAAATGCTTTGAATGAAGGCTTAATGAGCTTGAGGAATCACTTTTGTGAATATGGCAGAGTGGGAGAGGTGGCATTTAAGCTCTGAGGAAAATAGTTATCTTTTCTATTGACTAGTCTATGGTTCAATAACTTGTTTTATTAATTACCATTAATTATAGGCTCTCTGCATGGTAGTCTTTATTTACATTCTGTCACAAAAGTAAGAGCTCCCTTGCTGTTAGATTATATAGGGTAATATGGTATAACATTCTTGAATATAGATCAATAGTAATTTATAACCATCTTTGTGCCAAATCCTAGGATCCCTGACTTAGATTTGGAAGAATCCTCAGTGGTCATCCAGCTTAACCACTCATTTTACAGAAGAAACTGAGACCAGAGTTAGTTCAGTGATTTTTCCCAGTTTATATAGATTCAGAAGTAGCACAATCAGAATTTGAATCTAAGTATTATGACTCTAGAGCCATTGTTCTTCCCACCATATTACACTGTCTCTCTGTTATGACTATAAGTAAAACTACTTACTATAAGTAAATTTACTACTTAATAGTATTTAAAAATGCTATTTACTATAAGTAAAACTATCCTTGGTTTTTATTAAGGTCCATCCCCTTTCAGCTTCTTTAGGTCTTTGCTTCTAAAACCATACATCTCTCTAGTCATGCATCTTCATTCTTGCCTTCTCTACTGGCTCCTTCCCATCTGTCTACAAACATTTAGGTCTCCCATATGCTTTATGAAAAAACTGAACTACCAAAAATCATACCTCTTTCTTCCCCTCCTGAAAAAGTTACATACATACTACACTTTCATTTCACCATTATTATCTCTTGTAAGGTAGTGTTTATTAATTCCATTTTAGAGTGGAGGAAAGTGAGGTAAGAAAAGGTTAAGTGATTTGCCCAAGATCACACTAGAATGACTTGAGGTTGGCTTTGAACTTAGCTCTTTCTGACTCCAGGTCCAGATTGCTAGACTTTGCACCACTGAGATGTTCTAAATGTGCTCCAATATTCCTTCCAGATCTAAATCTAATATCCTAGGATCCTCTGGAACTGGGAATATGGGGAATATATCTTTTTTTTTATATGAAATACGGATTTTTCCTTTTTAAATTTTTTATTTTTAACATTTCCCCATAGTTACATGTTTCATGTCCTCTCCCCAAAACTCCCCCACCCACCCCCATAGACGACACACAATTCCACTGGGTTTTATATGTATCATTGATTAAGATCTAATTCCATATTATTGAGAGTTGGACTAGAGTTATCCTTTAAGTGTCTACATCCCCAATAATATCCCCATCAGCCCAAGTGTTCCTACAGTTCATCCTCTGAATGTGGCTAGTGTAATGATATTTTGCAAAGCAATATGGAAAGCAAGATGATGGACAGTTACTTGATTAGAACATGGAATGAACTGAGCCTGGCAGGGGCTGGCATGTGCCAAATCCGTTGATGCTTAGGTATACAAGGAAGGATTTTAATTAGGCCAGGGTCTCAGTCTGAGATATTTGGGGAATTGGGAGGTCGTGGTATGGTGAGGGTAGGCTATAGGTCAACTCGAGTTACCAGCAACCTGCACTAACCATTTCCACAGTCCCAGATCCTGTTGCCCTTATACTGAGTAATCTGATCCTTGATTCATTCACCAAGAAGAAGCAACATCTATCATCAAATAAGCTGATTTAGGTGAACCAGTCTGGCCCTGCCAGGCTGGCAACTGGCAATTATCAATTGACAACTGACAAGCCTGATCACCTTCAATTCAAGTACCATCTTTATCATCATTATCTTAGATTAAGAACTTCCTGTTTCTCTCCTTCCCAGTTATTTACCCTGATCCTAAGCCTGAAGCACATTAAATCTTTGAACTTACCTAGATTGTTGTCAATTCTATCTTAAGGCTTAGTGATTATATCCCTGGGACATTTGAGGGAAAGAGAATAATATCAGTCATAGCAAGACATAATCCACAGTTAACTCTAACATTATCCTTACTAGGCCAGATTAGTCAATTAGAAGTATCTGTACAATTCTAATCACAGATTCTTCATTTGGCTGGCCAATCTGGCACACTGTTATTCTGAAGTTGAGTTTAGCAGATTCACTACAACTATTTTGTGGGGCCCTTTGTGTTTCACTATCACAACTTAAGTGTTACACTTAGGTATCACACATACAGACTCAGCTTCAGCTCCTTATATTACCAGGACCATTATAACACTAATTTTCTTTCTCATAAGTCCCTCAGCCTTGCTCTGGATCCTTGCATTGCTGCTAGTAGAGAAGTCCATTATGTTCGATTATACCACAATGTATCAGTCTCTGTGTACAATGTTCTGGAATATATCTTAACAGAAAATATTGAAGTATACTTCAATAACTTATTTTGAGATGTAAATTTTGAGTGGTGTATGTGTGTGTGTGTGTGTGTGTGTGTGTGTGTGTGTGTATAAAGGCAATTTAAAAAATTTTATGAGGCAGTTAGGTTGCATAGTGGTTAGAGTGTTGGACCTGGACACAGGAAGACTTGAGTTCAAATTTGGTCGACACTTCCTAGCTGTGTGACTTTGGACAAATCATTTAAACCTGCTTATCTCAGTTTTCTCATCTATGAATGAGATGGAGAAAGAAATGGTAAGCCATGCCTACTTCTTTGCAAAGAAAAGCTCAAATTGGATCACAAAGAATTGGACACAACTGAAACAACTGAACAATTTTTTTTTCCTCCTGATATGAGGGAACAGATGGACTGGCCTCTATCCTTGGCCATTAGCTCTATTCCAGCTGAGTTCTCTGAAGGGCTTGAATTAGATGTGATAAAAAAAAGTGTCAAGTGTTTTTATTACTTGGCTATGGAGTTTGAAAGGCACAGAAATGCTGTTTGGCCTTTGGGGTGATCAGAAGCAAGAATTAAGGACATTCTGGCTTTTTAAATTTCTCTTTTCCAATTTTGATTCCCTAACCTTTGTTCCATCCAATTGTTGCAACTGATTCCTTCATTGATGCCTTTATTTTTCCTTTTAGAATTTAAGGGATTCAAGTTATAATCCACCTCCTATTCAAACAATAAAGCAAACCAAAAGCAGAGATTTTTGACTAAGTGAAAGAGTTCCTGCACTTCTGCTTCTTTTACATTTTACTAATGAAACTGATCTCATCAGCATTCTGGGGAAGTCTTCCAAGGAGCCAACATAAGCATGAATTGGATTTTTCTTGCTCTCAAATGCTTCTTTACCCAGTAACATTAGTACAACACTGAATTCATTAAAAACATCTTTTTTTCCATTTCTAACTTTACAAATGGCTGTGGCATGATGCTCATCTTTATTCCTTTGGAAGAGATTGTATTCTGAGGACTATAGAACAATACTTATAGAACATCATGTTAAAAATACTGGCCTTTGTTTCTGGGAAATGTTTGAGTTGCTTTTAAAAGCTTTGCATTTCCAAAAGACAATTTCAGGTTTTTTTCTCTTCCTTTGGTTTAATTCTGAGTCCAACTTCTTATGTATTTGTAGTACAGAATCTGTCTTCTAACAAATTTCAATACTGATAGACAAGAAGAAAGGAAATAACATATATATGTATGTGTGTGTGTATATCTAGGGCCTAGTGTGTCACTTACCTCAGTTTTCCCATTTATAAGATGAACTGGAGAAGGAAATGGCAAATAATTCCAGTATCTTTGCCAAGAAATTCTAGTTGGGGTCACAAAGGGTCAGACATGAATGAAACAACTGAATAACAACAATAATATGTGCCATGCATTGTGATTAAAAGATTTTAACAAATATTCTCTCACTTAATCTCACAATAACCCTGAAAGGTAGATGTGGTTAATATTCCCATTTTGCAGAAAGAGAAATAGACCAACAGAAGTGACTTTCTCAAAGTCAAAAAGCTAGTAAATGTCTCAGGCACCAGATTTGAACTGAGGTCTTCTGAATTCCAGACCCAACATTTGAGCCATTTCACCTATCACAGGGAATCTAAATCAGCATAGTGAAAGATCCATAAATTGTACATCCAATCTCATAAATTGGACATAATCTGGAAGCACATTTTTTCCTTTTGGTTTTCCTTCATGGATTCTTATACCTAACTCTTTTATGTGGTTACAGTTATGGAGTTTCTAAAATATTATGGGGCATAATATAACCAGTAAACATTCTATTTTTAATTGTTCATATTTACTTTTACAATTGCTTGCTATTGCTCCCCAACTCAATTTAACAATAATAAAAAAGAAACAAACCTTCAGAGTAAACATGTACAGTCTAGCAAAGCAAATTTCCATGTTGGTCATGTTCAAAAATGTATGTCTCATTCTTGATTTTAAGGCCACCACCTCTCCAGCAAGAGATGTATGTGCTTCATCTTTAGTCTTCATTACATTAATTAGACTTTTAAAATCTTTCAGGTTTTTTCCTCTCTGTAATATTGCTGCCTTTGTATAAATTATCGTCCTAGTTCTGCTCAGTTCATTCTGCATCAGTTCGTTGGGCTGCCTAGTTTCCCCTGAACCCACCCATTTTCATAATTTCTGATGAGGTATATTACACTCATATACCATAATTGGTTTAGTTATTCTCCAATAGGTGGGTACCCCCTTTCTTTCAAGTTTGAGGTTATGATGAAAAGAGCCACTCTCTACTCATGTTTCTATCACTCAGTATAGTTTCTAAGAAATAGCCAAGTAAAGGATGTCATAAGGGAAATGAATGATCGAAAAAATAAATGGGTTGGTAACAGGGCAAAGAGAAGAAAATAACCAGTGGACATTGTTTTAATGTCAAGAGAAATTGGAGATAATTAACAGCAAATTTGTGGATTCTCTAAGGCAAGCTTATGGTAGGATACTGGAAAGAGCCATATAGAATGGTAATACATGAATGGTTTAACTGCATCACTGGAGATCTATGAAATCACAAACTCAGAGAATATGTATAGAGTATCTTAAAAAATAAATATAGCTATAATTATTTTGCCTGGTTGTTCTACAAAGGAAACTTATACAGGGAGGTCTGGACCCAAGAAGCACATTGGTATTGTCTTTGTCTACCCTTTTCTCTATACCATCTAATATGACCTGTGATGCTTTATCACAAGTTCAGATACTTACTAGCTGGGTGACCCAAGGAAAAGTATGTAATCTCTGTCTGCCTCAGTTTTCTCATATGTAAAACAGGGATAATAACAGCAGCTATCTTACAGGGTTGTTGTGAAGACCAAATGAAATGATAATTGTATAGTGCTAATCAATGTAATGGACTTCTCAACTAGCAGTGATGCAATGACCAAAGACATCTCTGAGGGATCCATGAGAAAGAATGCTGTCCACATCCAGAGAAACAACTGTGGAAGCAGAAACACAAAAGGAAAACAACTGCTTGATCACATGGGTTGATGGGGATATGATTAGGGATATAGACTCTAAACTATCACCCTAGTGCAAATATCAATAATTTGGAAATAGGTCTTGATCAATGATGACACATGCAAAACCCAGTGGAATTATGCATTGGATAAAGGAGTGGGGTGGGAGGAGGGGAGGGAAATAATATGAATCATGTAACCAAGGAAAACTAGTCTAAAATAAATAAACAAACAAATAAATAAACTTAAAAAATAATAATTGTATAGTGCTTAGCATAGTTCCTGGCATATGGTAACCACTATATTTTTGTTGTTTAGTTATTTTCAGTCACATCCACCTCTTTGTGATCCTTTTAGGGGGTTTTCTTGGCAAATAAATTGGAGTGGTTTGCCATTTCCTTCTCCAGAACCACTATATACATTTTAACTATTATTACCAATTTGGGAGGTAGATGATGTTGCTATATTATTTTACCTTACTAATCTGGAAGAGAGGCAGTGGGATGTAGCAGAAACAGTCAGAGTTAGGAAGGCTTTGCACCAATCCAGGTCTCTCTACATATCTGTTGTGTAACCTCAGACGTACCATTTAAACACTTCTTGTTTTGAGTGACTGAAAAATTGACAATGTAAAAACAGTTTTTGGTAAGCATTACTAGAAGGAGTTTCATCACATCTAGAAGGAGTTCAACAACTCAACAAAATCATAAGTCCAGAACAATTATACCAGAAGATCCATGGAATAGAGTGTGTGTGTGATAGATGGATAGATAGATAGATATAGATAAAGATATAGCTTTTCTGTTCTAGCTTCACAATATTTCCTGACTCTCCCTTTTATAATCCCACATACCTAAAGTCCTTGTTTGGACTCTCATAGATCCCTCCCTTGAACTATTGCAATAACTATTGTACTCTCAGACTCAATTATCTTCCCTCCCCAACCCAGTTTCCAAAGTGATAATCTTAAAGCTCAGCTTTAAGATGGTGTTTAACAAATGACAAGGTTATACAAAGCTTTGCTCACAATATTGCTTCCCCAGAGTTAGCATTCTATACAACATCTCTGAGATATGAAATAGACACCAATCCCCTGTTCAAAAATTTTACTATTATCTCTTTTGTTAATGTTGTTGTTCAGTAGTGTCCAATTTTTTATGAGCCAATAAAAGATTTTCTTAGCAAAGATACTGGAATGGTTTGTCATTTCTTTCTCCAATTCATTTTACAGTTGAGGAAACTGAGGCAAATAAGAGTAAGTGCTTTGCCTAGAATCACAAAGCTAGTAAATGTCTGAAACAAGATTTGGGCTCAGATCCTCTTGATTCCAGGCCCAGTGCTCTATTCACTGTGTCCCAAATCATCCTTTTTGCTTCTCATTTAAAGTCCTTCCCTCCCTTACAGAATTTTCCCCTTCATTCTGACTTCAGTAAAATCAAACTGACCTTCTTGTTATCTCTCAAATATGAATCCTATCTCCCATCTCCTTGTCTTTAAATAGCATGAACTGAATTCCCTCCTCATCTCTCCTTTTTAGAATCCTTAGTTTCCTTCAAAGCTCAACTTTTTGTTGTTTTTCAGCCATTTTCTTGACAGATACTCAAGTGGCTTGCCATTTCTAATTCAAGCACTATCTCCTAAATGGAGCCTTTCCTTATTTTCCCAGAAGTTAGTACCCACAAAATACTTGGTATGTATTGTATATGCTTATTTTGCATGCATTCATAAGTATACTTGTCTCTTTTTGTGGAATGTAAACCCTATGAGGAGAGGAAGTGTTTCATAAATGCCTTTTTATCCCCACTGACTAAGCATAGTACTTGGCAAATAGTAGGTGCTTAATAAATGTTGATTGATTGGTATTTTAACCTGGTCTTATTGATGGAGTCCACACATGGTACCTCTAGTACATGTAAATGGTGCTATCAAGAATGAAACCACTGGCTTTACACCATATCTGACGTTTGGATGAGAGAAATATTTGCATATTGATATATGCCTTGGAGTCAAAGAAGATTAATAGATGAGACAATGATTAATTACTTTTGTTTCTCTCAGCAGAGGGATCAACTTAAGTAGGCTTCAACCTAGCTATGATCCCAGCAGAAAAGCTTAACTTGAAACAAGTAATGCCAGCTAAGTTGGACAATGGATAGAATGTTAGCCCTAGAGTCAAAAGACTCATCTTCCTAAGTTCAAATCTCGTTTCATACGCTTACTAACTATGGGATCCTGAGAAAGTCACTTAACTCTGTTTGCCTCAGTTTCCTCATCTGTAAAATGAGTTGAAGAAGGAAATATCAAATCACTCCAGTATCTTTGCAAAAAGAAAAAACAAAAGCCCAATAGGGTCACAGAGTGTCAGATACAACTGAAAAACAACTGAACAACAAGATAAAAATAATACTATAAAGATTGAGTTCAGTCAATATCTTCAGCAAAAAGAGAATTCTGTTAAGACATTTTAGTGCACAAGGAAACCCCAAGATAGCAGACTGATGGAAATTCATTTGATACCAAGTAGTTCAAAGACTGGGCAACTTGCCAATCTACAAGAGAGTCTGAGAAAAGAGGCTTAGGGCACTATTAAAAAAAAAAAAGCCCATCACAACCAACTACTGGTTATCAGAGAATTAGTTGTAATTTGTTTTGAACAAGAGGAAAAGAATGATGGTTAGTCGGCTTAATAGAATCTAAGACACAATAAAGGTCTAAACTACAGCAAAGGTTGTTTGAGTAGAGAGAAGAGAAGTAGACATGGAAAGAATTGATAACTGATTCCATAGGTGGGGTGAGAGCAAGGAGTTGAAGAAAATGCTGAGGTTATAAATCTGGGAGACTGGAAGAATGGTGGTGCCTTCAACAGAAACAGAAAATAAGCTCTAGTAAGATAATAAGCTTTGATTGGGAGATGTCTGTAGGCTATCTAGTTTGAAAGGTACAGTAGATTATTTGCTGCTGTGGGATTTAAACTCAGTTGTAATTATAGTTAGGAAGGCAGCACAGTGGATGGTGTGCTGGGCCTGGAGTCAGAAAGTCTCCTCTTCCTGAGTTCAAATTTGACCTAAGACACTCACTAGCTCTGTCACCTTGGGGCAGTCACTTAACTCTGCCTCCATCTCCTTATCTGTAAAGTGAGCTGAAAAAAGAAATGACAAATAATTCCAGTATCTTTGCCATGAAAACCCCAAATGGGGTCAGGAAAAATCAGACTCAACTGGAATGACTAGCTAGCTAGATAGATAGATCTTTGAGTCAGAAGCAAAGAGATAATAATTAAACACCTGGGAGATGATGAGGTCTCCAAAAGTTTAGAGAAAAGAAGGGCATCCAGGATAAAGCCTTGGAGAATATTCATCACTAGGAAGCAAAATGTAGATGATAAACCAGAAAAGAAAAATAAAAAGGAGGATAAATGTTATGAAAACTCAGAGTGGTGATAGACTACAGGAAGAGAAGATAGTCAAGTAGCAAGTAGGTGACTCTGTGAATAGGGAACCAGGCCTGAAGACAAGAGGTCCTGGGTTCAAATCTGATCTCAAACACTTTCTGCCTGTGTGACCCTAGAATGAAGTAACTTTGCCCAAATTACCTCATTCTTACCACTCTTATGCCTTGGAACCAATACTTAATATCAATTCTAAGACAGAAGGTAAGGGGGGGGGGGGAGAGAGAGAGAGAGAGAGAGAGAGAGAGAGAGAGAGAGAGAGAAGATGATTAATAGTATCAAATGCAGCAGACAAGTTGAGAATAATGAGGACTGAGAAAAGACTATCAGATTTAACAATTTGAGGAATGAGGTCAGAAGCCAGACTGGCTAGAGTTATTAAAGAGTAAGTAAGAGAAGAAATTGATGCAATGAGTATAGCCAGTTTTACTAGGAGTTCAACCTAGTAAAGGGTGAAGATAAATAGATAATATCATGATAAGATGGTTGAGTACAGTAAAAGGTTTTTTTCTTTTCAATATGGGGGAATATTTGAATAAAGCTATTAATGAACAATAAATAGTTAGGAACTGAAGATTAAAGAAAGGGGATGACTGAGGAGACAATCTACTGGAAAAGACAGGAGAGAACGGGATGAAGGATACATGTAGAGACATTGACTTTGGCAAAGAAAAAGGGTACTTGATTGTCAGAGACTATGGGACCAGAGGAGAAAATGGAGAATGATGTCAATGAGTTCTGAAATGAAGAAAATGGGGGATTCGTGCCAAATGGCCTCATTTCTTTTCTCATTAAAATAAAGGGCAAGGTCCTCAGCCAAAAGAGAAAGGAGACTAGTTGGTGTGGAAGGTTTGCGGAGAGAAGAGGAGGTAAAGGGTGGCGAGTAACAGAGCACTAAGAGGAAAACCATATAGTAGTGAAGAACGATCCCAATATAAGACTGAAAAAGATGTGACAAGAGCGTAGTTATGAATGATGAACAAGCTATGTATTTTCCCCATGGAAACGCTTATGATGTCAATAGCCCAGTGAGGAAGAACCCTAGTGCCCTGCACAGATGTCCTCAGAGTTACTACTGGAAAGATGGGTTGCAAGAGTTTCACAGAATGGAAAAGCATAAATAAAGGTAATTCAACTCACTTAAACAAGCACATATTAATCAATCGATCAACATTTAGTAAGTGCCTACTATGTGCCAGGCCCACTGACACCTGCTTTCCTCAGTATCAGACACCATCCTGGACTCTGGAAAACTGAAGATAAAAACGAAAGAGCTCCTACCCTCAAGGAGCTTATAGCCTAGTAAGTTATATAATATGTACAAAGACAAGTAAATTTAAAGATATATGAGAAATAAATAAAAAATCATTTTAAGAGGAGCCACAAATAACTGAGTTGTTAGAAGGAATATCCACATAAGTGAGATCATAAATCCATTTGTACACATGCAATGTGTTCTGCTTGTTGGACATCTGAAATTCAGATGTATATGCCATTTATTAGTTACCAATAATATAGCAGTGCTGTATTTTGGTTACTGGTAGCCCAAATTTGCTCTCTAAAATATAATCATTTCTCCTAGTTCTTGGTTCTTTGGAGACAAACAGAACAGTTCCAATCCTTTTTCTATACAATACTCCTTCAAACACTTGAGGATAGCTGTTGCATTTCTAAGTCTTTCTCTTCCAAATCAAACAATTCATTTAAATCCAGCAGATCTCTATTAAGCACTTACTACACATATATAGACTTTGGATATTAGCTGGATGATCCTGAGCAAGTCACTTAAAACTGATTACTTCAGTTTCCTCATTTGTAAAATGAACTGGAGAAGGACATGACAAACCATTTCAGTATCTATTCTTTTTGAAACCCTTACCTTCTATCTTAGAACTGATACTAAGTATTGATTCCAAGATAGGAGAGCACCAAGGGCTAGGCATTTAGGATTAAGTGACTTGTCCAAGGTCACACAGCTAGGAAGTGAAATACCTAGCTGGCCCCCACTCCAGCATCTTTGCCAAGAAAACCCCAAACTGAGTTATGAAGAGTTGGAGATGACTGAAATGACTGAACAATAATTTACACACTGTATTTCTAGGGATGAGAAGATACAATGAAAAACATTCTCTTTCTTCAAAGAGCTTGCATTCTACTAAGGGGAAGAAATGGAAAATACTGATGAAACAAATTGACAAATAGACCCAATCTGAGTTCTGTGTTAAACATATTGGATGAGATGTCTCAATACCTATAGTATATGCAGAAGGAGATGTTCAGCAGCTGACTGGTGATGTAAGATTAGAAAACAGAAAAAAGAGATTAAGTAAGTAGAATCTAAGATACTACATCTTAATACATAGATGAGAATCATCTATGTATCAATGATATTTGAACTAAAAATAGTTTATGTTATTATCAAAATAGAGTATATATAATGTTCTCTTGGTTCTGCTCATTTGACTCTTCATAATTTCATGTAGGTTTAAAAATAAATGCAGTAGCAGAAAAGGAGGTGGGGAAAGAAAAGGGCCTAGGACAAAGCCTGGGAGAGACACCTACAGTTAAAAGTTGGGACATGATGATTATTCCAGTAAGTGAAATTTAAAATGGTCAAAGAGAAAGGAAAAAAACCAGGAGAGCAGCTTCATA
The DNA here is from genome assembly GCF_016433145.1 of Gracilinanus agilis. Classification (NCBI taxonomy): domain Eukaryota; kingdom Metazoa; phylum Chordata; class Mammalia; order Didelphimorphia; family Didelphidae; genus Gracilinanus; species Gracilinanus agilis. Next base: position 455,607,847 of record NC_058132.1, read on the forward strand.
AAAACTGAAGAAGGAGGGAAAATCTAAGAAGAGAATGTGATCATCAGTGTCCAAAGATACAGAGGTCAAGAAGGATGTGAACTGAGATGTTTGACAACTAAGAGATCATTATTAAACATGAAAAAAGCAGTCAATTGGTAAGGTCAAAATATAAATTGTAGGGTATATGAAATTAGTGGCAGATGAATAGATAATTTTAGAGGCTTGAAGAGGTGATGAGTCTCTCCAGGTCATAATGAAACACTGAGCTGCGTTTGCTCTCTAAATGGAAGGGTATGAGGTAAGCATTCATTACCACTTGTCATTGAAAAATTAAAGCTGAACAAAATGTACCAAGCATATTTAATCAAGTAGGGTTTATTGAAGGATATGGTAAATCCACACAGATCTAAGCAGAGGTAACACCACTGTTGCCATTTCCCCCTTCTCCACAAAGGTCCTTCTGAATAAGGAGCATAGATCCTAAGTCCTGGTAGAATTCCTGGGCTCGTTCCATCTCACAAGTACCAGTATCCATGTCTTGGCTTCAGGGTTGAATCTTTGGAAGGAATGCAATCAAGTAAAGGGGAAAAACCACCTTACTTCTGCTATAGTTCATGAATAAAATCTCTCACTTGAGACTTGGAAGTCTTAAGGACACTAATTGTTCAGGATGCAAGTGGCTGAGCTCCCAGAGAGACTTCTGAAGTGATGATTGATCATTTGGATAGCCTGACCTCACTACAAGTTCAGCCACTTTGGGAGACAAAATCTCAGAATGGGCAACCAGTCAAGAGGAATCTTCTATAACTATACTGAGAATATCCTTGAAGAAGCTTCTGTTATCTTGGGGTATGTGAGCAGAAAGGGGAAGGAAGGAGGCTAAGAAAGCCTGCACAATGAGACTTATTATAAAAATTATAGAGATTTCAATATACAGACAAACAAAAAAACTATTAAACTTTTAACAGATAAACTAAGAAGTCACAAAAGGTTAAAAAAAATGATTAACTTTTTTTTAAACCAATATCTTCTATATTATAATCAGTATTACATATTGTTTCTAAGGAGAAGGGTGATATGGTCAAGGCAAGGCAATGTGGGTTAAATAACTTGCCCAGGGTCACAAAGCTAGGAATTGTCTGAGGCCAGATTTGAACCTAGGACCTTCCATTTCTAGGCCTGGCTCTCAATCCACTGAGCCACCCATTAACTTTTAATGTATAAGCTGAGTTATATATATGTATATGCATACATATATCCACATCTACTTGGTATACTTGGTTTATGTGTGTGTGTATAATATATACACACACATACTTGGTACACTTAGGACAGTGATTCCCAAAGTGGGCACTACCACCCCCTGGTGGGTGCTGCAGCAATCCAGGATGGCCACACTTTTTTTGTATTACATTCTATTATTAGTTCAATAAATAGTTTCATAATTTCCAGGGGGCACTAAGTAATATTTTTTCTGGAAAGGGGGTGGTAGGCCAAAAAAGTTTGGGAACCACTGACTTAAGATATGAGCTACTCAAGGAGCTTCTATCCTATTGGGTGATATATTATGTACAAAAACAAGTAAATTTAAAGATATATAATAAATAGAAAATCATTTGTGGTGGAAGCCATGAATAACTGGATTGTTAGGAGGTATATATTTTAAGGATAAGGGATAAGGGATGGAGGAAAATGCAAAGATTGTCTCTAAAGGGAAGGAAAAGAATTTAGACACAAGCCCTGGGAAAAGATTATGGAAAGAGAAGACATTGCAGAGGAGGATCTTGGGAGTTAACTGAGATTAACAGCCACTCCTAAACCTGGCTCTCTCTGAGCCAGAAGGGAGTACAGCTACTCTACCATATCCTGGGAACTAATTAGTCTTGTGGAAAGACTAGTAGGTTCTTGGTTTTGGAGAAAGACCTGGAAGATCTCTGTGTTTCCCTGAAGTGCTGTAACAATCTGGCTGGGATCAATCGTTTTGTGACAACTAAGGTAAACTCAAGGGGTTTTCATCTGGGATTTGGGGTTTTACCTAGGAAGCCAACCTCAGACTTGGGAAAGGATTCAGTCCACTTGTGAGTCCTGTATTTTTAACCTTTTTAGAGACAATCTGGGATAGTTAGTTTAGTGCAGGGGTTTGCAATCTTTTTGGCCGTGAGAGCCATAAACGCCACATTTTTTAAAATGTAATTTCGTGAGAGCCTTACAACATGTTTAACACTGAAAAAAAGTAAATATGTGCATTTTATGTAAGGACAACACTTTTAAAGTAAAATAAGTCTCTGAACTATTTTTAATAACGTTATTATGTGCTAACCAATGATGAATAAAGTACTTCTTACCATTAATGTGACTTCTGGTGCTGCATGATTTTGCTGATGGATTTGTAGTCTGGTTGATATGTGGTGAGGTTAAACCATATGTTGCCGACCCCTGGTTTAGTGAGATAGTCAGATAGCTTTTTGGGGTCTAGACAGATCAGGGAGTTAGTTATTAAGGAGGGCTTGAGAAGATTAGAAGAGCGTCCCTGTAAGGGGAGCATAGAAAGTGGAAAGAGAACTGTGTAGAGTCCCTAACCAATGTTAACTAAATAAACTTAATTTCCCTATTGTCTCAAGGGTTTGTGCTTTATTAGCCCTTAGAGGTTTCTGGGTGGGTTTTTTTCTATCGCTAACCCATCTAGGTACTTTTCAATAAATATATCTCCTTTGGGAAGTATATTTTCTTTTTCAATATATCCACACTAATGAGATCAAAGATCCATTTGAGTATTATGTTTGTGGCACATCCTCAAAATTTGCACTGGTGGCTTTGGCTTACTACCAGAAATGAATGGGTCCAATCTCATGCAGGAACTTGATCCTCTATCACTTAGCCTTACTTTTTTCTACTGGCAGAAATTAATATATCAAGGCTTTTTTAAGTTGTAAGGTATCACAGAAGTCACACAAGACATTGGCCAAGAAATGACCATGCATAGCATGCATGCAGATAGTTTCTCTAGAAACTAAAATGTGAAAGGGAAGAGAGCTATAGGAATAGAGAAATTACTTGAAATTATGTGGTGTGTCCAGCAGTACCATTGCTGGGTCTTTTTCCCAAGGAGATCAGAAAAAAAGGGGGTATAAACCCTATTTATAACAGCTCTCTTTGTGGCAGCAAAAAACTAGAAATTGAGGAAATGTCCATCAATTGAAAAATGGCTGAAAAAGTTGTGGATTATATAATTGTGACTGCAATATTACTATACCATAAGAAATAATGAGTAGGCAATTTAAAAAAAATCTTAGTTCTACATGACATAATGAATAGTGAAATAAGTAGAAACAAGAGAATATTATATATAGCTACAGACTTAATATTTGGAGAATAACTTGTGAATATTCACTTCTAGAGTATGAACCAAAAAATGGAAACACAAAAGATACAAAAGAAATTACTTCATGCAGAAAATACTAGGAGAGGTGTAGAGTAATGTCATAGAAAACAGGACAGGAAGCAGTTATGCTGAGGTTAGTCAAATAGAAAAGGAAGGGACAATGATGCCCATGTGGTAGGAAAGGAGATAGAGAGTCAAGAAGTGGGGTTTCCATGGTAAGAATGCCATAGGATTGGTGTTGTATGAAAGAGTCAGTTGGCTAATCATAGAATTTAAATAAAGGATCTCTAAAATCCCTGCTAGTTTAAATCCTATGACTAGTCTATGGTCTGAGAGTGTTATTTGTTAGTTAAAGGATAGAGAAGAAGAAGAAGAAATGATGTTGTTGACATTTTTGAACAATAATTTTTGGGAGGGAGATAATATGTATCATATAACTTAGGAAAAGTTATGTCAATTTGTTATCAAAATAAATGAAATTTAAAAATTAAAAATGATTTTGTTATCTTTTCTTTTTTATATCATCTACATTTCCTCTTGTATGCCTACCTCTATCTGCTACCAGAGAGCCTTATAACAAAAAAAAAAACCTTATAACAAAGATTTTTTAAAAAGAAAATGGAGAGAAAGCATCAAAACCAATCAATGCATCAAAAAAGGATAGGAAAGATAAGATAGGAAATGTTCCACACTCATGGACCATCCCCTATCACTTCTGTGAAGGAGTGGAGGGAGTTATCTTTTCCTATCTCTTCTTTGGGGCCAATGTTGTCCTATGTAATCGTATAACATCCACATTCTGTTAATGGGTAGTTATTCTTTCCATTACCATCTGGTGGTTCTTAACCTTTTTTGTATCATGGACTCTTTTGGTGGTTTGGTGGGTTAACAACTTTGTTGTAGTCACTGTCTATTATGTTCTTGGTTTTGCTTATGTTACTTTGCATTAGTTCATCTAAATCTATGCTTCTTTGTATTCATTATATTCGTCATTTCTTACAGTACCATTAGTATTCCCTTATATTCATGTACTACAATTTATTTAGTCATTCCCCAAGTCTATGAGCATTTACTTTGTTTCCAGTTCTTTGCCACCTATGCGGATGACTTATTGGAAGCAGGCCCACCTGTAGACTCTCCTCTCTACTCCAGCCTACCTCTTCTAGGTTTTGTTTGGTTTTTTTTTTCCATCAGTGGATAATAGAAATTTCCATAAGAATCCTGTGGTTGAAAGAAACAAAGAGAATGAAAGCCTCTAAAAATCATCACTTTTTAGAAAGTATTAATTCTGAAGGGCATAAAGTGATATTAAATTATGAAAATTTGCAAATTATAAAGCCAAAGCAATGAAACCTTTTCATCATAGACATTTTGCTGGGAAGAGCTGAGAAGCAATGAATTAGAACACACCCTGTCTACTACAGGTTTTTCTCAGCAGGTCAGATATCATAAAATGCAAAAAGACAAATGGTCGCTGCCATCCATTTCTTTTTTGAATGCACCATTAGACTGGTGCCTTTGAATGTATCATTAAGATTTACTACAGATTCTCTAATGGCATGACAGTGCTTGAGACAAATTCTGTCTAATATAGTTAGAATGTTACCATAGGCGGCACAAGGCAAAATTACTATGTTATGCTAGGAAGAAAAATGGATGTTCTCAGCTATGAAAATACCAGTGAGAATGAAGAATCTGTTCAAAATGTTTTTGCCTAATTTACCACTTTTATATTATAATGAAATTCACATGAATTTCACATTCATGGGCAATTTGGGGCAAAGCTTCTTCCAAAGTGATTTTTTTTTTTAATGCGGAACAAAGACAACTGAGTTCAAGAACATGATCTTTTTTTTCTTTGATGAAAAAGGAAAATTGCATGCTCTAGGAATGCAATTATCATTGAGAGCCAGTGTTATGTCCCTGAGGAGATGAACTAGGGGAATATTTGTCTGAGCAGTATACTTTCTGTTTGTCAAGTTGTGTGTGTGTGTGTGCATGCATGTGCATGTGTGTGTGTGTGTGTTTGTGTGTGTAATAAAGGTAATGGAACTGGATTAAGAAAGGAAGCTTCAGACCTGTGATAAGTGAGAAAACCCTAGTCAAACGATGCCTAAGAAGAATTCCAAGACTACTATTTCTCCCCTTCACCCCCACTGCTGACTTACTCTCTCATTAGCCTGCCTTACTAGGATGTGGTCTACCAAATGTCATCAGTATCTTAAGGCACTTACTGTACTGTCCACAAAAGTTGTTTTCCCATCAGGAAAAGTTCTTCAAAGTGTTACCTTAATTTTTTGCCCTTAATTTAGGTAAACGAGAAAGGAAGCAAAGAATTGCAAGCTTTTAAAGTTTATGAAACCTAATATATAAAAGTTGGTGCTTTAGAGATGAAGTCTCTCCTCTTTATTTCCAGAAGTTTCTTATTCAAAGTCCATGATTTGTCCAAGGTCACATAGCCAGAGCCAAACACAATATTTGTCTCTTGCTATCTCTTGTGAATCTCTTTGGTTAAAAAAAAAACAGATTAGCAGTTTGTGTCAACCTTTAACATGATTTTGTTAAGTCTGGCATCTGAAAAGCTAGTATCAGTAGTACTAAAAGCAGATGACCTAGTACCTTTTCCAGTGGTCATGGAGCAAGAGGACCATGTTATAACCAAGAATCATTTTGACATCATCAGAGGCAGTGAAGATACATGAAAATATTACTTGTGGCTCTTTGGTACTGCTATGCAAATATCAGTCATGTTGTCTCCCTTTGCATTGCAATCAACTCAAGCTAAAAGTGGTCAATGAGATAATCCCAAGAGTGGCATTAATTTAGACTCATGAAAGATACAAAGGAAAATGGAGCATCTATGATTTTCAAGATGTTAAGTCTGGATGGACCAATCATTTGATGAATTTCATTGGGATCTCTTGCTGCAGGACTCTGTGAAGGGAAAACGAATGTCCAATGTGGGAGTTAAACTACCATAGATGGAAGACTTTACATGATAATTTTAAAAATATGTGAGTAGGAGCAATGGTGACATCTTGTGTCAGGTTAAAAAGTAACAGTATCTGAATTCCTTATGGATTTTGCAGGAAATACTTCAGCTGACCTGTCTACTTCTCATCTCTATCTTTTGCTTATAGTTTTCTGATTAAATAATAAAACAAAAGCCTTCATTTCTAGGGAGCAATAATGATCCTAGCTGCTTCAGGGCACTGTGCTACAATGTTCACTCAGGCACAATGCTCATTTTCCTGCTTTGGACCATTTCTTTTTGTGATTGCTTTAAGGAGTTCAGGAGTCACAAGCAATTTCTGTATCCATGAGATATTTCATGTGATGAAGACCATGTGGATGCCAGATCTGGACCTTTAACAAAAATGGTGGCAGCAGATAGAGAGCCAGGTCTGGTATCAGGAGGATCTGGGTTCAAATCTAGCCTTGGATACTTCCTAGCTATGTGACCTTGGGCAAGTCTAGCCCTCATCACTCTTCTGTCTTAGAAACAATACATAGGATAGATTCTAAGATAAGGTAAGGATTAAAACAAAAGCAAAAAAGCAAAGATTTTGGATATTCTAGCCACACCCCATCCACTCTGAAAAGCAAAGTACAAGATAAGTCAAAGTGGAAGCACCAAGAAACATAATAGAAAGGCTCTGAACTTCAAGAGTTAAAGAAACTGGCTTCAGACCCCATCTCTCTTAGTGTTATCCTGTGCAAAGTAGTTAACCTCAGGTTTTCTCATCTGTAGATAGAGTGGGCTGGATCAGGGGATCTCAAAAGTCTCTTCCAACTCAAAACCTTTGGTCCTGCAAAATTAATTTTAATACCTTCTTATACTTAAGAACATAAGTATGGTGGAGGGCAGTCCTGTGGTACCAACATCTGAAATAACTCCCCCAGGCCAGGTTGTCTCTGGAGACAATTAGATATCCAAAAGAATCCAGACTTCAGTGAAAATGTGAGATTGGACTGAGCATCCTGGCTCCATATCATGGAACTAGTCTAGAACCAAACATGTTTGCCTTAGTCAGCTAAATTGACTGGAACACCAGGACTGGAGTCAGGATGGCCTGAGTTCAAATCTAGCTAGCCTTGGACACTTTCTAGCAACGAGCAAGTTATATAACCTGTTTGCCTCAGTTTTCACAACTTTAAGATGAGGATTATGATAGCACCTACCTCTCAGGGTTGTTGTGAGATAATATTTGTAAGGCACTTTGCAAAAACCTTGAGTCCATGACATGTAAGGATGGGTTGAAGCAATTGCGGATGTTTAGTGCAAAGTTTAGAATTGGAGATCGAGCCTATTCTTTGTAATTTTGCAACATGCATTTCCAATTGTTATGTGTTAGTTGTTCTTTCCATTTACATCAAAGATTCTTAATCTTTTGGGTGTCATGGATACCTTTTAGCAGGTTAATAATGCCTATGGATCCCTTTAAAAAAATTGTAATTCAAGATTACAAAGGATATCAATTATATTGAAATAATTATATATTCCTCTATTTTTTTAAACCCTTACTTTCCATCTTAGAATCAATACTTTGTATTGGTTCCAAGGCAGAAGAGCAGTAAGGGCTAGGCTATGGGGGTTAAGTGACTTGCCCAGGGTCACACAAATAGGAAGTATCTGAGGCCAGATTTGAAACTAGGACCTTCCATCTCTGGGCCTGGCTCTTAATCCACTGAGCCACCCAGCAGCCCCCTCCTCTATTTTTTTTAAAACAACAGAAATCAGACAAGGTAAATCTAAGAATAAACCAGATAATATAAAGAGACGATGAGCCTTCCTACTAGGAACAAGATATCCCAGCTCTCCTGAAAATAAGTCCCAGATCTCACCCAAGGGGAATTTCCCCAGGCTCCAGTTTAGAAATCTATAGCCATGAACTGAAAGGAAAATAGAGTCAAGTCAGCAAGCATTTATTTAGCATCTACTATATTCCAGACATTGTTCCAAGAGCTGGAGGTACAAAGAAAGGCAAAAGGGCAGGCCCTAATCTCAAAAAACTCAGAGTCTAACAGGGACGACAACATGAAAAGAACTATGTAAAATCAAGTTATAAATTGGACAGAAGAGACTCAGAAGGAAGGAACCAAGATTAAGGAGGTCTGGGAAGGTCTCCTTGCAAAAGGTAAGATTTAACTAAAAACTAAAAGGAGCTAGGGAAGCCACAAAGTGGAGATGAGGAGGGAGAGAATCCCAGGCATGAAGAGATAGTTAAGAAAATGCTCAGAGCCAAAAGATGGAGTGTCCTATTCAAGTAAGAGCAAGACCCCCTGTCACTGACCTCAGAATATAGGGAGAAGAGTAAGGTATAAGAAATCTGGAAGGAGAGGAAAGTTGTGGAGAACTTTAAAAGTCAAACAGTATTTTATAGGTGATGCTGGAGGTCAGAGTGAACCACTGACATCTCTTCCAGCAAGCCAGGACTTAATTCAATGGTGACCCTTTCAGGTTTCCAGCTACCTCATTCTATTCCTGGCCAAGCCCCTTCCCATCCCACAAAGTGACCATAAGGAGAAGGACTCAATCTCTCTTTCTCTAATCTGGGCTATTTTTTTTTAAAAAAAACTCTTACTTTCCATCTTAGAATCATTACTATATATTGGTTCTAAAGCAGAAAAACAGTAAAGGCAAGTCAATGGGGGTTAAGTGGTTCACACAGCTAGAAAATTTCTGAGCTCACATTGGAACCCAAGACCTCCCATCTCTAGGCATAAAAGCTATCTACTAAATCGCTTAGCTGCCCTTGGACAGGCTCCTATTGCTACACACATTCTCGCCTCTGATGCTACTCCTTCCAAGTCAACATCTGGTTAAAGACCCTTTTAAACTTTACTCTTTTATACAAAAGTCCTTCACATGAATACACAGCACCAAGGTTAATTTCTCTCAAGGAACCAAACAAGCTCAATACTGGTCATTTTTTATTAGTCTTTCCTTTTTCCCTTGGCTGTGCTGGATGGTGTGACAGCTAATTTTCACTTTCCTTCATGTGCAGAATCAAAGGGAGAAAGGGGGCTTGATGCTAATCTCACAGCACATGCTGGCAGTTAAGGAAACCCAGGAGAGAGAAGATGAGTGCTAGCACAGCAACAGAATCATCCTGCTGTTATCAGGCTACTTATTCTGCGTTGTCACCTCTATTCCCCACTTCAGTCAGTCAGTGCCAGGCAGGTTAAGAGTCAGGGACTGGGCAAGCCTGCCAGGACTTTCAGGAAATATTTTACCCATCTCTGCATTAAGCTCTTCTCTTCCTTTCCAAAAGACCAATCAAGTAATACAGACCCTTGCTATTTTCTTATTGGAAACAGGTAGAAACATCTGTATTATATAATGTACTGATGAGTAAGTGTTAACACTGTCAGGGAGGCAGAACATTTAGGAAGTAGGGGCAGAATGATGGGGCTGCAAACAATAGTCCTAATGAGAGTGTGTTCGTTTAACTCAGAGGTGTCGAATGCTTAGCCAAGGACAGAAAAGAGATTAAGAGGATGTCCTAATTTTTCCACATCCCCTTCAACATATATCATTTCCCTTTTTTATTGTGTTAGCCAGTCTGATGGGTGTGAGGTGGTACCTACAGATTGAAATATAGTTTGTAAATCTTTTTTTAAAACAAATTTAAAAAAATAAAAATTAAATACCATTACTTTTTTCCCAATTTATTTAATTAATTAATTAATTTAGGGTCTGGTTACATGATTCATGTTCTTTTCCTCCCCTTCTCACTCCCTTCTCCCATAACCAATGAGCAAGTCCACTGGGTTTTACATGAGATACCACTACATTTTAAAGCTGGATAGAGATACGGCCCAAAAGGATTTTTAGGTATGGACTTGTAGTCTCCTTTTCTATTTGAGTTTGATCTTTACTTTAGCTCAGCATGTGGCTGCCTGTTAACAAAAGCAAGGAGAGAGGGCAGCAAAGTGGCTCAGTGGATTGAGAAACAAGCCTGGAGACAAGAGGTCCTGGGTTCAAATGTGTTCTCAGACACATTTTAGCTGTGTAACAACTCCAGTTCTAGTTGGTAACAACTCTAAGACAGAAGGGTAAGAGCTAGACAATTGGGGTTAAGTGACTTTCCCAAGGTCACACAGCTAGGAAGTGTCTGAGGTCATATTTGAACCCAGGTCCTTCTGACTTCTGCTTCTGATAGCCTTTCAGATAACAATCTTTCTCAACCATACCCCTCCTTCATGTTTACTCTTCTCTAGAGCAGGCATCCTGTTTCTCCAATTGGACCTTATATTTCACGGCCCTGAGACCTTTCACCGTCATAGTTACCCGCTTCTGGACTTGTTCCTAATTGTCAACATCCTTCCCCAAACTGGGTACCCTTAGATAACTATATTAAACTAGATGTAGGCTCACCAGGGCATTGTATAGTGGTACTGTTCATTTAATTAAAAACTGAGAAAGGTTACACATCACTACACTAGTTCCCAGATGGATTCTAGAGTTAAATGGATGGTGGTTATCACTTCAATTTCATTCCCTAGAATCTTTAGCTTCCTTCATGGCTCAGTTAATGCATTACTTCCTATAGGAAGCCTGTAGTTGTTTGCATTCTCCTTTTCCTTCAATGTGGCATATCATCTCCCACAAGTTCTTATTTCTGCACCTCTTTGAATCCTTCACTTCCTTCAAGGCTTAGTTTATGTGTCATCATCTATAGGAAGCCTGCCTACTTATTTGTTCTCTCATTCACCTTAACTCAAATAATTATGTATATACTTTCTTGTTTACATGTAGTATCTTCTCAATAGAAAACATAGCTCTTGAACTGGAGGGAACAATTCTTTGTTTTGTCTTTGTATCTCCAGCACCTGACATAATGCTTGTTGATCCTTCATTCTGAAGAGGACTTGACTTGCCAGTAGACTGGATGTCAGCGAGACACAATTGCACAAGGTTTTCAGCCTCACTCTCTCTTCCAGTCAAAGAAGGCCAGTGGTAAGATAAAAGTCAGTTATGACAGAGAATGCTATCTACCTCAAAAAAAAAAAAAAAAAAAAGAACTGCTGGAGTTGGATGGATGAGGATCAAAGCATATTCTCTTTCACATCAGTGTATTTATGGTTTTATTTGGGGGGTTGGGGTTTGTATGAGTACAATAATGGTCAATATGGAAGCGTGTTTTGCATGATAATAAAAGAGATAAGTCAGGACAACTGATGTTGGCCCAGTGGATGCCTTGGTATCATCAATGTCTGACCAAGCTCTAGGCACTCATAGTACCTGCTTCAGCCACCTTAATGGCATCAGAACAAATTGTTCTCACCCAATCATTCCACCTGAGGGAAAATTTAACATGCTTGGGGAAGACAGCACCATAACTGATCTACCAGTTTGAAAATTGTCCATTACCCTAATAAACATAGACTGGTTTACCTAGACAGTTTTTACCAGGGTTTGGTCACTGTGCATACACAGATGAGATCTGGGTGGCAAGTAGACACCAAAAGTGAATGAGAAGCCCTGAAAAGGCTCAGCAAGCACTCACAACAAAGGTGCTAGTCTTCTCTGAATATCCCATACATCCCAATTTTTTCATGCAAAAGACAATAAATGATTGTTGGATTGGAATGAAGAGTACACCAACAGCCTGAGTGGTGAGAGCTCTGAGCCCTTTCCTTTTCTCTTTTGGCATACCTTTATAAGAGGTCTGGGGAACTAGTGACTAAAAAGGACGTAATCTCCCTTCCGTCTAAATGAGTAAGACTTTGCCCATTGAAGTTCTAGATAAATACAGCATGACTCTTGCCCTCTCTGCAGAATAAGTCCCATATTTTTTTCTGTATCACAGTTTCAGAAAGTGTAAAATGAGAAAAAAGAAATAGATTTATTTCAGAGGAATAGTCTGCAGATTAAGTTAGACATTCTGAGTTTACCTGAAAAGCCTAAATACTCCTCTCCCCTGTGTTTAACAACTCTATATTCTGACATGTTTGTGGATACATCATTAAAGGATCATAAAAACAATCTGTCTTCTGGGATGTATAAAAGCTTAATGACTCCTTATCTTGTTGTTCAAGACCCTCTATAACCTAGCTCCAAAGTACCTTCCTTTTTTTTTAGTAATAAACTTTAATTTTTTTCCCAGATTACACTTCAATACAAGTTTTCAACATATGTTTACTGATATTTTACAATCCATGTTCTCGCTCTCCTTCCCACCCCTCCCAAGAAGGTAGGCAATAAGATATAGACTGTATATATATTATCATATAATACATATTTCCATGTTCATCATGTTGTGAAAAAAGATACATATTACTTTCACTAGAGAAAAATTCATGGAAGAAATAAAATCACTGCAGTGTAATACAATAAACATATTTCAATTTGCATTAGGATTACATCTATTCCTTCTATGGTGGCAGATATCTTTTTTAGACATGAGTCTCTTGGAGTTGTTCTGGATCCTTACCTTGTTGATAATAGTTAAGTCATTCACAGTTGACCCCCATACATTATTGCTGCTACTGTATTCAGTATTCTCCTTGTTCTGCTCACTTTACTTTGCATCACTTCATATAAGTCTTTCCAGTTTTTAATGGGGGATGTTGAGATCATCTTATTTGCCATTTCTTAGTGTCTTTCTTTTTAAGTTTAAATTTATTTTTTTCTCATAAGCTTAACTGCCATAATATAGATGAATCAACAAAATACATAAAGGATATATCTTTGAGAATTAAATTTTTAACTATTTATATATTTTTTATTCATTTTAATAAATACAAGTTTTCAGTCTCTTTTCAAAAAAGTCTATATGATTGCTTAACAGGTATACATATGCTTAACACCCACAATAAAAATTAAAAATGAATCACATTAATTCTTTATGGAGTAAAATTTTAACTATTTACATCTTTTGTTCATTTTACAGAGAAAATGCATTTTTCTCTCTCTCTAAGTCAGTCCAAATACCTGCAGTGTTTGATTGCTTTTGTCATTGAATGCCCATGTGCACACACACACACACACACACACAGAGAGCTATGCCCTTCTCATTTTGACTATCATCCTCTGCATCTGGTTCCATCCCTTCTTTTCTTCCTTGCATTGTTCACATTTATTAAGTCTTATGGCACTCTAACACATTAATATACCATAATTTATTTAGTCATTCCTCAAATCATTTCAGTGTAATACAATAAACATTTTACTATTTATGATTTTCAAATCATTCTTCTTTCCACCAGGGAGAAATATACATTTTAGATAAGATGTGGTCCACGTCTTTAAAAAATTCACAGTCTAAAATGTAAAACCCAATGGAATTGCTCATTGGCTAAGGGAGGGGGGTTGGAAGGAGGGGAAAAGAACGTGAATCGTGGAACCATAGAAAAATATTCTAAATCAAATAAATAAATAAACTTAATTTTTAAAAATTCACAGTCTGCATAACTAATAAGAGATAACGTCAATAAAACTGATAAAATATACAAAATTACATAACAAATGCACTGATCAGCACGAGGTTACAAATTAAGTATTTCAGAAGGTATGAGAAAATAAGTTTTCTTAGAAGAAATGGTACTTCATTTGGGTTTTATAGAATGCATCTTGCTTCTATGCTTTTTAGCATGGTGTTTTCAGTGATATTGGAAGGCTTCACTTAGGACAATGGTGACATCAAGGTCAGGTATTGTACCAATGGTAAACTATTTAACTTGAAAAGACTACAAGCCAAGGCTAAAATGGAAGGAGAAATGGTGTACAACTTTCTATTGGCAAATGATTGTACACTCAATACAACCTCTGCTGCTTGAGCTATAATTTGGGTCTGACAATTAACACCAAGAAAACAAAGGTTTGGATCAGCTGGGTAGCTCAGTGTATTGAGAGCCAGGCCTAGAGACAGGAAGGTCCTATGTTCAAATCTGGCCTCAGACACTTCCCAGCTGTGTGACCCTGGGCAAGTCACTTAACCCCCATTGCCTAGTCCTTTCCACTCTTCTGCCTTGGAGCCAATACACAGTATTGACTCCAAGATGGAAGGTAAGGGTTTTTATTAAAATTTTTTAAAAAAAGAAAAGAAAGCAGAGGTTCTCCACCAGCCAGCACTTATACCATTTATCTGTGGAACCATCAAATACAACAAATGGAGAAATTCTGAATGCTATGGATAAGTTCACTTATCTTATAAGTGTACTTTCCCATGATGTCCACATGGATGATGAGGTTGATGTATACATCACCAGAGCTAGCTCTGTTTTGGGGGCTTCAAGGAGGAATATGGGTGAGAAGAGGTATTAGACTGCCTACCAAACTGAAAGTATACAGAGCCATTTTGTTGACCTCATTGTTGTAAGCCTGTGAAACCTGGACAGTATACCAACACCATGCTAGGAAACTAAATGTCTTCCATTTCAATTGTCTTAGGAAGATGCTGAAGATCACCTTGCAAGATAAGGTACTAGACACTGAGGCCCTTTCTCTTAGCTGAATTGACAAAAATTTAAATTCCAGAAAGCACAATTCTGATGGGCTGACCACATTGTTCCAATGCCAAACACATTTGCCTAAAAGACTATTTTATGGAGAACTCACACAAGGCAGGGCTCACACACAGATCAGAAGAAATAAAACAAGGATACTCTAAAAGTTTCTCTGAAGAACTTTGGTATCAGTTTTGAGACATAGGAGACACTGGCACAGGACCATCCAGCATGACATGCCCACATAAAAGAAGTTGCTGTGCCCTATAAGCAAAGCAGAATTATAATATCTCAAAAGGAATATAAGATCTGCAAATTTAGAGGCATATCCATCTTAGATGTTCATTTAGTTTTTTATGCCTAATTTGTGGTAGACTCATCCAAGCTCATAATCATCTGATAGGCCACAGTTGGACAGATGTAACACTGACCTCAACATAGTGATTGATGTCTTTTTTAATTTCTTTCAGTACAAAGGACAACAGCCAACCAACAAAATGCATCGAAATACAACCTATGAAGAGGGGAAGAAGGCAAGAGAAACATATACAACAGCCCCTAAACAAATGTAGATGAACAAATAACATTTCAACAAATAAATACTATTTATGAAACTTAATGGAAGTTATCATTTACCTAGTTGTTCTAGCCCCAAGTAAGGAGAAAAATGAAAACAACAAAAGGGGCAAAATAGAGGGAAAAGAAAAAGGAAAACCCAAACTTTCCTTCTTAGAAGTTGTAATAAGCTTCCAGAATACAGAATTCCAGAATATGGGGCTCTCTTCCAACAAAGAGATTAAGGACTTAAAGTTAAAAAGAAGTCATCCTACTCAGTCTTAAGTGAGAAATCAAATTGTCCAAGTAAACTTCTTTTGATATTTTTGGCTTTCTATTATATTGTCTATATTTGCCTACTTTTTCATTATTTCCTTTCATCCTTTTAAAATATCCTCTAAATCTAGCTTCAAGTTCCCTAATTTTTTTAAACCTCTTCAAGCTCTTTTTTATTTCCTTTCATAATTTTCTTGCTATAGTTAATTTATACTTAAATTCTGTAAAGGTGTCAGTTATCTATTTGAGAACCTCCCTTAGGGATCTCTCTTCCCATCTATTTTGCTTTGCTTTGTTCATTTTCATTTTTAGTAAGTTTTATTTTTCTCATGGGGCTTCTTAACTGTTCTTCTCTTTGGCGTTTCTGTTTTTATGTTTAATGGGCATGAAAGAGCCATGCTACCTACCTCGCAATCTTTTACTTTACTATTTTCTGCAACCTTCCTATGTCAACATTAATTCACACTAGTTCCCTGAATGTATTCTACATACACTCAAATATTCTACTAAAGAACTCATTGTTCTTTCTTCCCATCATTTTCGCTTCTTCTTCTTCTTGCTTTTGCTCAGTGTCCCCCATGACTGAAATGGAGACTTCTCCCTTAGACATGTATCTCATTCTACTACTCTTATTCCCCAAGTAAAAAATGTCTTTCTCCCCTTATATTCCTCAGAAAATTTTGCCTGTTACCTCTCCTTTGCACTTCTTACATTCCACTTTGTATTGTAAACACTCTTGTTATATCTTGCTCCTGAATTACTATTAATATATTATAATAAAATATACTATTAATACAGATGGATTATATCATATGTAAATAAACTTATAAGCTTTTTGAAGGCAAGATTGTCTTTTTTATCTTTTTATCTTAAAGGCCTACTCAGATACCCTTTTCTTTTTAAAACCCTTACCTTCTCTCTTAGAAATAATACCGTGTATTGCTTCCAAGGCAGAAGAGCAGTAAGGGCTAGGCAGTGGGGGTTAAGTAACTAGTTCAGGGTCACATAGCTAGGAAGTATCTGATGTCAGATTTGAACCTAGAACCTCCCATTTCTAGGTCTAGGCTCTCAATCCACTGAGCTACCCGGCTGCCCCATCAAATAACTTTTAAATAGAAGGCTTTTAATAGACTCTAATGGAATGTTTGCATGAGCTATCTCCCACATCTGGAATATATTTCATCCTCATTTCTGCCTCTTAAAATCCTTAGTTTCCCTCAAAGTTCTACTTAGGTGTTACTTCCTATAAGACGCCTTTCCTGAACACCTAGTCATTTGTGCTTTCTCAACATATTAAGTATTTACTTATTTGTTGATTCCACAAATAGAATACAAATTCCTTGAGGATAGAGACTATTTGGGGGGTGTACTTTGTGGCTGCCCCTTATATCTCCAGTCTAGCATAACTAGTACTAAATAATGTTGATTTGAATTGAATTTTATAATGCAGAAATAGACACCCCAAAGTAAAGCTATCTCAAAAGCTTCCCTCAGGTGTTAAAATTGTATCTTGTCCAGTCTCCCTGCTCCACTCTTCTAATTAGTATATGTCAGTTTATAAGTAGCCAGGATAAAATACCATTATCAGGAAGTAAAATTTCAAAGAAGAATCTAGAAGTCTCATAGAAACTGTCTCAAAGATCAAAGGAGCACAATTTGCAAACTGTCACTTATTAACTAAAAATCACTTCCCTGGATGTGTTAAATCACAGGAATTCATCTAGACCTTGCTGTCAGATCTAGATATCTGCAGTAGGACCAGCAGAACACCAAATGGTACTGATAACTTTGAGATGATGTGAGTGAATTAATGAAATAATCCCCCAAGGTGGCACAGATAAGTTATTCTGTCCCTAGCAAAATCCTCTAAAAAGAGATTCCAAACTCCTACTCCCTAGCATTCCTCCTCTGTCTGGGTCCATGCTGCTAAGTACTCCCATCTCTAATCCACCATTACATAAATTACTTTTCCCCACACCACCTGTCTTCTTCCATCACCCTATTCCCATGTGGTCTGCCTCTGTGCCTTCTCCCCAGCTCCCTCCATTTATCTCCATCCTTTCCCTGTCTTGCCCCTGCATCCTCTGTGGTTTTTTAAAGTGTGGATGAAGCATTACTCCCTGCTGTCATCATGTTCTTTCCCAGGGAGGGTCCAAAGAACCAGGGATGCCTGACCTCATGTTATAATTCCATAAATTAATTAGCAGTTCAGTTGGCATAGCCAGCAGAGTGCTCCATGGGAAACATCATTGGCTGGCTAATTAGCCAGGAGAGCCAAACTATTTGGAATTTCAGCCAATGGGTGTGGCATGGCTAGCAATTCTATTCTTTACTCTGCATCTATTCAAAAGTATCTTGCCCATTTCTTTCACTGTTTGCTTTACTACTTCCTTCCAGAAACAGCAAAGCACTTATTCACATGCTCATTCTTGAAAGCACCAGGGCTTGCATTCTGAACCAAAGGTAAACATTTGAGCCCTCACAAATGAAGTATATGTAAAGAGTTAAAAAGTTGTTACAAGGTATTGTAAATGGGAATGTTTTCCTAACTACCTGATGTTTTTGTGTGTTCTCCCCTCCACCCTTTTTTATTTCCTGGGCAAAGAAACATTGTTCTAGCTCCTTCCCCCTCTATTTTTTCAGGATACAGGTTTTCTTTCTCTCATGTACTATCCTTTTCCCTTTTCTGTCCTAGGAGACTCCTTCTCTTCCCAGATGCAGAGCCTCTGAAAGGACCCAAGTCATGTATGCTTCCTGCCCACCCTCCTTTCTCTTGCTAAATTGCCCCACCTGTACTGACTAAAGAAAGCCTATCCCTGTCCCACAGCTATGTCTACCCCAATCTCTAGCCCATCATCTTTCTCCAACAGACTTTTAGATTGGTGAAGTGAGCCATGTTGTATTTTTGCATCATAGGTCCCTGCATAAGAAGGGCAAAGTTCCTACATCTTGGGTCCCAGGCTGTTTTTCCACTAAGGAAGTGGTTCCCAAATGTTTTTTGGCCTACCGCCCCCTTTCCAGAAAAAATATTACTTAGCCCCCTGGAAATTTTTTTAAATTTTAATAGCAATTAATAGGAAAGATAAATGTACCTGCGGCCATCACCGCGTCCCTGGATTGCCGCAGCACCCACCAGGGGGTGGCGGCTCCCACTTTGGGAATCACTGCACTAAGGCATTTGGGAGAGAGAAGACATCTCTTTCTTTCCCACAAAAACACAGATACAGGTGAACTGCCAGCACTGCTTATGAAGGTTTTGTTTGTTGGAGGGCTGCAATGGGAATATCCTCTGCATGTGCCCCATGAATGTTTCCCATGGAGCACTCTGTTGACAATCCAGGCCTGAGTGAGGTAGTTTGGGGAAGGTATAATCAAGCTGCCTACAGGTGCTTTAGGGAATTAGGTAATTGTCATTAAAAACTTCACCCCCTCCTACCGTTTTCTATCCCTTCGGAACATTCCAATCCAAGTTTTGCCCCAGAAAAATGGAAAAGGAATCTTTTGTTCCCATGCTCAACAGGGACCCTTGAGGAATCCATACAGTACTGGATATGTCAGAATGCAGGGAAAATATGCTGACATCTCTGAACCATTGCTTGTCACAATGATAGAGAACAATGGGAGAATCTCTGAACAGGTGAGTTGAAGAGCAACCTTAGCTCCAATCCCACCCACTTCCTTCCAGGAAGACAGAGCTAAGGAAATAAATGAAGAAGACCTAAGAGGTAAGGAACTCGCCCTCTGGTCCCAAGACAAGAATAAGGGACTGCAAGTTGGAAGGTGAAGGACTGGAGTTACATGAAGTTAGACCCTTGACTATGCTTGAGATACAAAGCATTCTTAAGAATTTGTAACAGCCAGGTGAAAAAACTACAGCATGGATGCATAGCTTATGAAGTCTTCTCTTAACACCTGAGGTTTTGTTATTTGAGGGTTAATAAACAGGAATTTTTTTTTAAAACCCTTACCTTAGAATCAATATTGTGTATTGGTTCCAAGGCAGAAGAATGGTGAGGGCTAGGCAATGGAGGATAAGTGACTTGTCCAGGATCACATGGTTAGGATGTATCTAAGAGCAAATTTAAACTCAGGACATTCTGTCTATAGCCTGGCTCTTAATCCACCAGGGCCACTAAGCTGATTCCTTAAATGGGAATTTGGGGGAGATTTGTGGCATACTGTGGAAAACTAAAATAAAAATTCAGTAACCTCTAAAAAATTAATCAATTTTATCATTTGGTATCATAAATACACATGCATTTATTATAAACAGTTAAATTTTGTTAAAAAATTTTAGTGTATTAAAGAATTATAGGCTACTGACTCTTTGGGAATACCTCCTCTTTGTCTCTACTACCCAGACTCAGGCACATGATTTTCTCCCATGGTGATTTTTGTAAGAGAAGAAAATCCTTAAAGCAGTTGCTGCAGCTACATAACTGGTTGCAAAGACTCTAAAGAGAGTGCAAGATACAAACGCTTGTAGAAATTGCAATTTTTTTTAAGTGTGCAGTATGTTGTTTTACTTGTTTTGCATATTAAGTAGATATAATCAAAAAATAAAGGTTTGGAGGTAGTGCCTAGAATTATTCATGGTCTTTTACATTTGTGGGATCCTGCACCTTTCCTCCTGAGAATGTTGAGGGATGGCTTGACCTTGATGGCTAGAAAAGTGAGACAACTGAGTGAGACGGTTGACATCTATATGTTGGGATGCCAGAATAACTGCCCACTTAAAAAACCCTTGGGAGCTTGTGAAAATAATTACATGCCCAGAGGAGACAATCCCTCTTTTCCTTTGCTCAGGTAGGTTTTTCTGGGCTTCCTGGAGGGCCACAGAGTCCAACTTTATTATGAGACTGGTCTTCTCTCAATAAACCTATTTTTGGCATGGAGACTTTGTTTCTTTTATTGGTGTTTCTGCTAATAGAATTTTTCCCACAGACGAAATGAGCAAAGTCAAGTACATTGTTGGTGAAACTGACTTAGTTCTACCATTCTGAAAAATGAATTCGAATTATGTAATAAAAGTCACTAAATTAATTATTTGTACTCTTAGTCTCAGGGATCGCTGGGGTATTTGGTAGGCATATATCCCAAGAGATAAATGCCAGAAAAGAAAGTACCATTCTATGACAAAATATTTGTAGTGATATTCCATGATAGCAAAACATTGGAAACAAGGTAGATGCCCATTTAAAGCTGAACAAATTGTGTCATATTCATGTAAATGAACATAATTGATGGAAGATAAGAAAAAAGTTAGATGGGCAGCTAGACACAACTTGCATGATAGTGACAATGTTATATTTTCAGGAAGTGGTCAAGATGCAAAATTCACATATTAGCAAATTAGTGCAAAATATGTCTTACAACAAATCATAATAATCATACTTTACATTTTAAGTGACTTTACAAACTACTTTCAAATCTTCACAACTGTGGAAAGCCAGCAAGACAAGCATTATTATTACAGATTAAGAAACTGAGGTTCACAAAGAAGTTATTATAAAGACCACACAAGTAATAATTCATAGAATTAGGAGTAAAATGGAGGCCCTTTGACTCATAGTCCAAGATTTCTTTCCACTTTACCATCAAAGATGCTCTCTCTCATTACTCCTTTTTATCATCATTTGAACTATTACTAAAAAAAATATTATGATCTTGCTCAAACAAACAAAAAATTATAGTTGAATATTTTTTCCAGTATAATGAGGTTCTTCCCATGAAGCATGTTCAAAATTGCCCTTTCAGTTTCAGTCAACTACATGGGAATATTTCTTCTTGGCCATGTGTGACTCTGGGCTTAGGGGCATGACTGAGAATCCCCTTACTGGCTGTGGAAGTGGAAGAGCTGATGACTCAGTGGATTTTTAAAGGGAGAAGTTCCAGCCTCAGCTCTTCCTTTCTGTCTGCAAATCATCTCAGGACAGTTTGGAGCCATTTCAGAGAAGGGTTGAGGAAAGGGGTAGCTTTCAGTTTCATCCACCCTGGCTTCCATGCAGCCATTGGTACACAGCATTTAAAGTACATGTTCTACCTCCCCTAGACTTAGGCCGGCTTCGAGCTTCCCCATTTATGTTTGGTTTTTTTCTTGATCTCAGGCTAATGAGTGTCTGTGCAAGAAGAATATCCCAAGGCTTGTTGGTGGCCTTGGGTTTTAAGATTCTGAGTCCCATTAGGTCAGAGCTGGAGAAGTCCCTGGCAACTGCTCCAGCACTCTTAGAGAGGCTGACTGGCAACAAGAAGATTGATCCAAGTCCGCTTACCAGCTGATATACACTTTGTGCTCTTTGGACAGTGTGGAGCTGAGGTGAAATGTAAAACGCCTAATTAGCAGTACTATGAAATGTTTTATGTTTTGATAGTGCATAAGTATCAATATCCCAGCTGATTATAACAGTCTGAGAAGGATTAAGTAACAATATTCTAGCTCATTATAACAGTAATCATGCTTTAAGCTTGTTTTTGCCAAATGTACACTTGTGGATGTTCTATGGCATTCTTTATTTATGTAAAAAATAAATACCTGGGGGCAACAGAGTGGCCCAGTGGATTGAGAGCCAGGCCTGGAGACAGGAGGTCTTGGGTTCAAATCAGACACTTCCTAGCTGTCTGATCCTGGGCAAGTCACTTGATCCCTATTGCCTGCCCTATCCTTAGTGTTCTTCTGTCTACGTAGTATTGGTTCTAAGACAGAAGGTATTGTTTAAAAAAGAAAAATAGACAAAAGAAAAATACCTGTTCCAAACATAAAAAAATATTATATTCATACAGTGTCCTATATGTAATTAACATGTATATTTTCTTTTGAGGGAAATCCTAGGTATTTATTAAACTAGGTATTAATTAAACTATTAATAATTCCTGCCCCCCATGCCCAGATTGCTGGGATAGGAGTTTAATGAGACAGAAGATGAGAAAAAGGAGGCTGACCTTCCCCAGACACTAGGCTCCCTCAAGTGGAATCAGGTTCAAAATTTCATGCCCAGAATATTGGGGCCCCTTAATACAGAATGGAGTGGTGAGCTCCTATGGGACCCAGCAAAGATTCCTCATTATTAGACCAGTATGATGAAATAGAACTTCTTCTAAGGAAGTAAAATTTCTTGGAATTTCTGAAAACCAATGCTGGAAGGAAAGGGAGTATTTGCTGATGCCCCTGTATAGACTGGTTCAAAGGGATATAAAGATGCATCTGAAACAGATAAATATTGAGCCCTTGGGAAACAGTCATAAGGGGCCTTCTCCCATGATATTATTATTTAGAATGCAATTTGTAAATTAAATAGACAGTTGAAGACCAGAAAACCTCTAAGCCCTGGGGCTGCTTTGACTTTTTCCTTATGGCATCTTCAGACTATAGCTAGAGGAGACCTCAAAGGCAATCTATTCAATTTTTTCAATTTACAGAGGAAGAAACTGGGGCCCATATAGGTTAAATGACGTGCCAAAGTCACACAATTAATTTTCAAAGTATGATTAGAACTCATGCCTTCTGATTCAAAAATGGTCCTCTTTTCATTGTGTCATATTTCTCTCCCCTACCATATTAATCACCTTCTGATAAGGATCCAGAGATCCTTTAGATAAGTCAAAAAAGGAGAATTATTCCTATTGTTTGTTTTTCTTTGTTATCAATTTTTCTCTGAGCAAATCCATTTCAGCCCTAGGGAAATGTGGGGTAAAGAACGCTACCCACATCCAGAGGAAGATCTGCAGGAGAGGAAACATAGAAGATAAACAATTGCTTGAATGCATGGGCTGAGGCAGACATTATTGGGGATGTGGACTCGAAACTACCACACCAATGCAACTAACAACAATTTGGAAATAGGTCCTGAACAAGGACACATGTTACAACCAGTGGAAATGTGCATCTGCCATGGGTGGGGGGAGAGCAGGGGGTGATGGGGAAAGTAGGAGAATGAATCATGTAACCATGTTAAAAATGAATATTAATAAATGTTTAATAATATATAAAAAAAAAAAGAAAAGAAAAAGAAATGTGGGTCTTTATTCATACAGAAGTCCAGAATTAAATCCTTTAAGCCCTTTAACAAGCTCCTTTTAACCAATGCAACATCATATAGCTTCCTTTAAAAAGGCGGGGCACACCTTAAGTTCCTCAAAACCTCTCAAAGTCCATATCAGTAGTGACCACATCTCCAGTTTAGCCCTGTTTCCTATAGAGCTCCCTTCCATGGGATATGTCACTAGACAATTCTCCATGGAACTATGGCCAGTGTTCAAGTTATAAATGATGAAATGTTACATTTAATGGACATTCTTCAAGGATAGGAAAATTGTAGCTACAATCAGCAACTTCTTGGACATTATAAAAATGCCTTCTTTGTTCTTAATGTCCTTGATTCAGTTCATTTCATCAGATTCTTAACTATGCCAAGTTCTGTTTCCAAATCAACTTGGGAGGCTGGGAAAGGCCTATTTTAAGCGTGGACATCTGACCAGGTGGTTTTCCCTTAAGCCTCTGGTCAGGCTTATTCTCTCCACACAGTTGTAGCCAAATGTCACTGAGGGAGAAGCATTTGGCATGTCTCTCTGACTTACTTAGGACTCTTCCTCATGCCATGTTCCCTGGAGCTTTAAAGTCCTTTTGCCTTTGTGTTCACCTTTATTTTTCTCATTTTATACAGGGTGGATACCTGTCTAATGCCACTAAAACTGTTTAAACAAGTCTGGCCTGTTTGTACATAGTGATTGATGAGTACTTTTATAATCTTTCTCAACAACCAGGCAGGACCAAGAGACCAGAACAAGGAGTCTCCCCAAAAGAAGGCTAGTGGCCAAAATTGGGGAAAGAACTGGAAAAGAGGATTTGTTCTATGCCTTACAGTCGACCTTTCCCTTTCACTTCCTTGAACATGAATTAGCATTAATTGTAAGAGCTAATGGGCACAAGATAATCAAGGGTCCAAAGAAAAGGAAGAGCAACCAAGATTGTTTTATAAGGAAAAGAACTGAGATGAAGGAGCTCTCTAAGATCTATTAATTTTCCAACCTACTATAAGAAATTTTTCACTGCATTCTTAGAAAACTTGAATGTCCTTCAATAAAGGAATGGCTGAACAAGTTGTGGCATACGATTGTAAAGGAATGATATTGTGCCATAAGAAATGACAAACAGAATGATTGTTTTAAAAAAAAAAATCTGGAAATGTGTGGTACCTAGGTAGCTCAGTGGGATTGGAGAGTCAGGTCTAGAGATAGGAGGTCCTAGATTTAAATCTGACCTGACATTGGGCAAGTCATTTAATGTGTCTATTGTCCAGCCTTACCTTTCTTCTGCTTTAGAACCAATAAACAGTACTGATTCTAAGAAGGTAAGGGTTTAAAAAAAAAATAAACAACAACAACCCTGGAAAGACTTATATGAAGTGGTGATGAAAAGTGAAGTGAAGATGAACCAGGAGAACAGAGTAACAGCAATAATGTATGATGATCAACCGTGAATGAGTTAACTATTATCTGCAATACAAGGATCCAAGACAATTCCAAGGGCTTATGATGAAACATGCTATCCACCTCAGGCAGGGAAGGAGGGAACATGGATCACAAAATATCAGAAAAACGATTATTTAAAATTGTATCTACATGTAATCTGGAAAAGAAAAATATAACTAAAAACATTTTTAAAAGAAAACTTATACTAGTTGTGTCATTAACCTCCTTCATTTTCCACTTTTACTCTCCCACATATGGTTGTTGTTGTTCAGGCATTTGGTTGTTTCTGCCTCTATATGACTAAATCCATGGGGTTTTCTTGGCAAAGATTACTGGAGTAAGGTGGCCATTTCCTTCTCCAGTTTGTCTCCATTTTAAAGATGAGAGTTTGAGACAAATAGGGTTTAAAAGGATTAAGTGATTTTTCCTGGAGTCATACAGCTAGGAAGTGTCTGAGGCCAGATTTGAAATCAGATCTTCCTGACTCCAGGCACGATGCTCCATTTATTGCATCATCCAGCTGACTCACTCTCCTATATACAACTTTTCATAGTTCAGAAACATGTCTGTTATACAAAATTCGCTTATTTTCTTCTGCATCTCTTTGTTTTATCAGGAATGATCAGGATCTTAAATTCATAAGATTCCCTCCATCTCCTCCTAGGAAAATAGACTGGATCTTTATGTCCACTACATTACTATTGACTCTCTCTCTCTCTCTCTCTCTCTCTCTCTCTCTCTCTCTCTCTCTCTCTCTCTCTCTCTCTCTTCTTTCCTCCATCCCTCCCTCATTCCTTCCCCTTTATTCAAATGCCCAGGAGAAAATTGGGGAAAAGTAAAGAAAAGGCAAATTGGAGAAGATACAATATTTCACCCAATAAATCACATATTATGGTATATAGGTGATAACCTTGTTTTATGAAACTCAGCACTCCTGGATGACCCTAGGTAGGACTAGATTTGTACTATACTGAACAATAAACCTTCAAGTATCAATCAATCACCCTAGATAGGATTAACAGATATAATCAAATCTTAAGTACTCTTTACATCTTCTTAGTTTCTCTTTTCTAGGCTGCTTTCAGGTAGTCTTTCTCTAGCCTCCATGTAAGCCAATCAGTTGTCCTTCCTTTCCTATACCCTCTAACATATAAGACTCCAAGTTCTTTAGTTCAGTGGAAAATTCCCATTCTTAGCCAGAGACCCAGAGCTTGATTCTATGTGGTGGCCATAAGAATATTGTCTCCCTTGCCCTGATTAAGAATGTGTTCTTTTATAATAGCTTAGGTGGTTCTATGATTTTTCAGGTTGACATATGTCAAATTCCTTCCTGGGGCAGTGAGGTGGCACAGTAGATAGTGCACTAGAGATGGCATCTGGAAGACCTAAGTTCAAATCTGGATTCAGATACTTATAAGCTGTGTTACCCTATACAAGTCACTTGACACTGTTTGCCTTAGTTTCCTCATCTGTAAAATGAGCTGGAGAAGAAAATGGTAAACCATTCCAGTATCTTTGCCAACAAAACACCAAATGGGGTCAAGAAAAATTGGACACAATTGAATTCAAATGAACAGCAGACATCTTTGCATTCCTCACTGGAATGGGTAGCATGATAGAGTGGTAAATAAGAAGATTTTAAACTATCAGTTTCTGCTTCAAGAGTCGAAAAGAAGGCTATGTGTAGATACAAGTTTTGGTAATTGAAAGGAGGTAGCTGAAGAACCTACTGGAGTCTAGAATCATTTTTTTTTAACTAGGTTGTAAGAATGTCACTAACCTTCCTTGAGTTTTTTGTCTCACTCACTCCTGTATCCCACTACACATTCAGAAACTGGTCTCTTGTTATACAAAGTTCACATTTATTTTCTTCTTCAATCTCTCTTACTTGTAACTCAAATTAATGTATAAGTAAAACCTTTATGATAATGATTTCTATATAAAATAAATTTTTGAGAATGATCTACATGTGGAAGTTTCCAGAGGGAAGCTGTTTTTCCAGATTTTCTACAGATTATTTCCCATCGTCACAGTCACAAGCATTTGACTCAGAATGAACTGCAGACTAAAAAGAGCCCTCTCCTTAAGCCAGGCACCTCCCATGAACTCTCTGTGATGCTGCTCTGCTCATCTGACCATTCTGTACCTCCTTATCTCAATATGACCCAGGTAAAATTTATAGAACCAAAAGAGTATTACAAGACAGGTGCCCAAGGGTGACAGAAGACTTGGTCCAACAAGTGTTATACTATAACATAAGCAAACCCTTTTCGTGATGTTGCAAAAGGTACAGGTCTCTGAGGCTATGGAATCTATAACCTCAGTGGTCATCTAGACCTAACCATATACAAGTAAGAATCTTCTCTACAACATGTCTGATAAATAATCAACTAATCTTTGCTTGAAGATTGCTGGTGAGGGGGAAGTCATTATCTCCCACAGCACCCTGTTCTGCTTTTAGATAGTTCTAATTATGAGGAAGTCCCCACCCATGTTGTTTCTAAATGTACTTTTTTTTGTCATTTCTACCCCATTTCTGCTATTTTTGCTCTCTAGGGCCAGGTAGACTAAGGGAGGTGGGTGGCACAGTGTTTTCCCAAATTCTTCTGGGTGAAAACTCTTCCATGATTGTCTCAGAACATAAATAAAGCCACCCGTCTGGGATCTAAGCAAATTTTCTAATTGTTCCTTTCTATATAGGGCATGTCAAGATTTCTCAAAGCGTCCCTGTAACAAAGACCATCCCCTTGGAGATTCAGGTAAATTTGCTCCAAGTCCCCATACCAATGAACACCCCAAAATCTGCCCCCACCCACGACAGCCACTTCAAGGGCAATCCTATTGGAATTCCAAACTCATTAAATACTAGGACAAGTCATCTTATTTAAAGATGAAAGAGAACACAATTTGTTGAGTCCTGAGCAACTGGGCTCCCAAGAAAAAGGATTAAGGATCTGGGATTAATTACTTGGGTTTTATTACATGAGTTTTTTGGACCAGCAAACTTTACACTATGGAACTTTCAGTCCTTAAGGATCTCAGGAAAGCTTTCTATATTAATGTCACAAATAAGGCAAGCATTTCCAGGGCTGATTAAAAGAAAAAAAAATAAAAAGAAAGTACATTCATGGATTATTATATTGTGGTCTAGAACAGAAAGGTCAAACATGATGCCTGTGGGCCACAATACTCCCAAGTACTCCCTGAACCAGATTAAGATGCAGTTTCTTTCTGTTTTTAATGTGTTGGTGTATTAATAAAAAAAGAAATATATAAGCTAATGTTGTTTTCCAAGTCAATAAGTGGCCCACAAGGGATCCTTATATTTGGTTTAGTAGCCCCTGTTTCTGAGTTTGACACCACTTGTGTAGAGAAACTGCCTGGTACCAGTATTTTAGGGATATAAAATCCCCACTTCTCACCTGTGTGGTGAGGGGTCAGGGAAGAGAACAAACATTTATTAAGCACCTATGAGGCGCCAGGCACTGTGATAAGGACTTCACAAATACTGTCTCATTTGAGCCTCACAGCCCTGAGAGGTAAGTACTATTATTTTCCTTATTTAACACTTGCCAAAATGGAAACAAACATTGAATAATCAGCCCAGAGTCATACAACTAAATGTCTGAGGTCAGATTTGAACTCAGAATCAGATCTTCCTCAATCCAGGCCCAATTTTCTATCCACTATGTCACCTAGATTCCCTCCTGACATACTTATACAAGGTGCAATCATGCAATAAAAAGTACAAAATTATTCAAACAGGCAAAAGTCTCAAAAGAACTGATCTGAGGGGTAGCTAGGTGGTTCAGTAGATAGAGATAGGCCTAGAGATGGGAGGTTTGGGTTCAAATCTAGCCTCAGACACTTTCTAGCTGTATGACCCTAGGCAAGACCCTTAAACCCAATTGTCTAGCCCTTCCTTCTCTTCTGCTTTCTGTGATATTGGAAATTTGGCGGTCCTTGAACTAATTTTGAGGTCCCTGATCTAAACTTCCTGTGGACATTTAGATCTCTTTCAAACTACATTTCCCATGATTCCTCTTGTGTAATCAGGTGGGCAGGAAGTGTAATTACGAAACCAAGAGTATAAAGACTGAGGACAGCATTGGTACTTCCTCTCTCTTTCTGGTGATTTGGAGCAGAGCCAGGATGGGAGGAAGAGGTAACAGGACCCACATATTTTGAACTAACTCGGCAGGCATGTGGCTTCATTTTTCTAAATGGCTTTCAATAAACCCTTTGAAACCATGATATTTTTTATTTTATCACTCTATATTAATTTTATTTCTTACACTTGGGACTGATACTTAGTATCACTTCTAAGATAGAAATTAAGAATTGTTTTTTTAAAAAGTGGTCTGACTTTTAATGAAGTGCAACAGAAAAATGGGTGGTCATTTATAGTTTAAAACCAAAAGTTAATCAAAACGTTAATTTTAAATATTTCCTTAAACTAATTACTACAATAAGAGTTCTAGGTGGGTTCCTTCCATTGTGATGGACCCAATGTTTATCATGGATGAGCTCTCCACAGTAGCCATATAAGTTCTGAAGCGACTAGCCCCACTCCAGCTATCCCACTCAGACATATAATCCCAGAGCATACTAGGTGTCCTTGAGGGACTGAGAACAACTTCCCAATGCTATAGTTCAGAAGCTTCGAGAGCCGATGTGCTTCCTCACAAGATTATCAATGGAAAAGCAATTTCATTGGCAAGTCTAAAGTAGTTTATATAAGAAGGAATTTACTAAAAAATAATTTTTATAAAACATCTACCATAAAAGATTTCTTATACACACTCTCTCACAAGCACGTACAAAGTCCAGGGGAAAGTGGGCTCAAGTTTAAGGAGCATGGGTGGTAAACAAGTAAAACACAACACAGTTCTTGATTGGTGAAAGTCCTTTCCTCCCCTTTTGGGAAGTTCTCAAATAGTTCCCCTTCAGCATGGTGGAAATCTCCACCAGATAAGTGAGTAATTTAGATTCTGAACTGGTTTTCTATTATATAGACAGTACACAGGAAACAATCCTCAAAAATCAAGAGAAAAAATTCAGTATGCTCTCATCATTTACTAATACTTCCAGTCATTCCTAATTCCATTGGCATAGATACTACCTCCATAGTAATGGGATTAATCTAAAAGAGATTATGCCTCAAGAAGAATAAGAAATCCTACAATATGAAATTTTGACTTAGCAAACATAAATAAATAATACCAATGGAGAAGTTTCTAAAAGAGCCAATGTATAATAATATAAATGATAATAACACTAATTTTTTTTTACTTCCAGGGAGCTCTCTCCAAGCAGCATTGCTTCAGGCACAAAGAGATGGTTCTAAGTCCTACCTCTGACTTGTGCACTGGCTTTGTGACTTGGATCACTGTTTAAGCAACTAAGAAAATATTTCTATTCCTACATTAGCAAAGGAGGTTTCCTCACCTAGGAGTTCTCTCTCCCAATGAAATCATAACACTAAAAGGCAGTCAAAGTCTGATTAATTATAAGTTAACCTTATTCCCAAAAGAATGGCTGATGAGGCACATTTCCACTTAGCAATGAAGTATGAACCTAAGAACACAGAATATTGCAAATGTTGGCAAAAATGGTCACTGTATTCATTGATTTTGCTTAAGTATCTTTTTTTTACACATCAAGATTCTGTGTGTATGTGTGCATGTGTGTGTGTTAGGAAGAAATTATAAGACATCAATAAAACTAGAAATATAATATAATAAAAAGAAACTAGTTTATCTCCCCAGGAAGTTCTCTGAGATCGAATTTTTTAAAAAAAATTTTAAACCCTTACTTTCTGTCTTGGAGCCATTGGCTCCAAGGCAGAAGAGTGGTAAGGGCTAGGTAATGGAGGTTAAGTGACTTGCCCAGGGTCACACAGCTAGGAAGTATCTGAGGCCAGATTTGAACCTAGGACCTCCCATCTAGGCCTGGCTCTCAATCCACTGAGCCACCCAGCTGCCACACAATTTTTTTTTTAATTCACCCTTACCTTAGTATAAATTCTAAAGATATAAAGAGAAACAAGGATTAGGCAATTGGGGTTAAGTGATTTGCCTAAGGTCACACAGCTAGGAAGTATTTGAAGCCAGATTTGAACCTAGATCCTCCAGACTCCAGGCTTGGTACCTTACCCACTGTGCTCCCTAGCTGTCCCTTCAATATATTTTTTACAAGGCAGAATTGCGTGTGTGTGTGTGTGTGTGTGTGTGTGTGTGTG
Organism: Gracilinanus agilis; assembly: GCF_016433145.1. Taxonomy (NCBI): domain Eukaryota; kingdom Metazoa; phylum Chordata; class Mammalia; order Didelphimorphia; family Didelphidae; genus Gracilinanus; species Gracilinanus agilis. Next base: position 455,639,205 of record NC_058132.1, read on the forward strand.
TGTGTGTGTGTGTGTTTTAGGAAGGGATTGTAAGACATCAATAAAACCAGAAATACAATTAAAAAAAAAAACAGTTTATCTCCTCAAGAAGTTCCCTGAGATCAGATTTTAAAAGAAAATTTACAAAAGATACAAAGAACCTTACTAAAGAACAGGAAGAAAAAAATGGAACCACTCTATGAGACTAGTGCCAGGAAGGCCAAAACCTAGAAGACATGAGGCTTTTAAAAAGTATTTTGTTTTTTTCCTACATATGTTTGGAGCAAGATGAACAAGGAATTCATTGAGTGATTGCTTGGCAGAGAGGGTGAAATCTGTATTTAAGAAACCAGTTACAGATATAATGAATGGAGGAAAAGGGACTTGGCAACAGTTGCCTTGAAAAGAGATCTGCAAATTCAAGTTTGTCCATAGTTCAGTAGGAGCCAAGAATGTGATGTGGCTGCTAAAAAAGCTAATGCAATCCTAGGCTACAATAATAAAAATGAAATGTATCGAGGAAGGATCATTATGTTATTGCTGCTGCTACTACTGATAGCTAAAGCATACATAAGGCTTCAAGTTTTTCAAAGCACAGAACTGGGTCAGATTTTGAGCTGAAGGAGACTTTGAATATCAATTAATTTAAACTTTTATTTTATAGTTAGAAATGATAAAGGAAAGAGAGGTAAAACAAGTTGCTAAGTTGTGCCACATTTTTTGTCAGAAAACTTGTGGGATATTGTGTCTACTTTGAAGAATGACAAACTTGGGTGTATTCAGAAATCTGGAAATTATATCAAATGAGAAATGAGAGGAGAGGGAGAGAACAAGTATGAATTAAACTCCTACTGCGTGTTAGGCAATGTGTCAAGTGCTTTACAAATACCTCATTTGATAATATCTGGTTGAAAATACTCTAAATTTAGCTATAAGAAAAGGTTGAGGAAGACACATGATTGGTGTCTTTAAATATCTGAAGGGTTTTCATTCATTCAATCAACAGACATTTATTTATCACATACTATATGTCAGACTCTACTAGAACAGAATCCAAAGACCAAAGGATGAATGATCCTTATTCTCAAGAAATATTTATTAAGCACTTTCTATGTCCAAGGCTATATGATCTTGGAAAGTCATTTACTCCTTTTGGCCTCAGTTTCCTCATCTATAAAAGGAGCTGAAAAAGGAAATGGCAAACCACTTTAGTGTCTTTGTAAAACCAAATGGGATCATGAAGAGCCAGACACAACTGAAAAACAAAAAAGCATGCACAGGACTCTATTCTTAGATGCTGGAGAGATACACTGAGAAATAAAGCTCAGTCTTGGACAATAAGCAGCTTAAGATGCCATAAATATGTCATTTGTTGGCTCAAGAATATAAAATGTAGACCAAGGGTAGAACCTTTCTGGAAGACAGATTTTAGTTGAGAATTTGGAGAACAATTAGATAATTTTGTTATCACCTGTTGTTAACAATTATAATAAATAATTAATTACATAATATATATAATAATATAATATATGATAAATTAAGTAACTCCTGGGGCAGGTAAATGGCTCAGTGGATAAAGAGCCAAGTCTAGAAATGGTAGGTCCTCAGCTCAAAACTGGCTTCAGACACTTCCTAGCTATGTAACCCTGGAAGTCAATCCCAACTGCCTAGCCCTTTCTGCTCTTTTTGGTTTTGAAATTGATGGATTTTAAGATGGAAGGTAAGGGTTTATTGGAAAAAACCCTTCTCTAATCTAGACTCAATTTGTACCAGCTTCAATCAAGTCAACAGTTATTTGTTAAGTGCCCATTATGTGCCAAGTATGTGCTAAATGTTAAGAATTGCAAAGGAAAAAAAAAACCAGTCCTTCCTTATTAGCTAGCACTTATATAGCATTTTAAAGTTTACAAAGTGCTTTATAAATATTATCTCATTTTATCCTTACAACAGTAGATGTATTAACACCCCGATTTTACAGTAAGAAAAATGAGGTAGACAGAGGGTAAACCCAGGGTCACACAACTAGTAAATGTTTGAGGCCAGATTTGACTTAGGTCTTCCTGACTCTAAGCCCAGACCTCTATCTATGATACTACGTAGCAAATAACTTTGTTCCAACAAGATATACACTGAATAAATTGTAGTTAATTTAAAAAAAGTGGAATGGCTTGCCTAACAAAGAATTGAACTTTTCTGACTGGAAACCTTCAGAGGCTGGATACTGTCAGGAAGCAAGGAGAAAGGATTACTGAAATGAAAGGAAGGCTGAATTAATGACCTTGGAGTCTCCCTGAAATATGGTCTTATAAAGTCTTTTTTGGTACCAAGTGTTACCTTTGGCAATCAGTTAATTTTCTATTTCTTTTCAGTTTGGGGGAGGAAAGAAAAAAATAAACCTTTATTAAGTGTCCAATATATGTGAAAGACTGTGCTAAGCACTTTACAAACTTCTCTTTGAATTCTGGGAGGTAGGTGCTATTATTATCAATATTTCATAGTTGAGGAAACTGAGGGAAACAGAGGTTGTATAAGGTCACAAAGCTATAAAAGTGTCTGTGGCTGGATTTGACTCAGATCTTCCTGACCAGATACAGTGCTTTATCCACTGACTAACAACAGCATTTAATTTTCCTTTCTTAATGTGCTTAGACAATATTTCTTAGACTCTATAGCATCTTTATTTCTTTTCCTTTTTCTGTTTGTTACAACATTGATATATGAGTAATGACAGAGCAAGTCACTGCTCTCTGTATTTTCCTTCTTTACTTTGCTTCAAATAACTGTCCCTTTCATCCTTAAAACATACCTTCTTTATTCCTACTTATTACTCTCGATTTTCTGAGCTTTATACTCAAAACCCAATTAAGTAGTCTACCTACATCCCAAATTTGAGAAATTATACCATTAATAAATCTCTTATTATGAGATTAAAAACCTCTTATTAATAAATAAATGAGAATTAACAAATAAGTTAATAAATACAAATTAAATAAATTATAAATATCTTCCCCTTTTTCTCTCAATTCTTAAAGAGCTGTAATTAGAAATTTTATACCTAGAAAAGTACCAAAAACCATCCGCAAGGCTAGAAATATGAAAGGTACCCTCAGATGGGATGAGGGACAATATATTTGTTGCCTTATAGCTGGAGGCAGAGAATATTCTAAGACAATATAAGGCATCTTTTCTATTTTAAGTAATTCTTTTTTGTTGATCTGATGCTACAATCATTCATTTCTTTAATCCTGGCACCAAGAAGACTCATTCCTTCTTCGGGATATTCAGGAGGGATAGATTACTGGCAATAATCCTTATAGTGAAACAGAAGATGTTTTAGGAGAAGGCTCTGAAAGAGGACAACCCCAAAGAACCCCCTGAAATATCACTACAATATGTAAGAGTTGGAACAGAGTACACTAATTATTTATTATTAGTAATAATAATTTATTTATTAATTAGGGCCAGAGTATACTAACGCTTCTAATTTTATAAGCAAAAAAACTGAGGCCTCAGAAAAGAAAATAATTGTAAAGGATTCAGTAAAAAAGAGATTACCAGTACATTCTCTTTTGTTACTATTTTTTCCAAGTTACATGTAGGTACCAGTTTTTTTAAACCCTTACCTTCTGTTTTAGAATTGATACTGTCAGTTCTAAGGGAGAACAATAAAAGCTAGACAACTGAGGTTAAGTGATTTGCCCAGGGTCCCAAAGCCAGAAAATATCCAAGGTTAAATTTGAACCCAGAAGCTGGCTTTCTATCCACTGTGTCACCCAGTTGCCCCTTGATACAAAATTTTTTTTTAAACCCTTGTACTTCGGTATATTGTCTCATAGGTGGAAGATTGGTAAGGGTGGGCAATGGGGGTCAAGTGACTTGCCCAGGGTCACACAGCTGGGAAGTGTCTGAGGCCGGGTTTGAACCTAGGACCTCCTGTCTCTAGGCCCGACTCTCACTCCACTGAGCTACCCAGCTGCCCCCTTGATACAAATTTTAATAATAGTTTTCTGATATTTTGCAATCCATGTCCTCTTCTGCCTTCTACTCCTTCCTCCTCCCCAAGAAGGCAGGTAATATGATATAGATCATACATGTGTTATCATATAATACATATTTCTGTGTCATATTGTGAAAGAAGACATGTATCTAATATTAGAGAAAAATTCATGGAGGAAATAATGTGGGAAACGGTATGCTTCAATATGCATTCAGACTCTCAGGTCTTTCCATGGAAGTGGATAGCCTTTTTTTTGTCAGTTATCCTGGGTCTTTGCCTTGTTAGTAATAGTTAAGTCATTAGTAGTTGATCGTCATACACTATTGTTGTAACTGTGTACAACAATTCTCCTTGTTCTGCTCGCTTCGCTTTGCATCATGGTCCAGGTAGATCCTTTTCCCCTATCACTAATCTCTTGGGGATACAGTGGTATTTCAGTTTAAATTTTTTTGTCACTAGGAATAATTTAGAATTTTAAAAAACATAAACAGCCTTGTTTAGCTTTTCATTCTTCCTTTGCTTTACTATTATAATAATAAACTTCCAATCTCTGTGGGCTCCAATCCATCGACATGTTGGTGCCAGCATAAACTTCCTGGTACACAGCCCTGACTAAAAACTGTTCTCAACTATCTGTCCTACAGTAATAAAAGTCAAGTTCTTAGAGATCTAGTCCAACCTCCATGTTTATTATAGATACCAACTCTACAAGAATCTTAAAAAAAAAAAAAAGGAAAAAAACAATAAATTTACTCAAAGCTCTTAAAAGAAAAGAATATCTTGTGTTAATGTTAACCTTTCCAGGAATCATAATGTCAAACCAAAGAAATGAATGTCTTTGGGTAGGCTTTCTGTTGGAAAGGTATTATGGGACAAAAGAACCTGTTGGAAAGTTATTACAGGACAAAAGAATCTCTCTGCTTCCTCTCACGTTTTAACAATAGGCTGACTACTACTCATTGACAAGCCTTGCTACTAAAAGTACCAAGAAAAAGAGGAGGGAAAATTAGAGATGACAATAGTAAAGGAAAGGGGCTCCAGTTCTTAGAATTTTCAGGTAGAATTCAGGTACCTAAAGTTTACATGAATATCTTTGTCATCTGCTCATATCTCTCCTATGAACATGAGGGACTAAAATCTCACAGCTCTAAAACACAAAAACAAAGCCAACAAAAAACCTAAAATTTTCAACAATCTCAAAAAATTAGACAATTGGATTTTGTAGAGATAATAAATATCCTTGCTTGTTGAACAAATATGAACTATTCACCATCACATCTTGTCCTATCCTAATTAAGGTATAAGAATTAAATTCAGAAGTGACCTTCTGGTTCAACTACCTCATTTTATAGGTGAGGAAATTGAGTCATGAAGAAGTGAAATGTTTTGAATTTACTTTATCCATATTTGTCATTTCTTCTTCTATGTATATAATATTAAGAATGTGAACTTCTTAAGGGCAAAGAATATTTCATTTTTTTTTATTTTAAACCCTTAACTTCTGTGTATTGACTTATAGGTGGAAGATTGGTAAGGGTAGGCAATGGGGGTCAAGTGACTTGCCCAGGGTCACACAGCTGGGAAGTGTCTGAGGCCGGACTTGAACCCAGGACCTCCCGTCTCTAGGCCTGGCTCTCAATCCACTGAGCTACCCAGCTGCCCCAAGAATATTTCATTTTGCCTTTATATCCACACAGAAAGTTTAAAAACACTTTCTTGACTTGACCCAACCAAGATGTCAGAGTTAATAATAAGCTGAGCTGGAATTAGAAGCCATATTCTCTGAGACCATCTCTAGTGTCCTTTCCCTTAAATGAAGTAACCCAAACTCCAATGCTTCCTCATTTTCAACTTTCTTCCCTAACCTTCCAGGTCAAAGAGATCTCGCCCTCCTCAGATTTACAATTGTATCCTTTATTGAGGTTTTTCCCTTCTATTCATTATTTGTATCACACAAATTCATGTGCATTATTATATTGTCCAAGGGTTGTTGTTTTTAAAGATTGAAAGCTGAGTTTATTGTTGTTGTTTTAGTCATGTCCAATTCTTCATGACCCCATTTGGCTTTTCTTGGCAAAGATACTGGAGTGCTTTGCCATTTCCTTCTCCAGATCATTTTATAGATGAGCAAATTGAGGCAAATAGGGTTAAGTATCTTGCTCAGGGTCACATAGCTTGAAAATGTCTAAGGCTGGATTTCAACTCATGAAGATGATTCTTCCTGATTCCAAGCCCCAGAGCTCTATGCCACTTAGCTGCCCCTTTTGAAGGAAGGGAATTGTGTCATTTTTCATCTTTGTTATCTCAAGTAACTAGCATATTTTGTTGTTCAGTTGTTTCAGTCATTTCCAACTCTTTGTGACCCTATTTAAGGTCTTCTTGGCAAAAATACTGGAGAGGTCTGCCATTTTCTTCTCCAATTTAGCATATTTCTTTGCATATAATGAACTTAAATGTTTCCAATCTAACAAGCATTTACTGTGTGTGTCTATCATCTGCAAGGTACTGTATGAGGCTCTAGAGACACTAAGAAAAATTAAAACCAGCACCTGCGCTAAGGAGCTTACATTCTAATGGAGACTACCACACATAAGCAGACAAATATATATGTTATTATATGAAAAGACATGAATGCTGACAACTAGGGGGATCAGGAAAGATCTCCTATAAAAAGAACCTATGCCAAGGTTTGAAGGAAAGTGATGATTCTAGGCATCAGAAATGAATGTGAAAATGAATTCTAAGCTTGAGAAATAGTACATAAGAAGCTACAGAGATGAGAGATAGAATGCCGAGTTCAGCAAACAGTAAATAGACCACTTTAGCTAGAACAAGTTGTGCATAGAAAGCAAACACATGAAATAAGTCAGGCAAGGCAAGGGGGAGTCTAGTTGTGGAGGTCTTTAAATACCAAGTAAAGGAATTTGCATTTTCTGCTAGAGTAGTGGTTCTCAAAAGGTATATTTGGAATTTCTATAGGTATGCCATGGAATTTAGGTTATGTTACTGGAGATAAAAAGAAACATACAAATACTTTTCTTTAATATATATTTATCTACCTAACATATATAACATAAAAAGTAGAGTATTTGCAAAATAAATACATCTTGTCTATTACATGTACACACTAACCTCAAAACATTGATTGAGTCTTGAAAAAATGTCAAGAAAAAGGGCTATCCTTAAATAAAGAAAACTGTTAGAGAAAAAGTCTGGAAACAATCACCAGAATTTAAATGTTTGTTGCACTTCTGTACCTTATGGAAAAAATATTTTACCAAGAGCAAAAAAAAGTTTGAGAATCACTATCTGCAATGTAGTAAGATGCCATTGCAGGTTCTGAAGCCAGGGAGCAAAATAGCCAGGGTTGGCTTTTAAGAAAATAATTTTAGTAGTGCTAGAACTAGAGTCAGTAAAACCTGAGTTCAAACCTGGCCTCAGACACTTACTGGTTGTGTGACCCTGGACAAATCATTTAACTCCACCTCCATTTCCTCATCTATAAAACAAACTGGAAAAAGAAATGCTCAACCACTCTAATACCTTTGCCAAAGAAACTCCAAATATAGGCACAAAGAGTTGAACACTACTGAAATGACTGAACAACAACAAAGTCTTAAAAAATGCTACTGAGAAGGATATATAGGGAGAGGAAAGAATAGAAGCTATAATAATATATAATAATATAATAAAGTATAATAAAAAGACTAGTGTATCGTTCAGGTAAGAAGCGATGAGGTCCTGATATAGAGCAGCAGTCTTGTTAGTAGAAAGGGGAGGGATGATGACAAAATATAGGCTATGAGAGCTGAAGGATTGAAACTTGCTAACTGGATGGAATATTGTATATGGAGGGATGCAGGAACAGAACAGGTAAGGATAACTCCAAGGTTATAATGGTGGGTGATTTCAGAGGTGCCCTCAGTAGGAAGAGTAAAGTTTGGAGAAGTGAGTAGGTAGCAGGTCAAACTGCCTGCCAGTACCAGGAGGCAAAAGGGAAGGGAGGGAAGGAGATAAATTCAGGAAAACTTGTGTGGAAATTTGTTAAAACATGCAATTGGTAATAAATAAATAAATAAAATTTGAGTACGTAAGGAGAACGATTTAATGAGTTCCATTTTGGACCAGTTACTTTGTAGTGCTTTTTTTGACACTCAGTAGAAGTTGAAAACATAAGCTAAGAAGCTAAAAGAAAATTAAGCCTAGGAAGAAAACAAGTCAAAGCAATAGGGCCATGGATGGGATATGAATGAAGATTCATTGGACAAAAGAGTTAGAAGAACCAGGAGAAAACAGGATCATGCTCCTCCCCAAAGGGGAGACAATATACAGGATGAGGGGTCATAACTGCCAGATATTGCCAAGAGAGCAAGAAGAATGAGGACTGGAGAGGAAAAAAGGCTATTGAAATTCATAATTAAGCAATGGCTGGTAACCTTGAAGAGAGTCATTTCAATGGAAAAATGAGGTCAACAGTGAGATTGCAAGGGGTTGCAAAGTAAGTAAAAGTGGAGATAAGTATAAATAGTTTTTTTTCCCCTTAGAAGCTTAGATATGAAGGAGAACAGAGAGAGAGAATGATTGCTTGAGAAGATGATATGGCCAAGTGAAGATTTTTTTAAAAGTTGGAGGTGATCTGGGTATGTTTGTAGTATATACAGTGTGTAAAGAGTAAAGATTTTTGAGATGGATAGGATAATGAGAGAATAAGCTTAAAGGAACAAGTAGAAGAGTTGACATCATCAAGGACACCAGGCCCCTTCTTGTTGAAATGAATTGAAGTCAGGGACAATGTCTTATCCTCCTTTCTGTTTTCTCATTGTGTCTAATACTATGTCCTGCAAACAAGAGGAACTCAATAAATGTCTGTTGATTACTGATTGACAACCTTATGAATAACAAATAGTTTTAATTTGACCACGTCAATAGGATGTGGATTGGTGCACAGTAAAGTGATTTATTACCATTGTGTGTTACTCCAAGTTCAGCTCTAGTGTGTCCTAGCAACACATATCAGTGCAAATAATGGAAAAGAAACAGATGGATATAAACCTTACTTTTCAGCTGTATCCCTGTTCATTTTAATTATATTGGTAATATCTCAATATGGAGAAGACAATATTATGGCAACTTTATACACACAATGATACAAGGACTATTTTGTGGGATTTCAACTAGTTAGATTTTAACAATCGAGAACTATTTTTGTTAGAAAGACAATAGAAGAAACAGAATATTTTCTAAGGCAAAGATCTAGCTCATATTACCCTTTTGTTCATTTATGGTATGAAATGCATCTTATATATTCTTTGTAGTCCTCAAATGATAGTGAAGTATCACTGTTCATTAATACTTAAGTGTTAAAACACACAATGATTTTGTAATCACCAAAATTTTTTAAAAGATGCCTGCTTTTAGTTTAAAATTTTCTTAGAAAGACATTCCAGTCTTCTTGTCACCTCTTCCATTGTAATCTACTCCAAAGAATTAGACTGTACTTTTAAAAAGAATTAAATTGTCAGTATTTTAAAGAAAGAAGTCTCCATGTAAAATAACTCGATAAGTTAATCTACTTATTTATATACATCTCAAAAAGCATGCTATGAGAGAGCGCCAGGCTTTGAATGAGGAAGACTCATGTTCATGTCCTGCCAGTAACACATACTAGATGTGGTACCATGGGTAAGTCACTAAGTCTCTTTAGAACTTAGCACCATGTAGGCCCTTAATAAGTATTCATTGACTGCCTTACTAACTCAGTATCCCCAGGCACTTCTCCAAGAATATATAAATTACTGGAGAAATGTCAATATGTATTGGTGGAATAAGTTCCTTACCAGGAATCAAGACTTCTCTCCCCTCTTGAAATCATAGGTCCCAGAGGATGCTGGCCTCTCCCCTACCCTTCCAAATGTGCATCTAAATATCTTGTGGTTGTTGCTCAGTCTCTCAGTCATGTCTGGCTCTTTTTTTTTTTTTAATTTTAATTTTATTTTTCCTCAATTAAAGTTTCCAAGATTTTTCAAAGAATATTGAGTCTAAATTCTCTCCCTCTCTTTCCCCACCTCCCCAAGAACCACTCCCCACCAAGACGGTAAGCAATCTCATATAGATTTTACATGTGCAATCACACAAAACATTTTCCCATAATAATCCTTCTGTGGAAGGAAATGAAAAATAAGAAAGTGAAAAAAAGTTTCCTTTGGTCTAGATTTAGTTCTTTTTTTCTTAAAGCAGATGGTATTCTTTATCATGAGTCTTTTGGGATAGTTTGGATCATTGTATTGCAGAGAATACTGAGTTATTCAAAGTTGTTCATTGTACAATATTCCTATCACTATTTACAATATTCTCCTAGTTCTGCTTATTTCACTGTGTTTCAGTTCATGAAAGTCTTTTCCAGATTTTTCTGAGCTCCTCCGGCTTGTCACTTATTTATTTTTTTTAATTTTAATTTTGAATATTTTCCCATAGTTACATGTTTCATGTTCTTTCCTTCTCCCCCATACCCCACCACCACCACCCCCCATAGCCGCCGCACAATTCCACTGGTTTTATATGTATCATTGATTAAGACCTAATTCCATATTATTGATAGTTGGACTAGAGTTACGTTTAGTGTCTATATCCCCAATAATATTCCCATGAGGCCATCTGATCAAGCAGTTGTTTTTCTTCTGTGTTTTTCCTGCCACAGTTCTTCCTCTGAGTGTGGCAAGTTTTCTTTCTCATGAATCCCTCAGCCTTGCTCTGGATCCTTGCATTGCTGCTAGTAGAGAAGTCTGTTTTGTTCTATTGTACCACAGTGCATCAGTCTCTGTGTACAAAGTTCTCCTGGTTCTGCTCCTTTCACTCTGCATCAATTCCTGGAGGTCATTCCAGTTCACATGGAATTCCTCCATTTCATTATTCCTTTGAGCACAATAGTATTCCATCACCACTGCTTGTCATTTATTACAACACAATAGTTTTCTATTAAAATCATATGCTATAACTTAATCATTCTCCAATTAATTCCCTCACTTTCCAATTCTTTGCCCCCACAAAAAGAGTGGTTTTAAATATTTTTTTTTAATTTTAAACCCTTAACTTCTGTGTATTGACTTATAGGTGGAAGATTGGTAAGGGTAGGCAATGTGACTTGCCCAGGGTCACACAGTTGGGAAGTGTCTGAGGCCGGATTTGAACCTAGGACCTCCTGTCTCTAGGCCTGGCTCTCAATCCACTGAGCTACCCAGCTGCCCCTAAATATTTTTGTACATATAGGTGCTCCCCCTTTTTGTTTTTTTCTCTCTTTGGGATACAAGCCTAGTAATAATGTTCCTACTATCATATCATACATATCAAAGTATGTACTATTTTATAGCCCTTTGGAAATAGGTCAAAATTGTTCTCTAGAATGAGTGAATCAGTTCACAACTTCCCTAATAATGCATTTGTTTCTCAATTTTCCCATATTCCCTCCAAGTATTATCATTTTCCTTTTCTGTCATAATAGCCAGGCTGATAAATGTGAAATGGTACCTCATAGTTGTTTTAATTTTCATTTCTCTAGCTAAAAGTGATTTAGAGCATTTTTTTTTCCACAAAGAGGTTTATTTAATCTGAAAACTTTCTATTCGTATCCTTTGGCCATTTATCAACTGGGGAATGACTTGTATTCTTATATATTTGACTCATTTCTCTGAGTATTTGAGAAATGAGGCCTTTATTAGAGATATTTGTAAAAATTTTTTTTCATTATTATAATTGCTGTGTATTACTCTCCATCCTCTTTCCCCCTATTTTGTTTTCAAATACCAACTCCCCCCAGTTTGCCCTCTTTTCTATCAGCCCTCCCCCTTCTCTTATTACCTTCCCCTCCTACTTTCCTGAAGGGTAAGATAGATTTCTATTCTCTATTGATTGTTTATGTCTTTCCCTAATTGAGCCAATTCTGATGGAAGTCAGATTTGTATGTTCCCCTCCCCACTTCCCTCATCTTCCCTTCCTCTGAAAAAGTTCTTCTAGACCTCTTTTATGTGCAATAATTTATCCCATTTTATTTTTCCTTCCCCCTTCCTCCCAATGCATTTCTCTTTCTCATGCCTTAATCTATTTTTCATATCATCCTATCATATTCAACTCACACCCTTACCCTCTGTCTATGTATATACTTTCTAACTGCCCTAATGGTAAAAGTCTTAGGAGTTACAAAAATCATCTTTCCAGGTAGGTATGTACACAGTTTGTTATTGAATGTCTTTTGACTTCTCTTTTCTGTTTATTTATTTATGCTTCTCTTGAGTCTTGTACTGAGAGTCAAATTTTCTGTTCAGCTCTGATCTTTTCATTAGGAATGTTTACAAGTCCTCTATTTCATTGAATACCCATTTTTCTCCCTGAAGGATCATGCTCGGTTTTGCTAGTTAAGTGATTCTTCTTTGAAGTCCTAGCTCCTTTGCCTACCGGTATATCCTATTTCATGCCCTCTAGTTCCTTTAATGTAGAAGCTGCCAAATCTTGTGTTATCATGACTTTCATCCCATGATATTTGAATTGTTTCTTTTTAGCTATTTGCAATATTTTCTCCTTGATCTGTGAGTTCTGGAATTTGACTATAATATTCCTGGGAGTTTTCCTTTTGAGATCTCTCTCAGGAGGTATTCAGTAGATTCTTTCAATTTCTATTTTGCTCTCTAGTTCTAGAAGAGGAGGGGAGTTTTCCTTGAAATTTCTTGAAAGATAATATCCAAAATCATTTTTTTTATCATGGCTTTCGGGTAGTCCAATAATTTCTAGGTTGTCTCTCCTAGATTTATTTTCCTGGTCAGTTGTTTTTCCAATGAGATATTTCACATTTTCTTCTGGTTTTTTTTTTTTCATTCTTTTGAATTTGTTTAATTGTTCCTTGATGTCTCTTGGAGTCACTAGCTTCCACTTGCCCAATTCTAATTTTTAAGGCATGATTTTCATTAGTAAGCTTTTGTACCTCCTCTTCCTTTTGGTGAATTCTACTTTGTAAAGAATTCTTTTCCTCAGTGAATTTGTGTACCACATTTTTCCATATGGTAAATTCTACCTTTTAAGAAGTTCTTCTCTTCAGTGCATTTTTGTATGTCTTTTTCCATTTAGCCAAATATGTTTTTAGAAATTTCTTCTCTTCATTGGGTTTTTGTGTCTCTTTTACCTATTGGCCTATCCTGTTTTCCAAGATATTAATTTCTGGGGGCAACTGGATGGCTCAGTGGATTGAGAGCCAGGCCCAAAAAACAGGAGGTGCTAGTTTCAAATCTGGTCTCAGACACTTCCTAGCTGTATGACCCTAGGCAAGTCACTTGAACCCCATTGCCTAGCCCTTACCACTCTTCTGCCTTAGAACCAATATAGAAAGTAAGGGTTTTAGGGGGGAAAACCCGATATTAATTTCTTCAGTATTTTTTGTGTCTCCTTTGCCAAGCTATTGACTCTTTTTTCATGATCTTCCTTTTTCACTTTCATTTGTTTTCCCAATTTTTCATCTACCACTCTTATTTTATTTTTTAAATCCTTTTTGAGCTCTTCTATTAATTCTTTTTGAACTTGAGAGCAATTCATATTTTTCTTGGAGTTTTGGGATGAAATAATATTGACTTTGTCTTCTTTTGTGTTTGTGTTTTGGTCTTCTCTGTCACCAAAATAACTTTCTCTGTTAAATTTCTTTTGTTGTTGTTTTGTTTGCTCATTTCCCAGCCTTTTTCTTTTCTTTTCTTTTAATTTAATTAAAAAAAAAAAACACCTGTTAAAATTGGGCTCTGTGACTATCGTGAAGGGAGCACTGCTCCAAGTTCCAGGTTCTTTGCACAGCTGTCTTCAGAGCTGGTTTTGGGCAACCTGTCTGCTCTCAGTTCTTCCAAGGTGGTATGATATAAGTAGAGTTGGGTTTAATATTCTCTCACTCTATGCTCTGATCTGTGAGTAACCACAAATATTCTTTTTATCCCTAGGAACTGTAACCAGAGTTCCCAGCTCCCTTGTGGCCTCAAGCACTGATGTGTGCTAGTGTTCTTCCTCACCTTGAAACCTTGCCCCAGGAATGCTACCTGGATCTGCATAAGAACAATGCATCAAGGGTCTTGTACCCAGAGCCAGCAAAGTCTGGCTACAAATTCCTTCTGAGTAGTTGTCCAAACCCCTCTTATTGTCTGTGGTTTGAAACCTCAAGAAATCTTTGCTGCCGCTTCAGCAGACCCAAGGCCCGTGTTCTGCGGAGCCCTGGCCTAGTGTGCTACTTTGCACTCTACCTCCACCCTGGTACTCTAGATCCCTTGTTGCTGGCCTTATAAGTTGTTTAGGGCTGAAAAATTACATCACCTCAACTTTTTGTGGGTTATACTGCTCCAGAATTCATTCTGACATATTATATATATATATATATACATATATATATATTTCTTTTTTGAGAATAATTTGGTAGAGATCAGATAAGTCCATGTACCTTCTCTACCATCTTGGTACCTAACCCATGTATGACTCTTCATGACCCCATGGACCATAGCTGTCCACAGAGTTTTCTTGACAAGAATACTAGATTGGTGTGCATTTCTTTTTCCAATGGATCCTTTTTGTCAGGCAATCATAAATTAAGTGATTTGTTCAAAGTTATATAGCTAGGAAATATCTGAGAACAGATTTGAACTCAGGTCTTTCTGATTCCAGGCCCAGTACTCTAACCACAGAGCTACCTAACTCCCTTCTTTCTAATTTCCCATCTATCTTTACATTATTTGAATACAGCAATTGGGAGACAAACCAATTTTTTGTGCCCACTAGTCATGTTACCACTAAACAGACAAACATGAGAAAATGTACCAGATAGAAGCAGGGTCAACACAGAATTGGATCTAATAGAGAAACTTTGTCAATTATGAGATCAAAATGCATTGGCTCAAGCAGCTCCCATAAACACACGCATTAAATGTTCCTGGTGGGAGCCATCTGTCAAACTAGACACTATTTCTGCTCCTAGAACTAATGTGAGCAAATAAATGCCAGGTGACACCAAACAAACATATGAATTCCAGTGGCTCTGGAGCCACTGTTCTTCCATCAGGGTTGGGAAATATCCCAACTCTCTATCTTCTTTATCTTCTTTCTCAATTTATATAAAAAGAATGCTGTTTTGATCAGGGTTGTACAGCTTGCAAATCTCCTCTCAGGAAAACAGATGTCAGTAACTAATTGCTGAAATGCTGGTTCCTTTCCTTCTTTAAGATCAAATTCTAAAGACAGATGGTGCTAGAAAAGTGTTGGAAGAATTGCTTGCCTAAAGGGTCAGTGTTTAAAGAACACAAGTGGTTTTATGAGACATACTGAGTTCAGAAAGTATCACATGATATAAAATGGAAGGATTTTCTCACTATGTAGAATCTGGAGTTAGGACAGTTGAGCATCTCTTGAGAAAAAGTTATAGTTGTTAACTTCCAAATGTCTGACAGATAGAATGTAAGAATGAGTTATATATCCAGCACTATTATGCCTTCTTGCATTTGCTCTTAGAAACTAAATACCTCTAGCCAAAATTACATAGTTTTAGGAGTTTATGTCTTTAATTCCAGATGTGGCAGATCTGCTGCAAGGAGTTGATATTAGTAATACTTGGAAGAATTTTGGTCATCTCGTAGATGACGGAAATGTAGCTTCAGTCATAAAGAGATGACCAGTTTATTTACCTGCACCAGCCATCTGCTTATGAATAATACCTGGCTAAGCAGCTGGGTCTGGTGTCACCAGCCTAGAAGTGATTGCTAGAGCAATATATGAATGCTTTGACTTCTCTTGGCATATTATCAGAGCATATATTCACAGGAATGGGTGACACAATCTTAGCTCTGCAGAAAGTTAGTCAAAATCCCTACTATGGCAACAGAGGAGATTTAGCTCTTGTTAGACTGACCTAATTCAAAGTTTATCTTGAGTATGTGATTACTTTCTGATTGAGTGTGATGATTGATCTCTAAATGAATATCATTGATTTCTTGAGGACAAAATGAATCAAGACCATGTTCAAACTCTTATATGGTGCTACATTCATTTGACGGATGGACCAGATTTTGATACAGATCCAACAGAATATGAAAAAGCTATAAGAATTAAAATTCTGAGACTGGCCTTAAATTAATAAAGTTTATTAGAATCACTTGGATAGGTAAAAGATGAGAAATAGGTAGGAAGATAAGAATAAATTAGTCTAATCTAGCTCCCACATGGGTGCTCTCAGCCTGACCTCTAGCAACAGCTCCCCTTGGCTGGTCACCAGATTCAGAGAGAACCAAACTTCCTCCTTCCTCCCCTTTTATTCTCTCTCTTGCTTCTGGGTCAAATTCAGAGTCATGTCCAGATTAAACTCAGAGTCATGTACCCTATGTAGGTGATGCAAACTCATGCAGACTCAAGTGACCTAATTTACCCAACGATTTTCCTCACACGGTCCTGGCTTCCAGGTCAAATGGTTGGCAGGAGATGAAGTCGGGTGTGGGACTCCAGAAGAATAAATTTCCTTCACACACAGGGCTATTTGCTCTAATCACTCACTACCCTCTGAATACTGGTGCTTTAATGAACACAAGAAGCCATAAAATTCAAAACTATAGTGTAGTTTAAAACTTCTGGACCAGACCAAATCTAGACCAAAACTTTTTGCTTCAAGTAAAAAAAAAAAAAGCCTAATGAGGACAAGAGTTAATGAACATTGGTTTGGCTACTTTATGCAAATGGTAATCTCTGCTATATTCATTACTTCTTAAGGAAGGGTGCACTATTATCATTCTTTCTAACTACTCAATAAAGATCAACCATCACTTTTTTCCAGCATTTCTAGGGTTTCCACAATGTTTCTATAGTTGACAGAGCTGGATGTGACCTCAAGTTAGAATCATGAGCCTAAAGAGCCAAAGTCTTACCTACCTGCATTGGAAGAATGCATAGCCAATATAGAGAATAGAATAGCTCTAGGCTGCAGGATCCATGTGGTTGTTCACCAAAGATGTCCAAGCATCAATGACCCAATAATGAACCTCTGTGAGACATAAAACAATAGAGATTTATGCACATGTCTAATACCAGTTCCTTTTGTCAGAGTATTTCTTTTTACAATTTTCCAAAAAACTAAAAATAAAAAATGATAGCAACCATGTGCTAGTTAAATTCTCTATTTTTCCCAGTGGGTACCAGAATAGTCTACACACAGTAGGCATTAGTAAATGCTGAAATGCTGACATGTGAAATAAAATACTACCATTGCAGTTTAAGAAATTAATTCTTTAAATAAGCATGTCACTACTAGTTCTATTCTACAAAGAGAGCAAGCAAAAAATTTTATAGCAGCTCTTTTTATATAGCAAGGAACTAGAAAATAAAGGGGATGCCCATCAGTCAGGGACCTTTAAAGAACTCATACTTTTTTTTATAATTGATAAATCTCTGGGTTGAAAAATAATATGTTGGGAAATGAAATGATATAAAACAAAATATATCAACAAAAATAAATTGTAACAAATGTTTGCTGAATTGAGTTAAATAAAGTTTCAAGCATTCTATTACAAGAACAAGATTACCTGGCATCTAGACCTATGTAGGCTTTTTCTTTTTACCCTAAGTTCAGATATAAATCTTTCGTACACCTTTGAAGAGGTAACCAATGACAGTGAGCTTTCTATTTGGTATACTATCTTTAAAATATTGCAATTAACACATTTCTTTAATGTTATGCATAAAATCAGGAAGCAGTGACTACCATGCCTTGCACATAGGTGCTGATCATTATTTGTTGACTCAAGAATTGACCGAGAAAATTCCTAGTATCTCCTTGAAGACCTCAGTAGTACCCAATGGTACAGAAGCTTCTCACTTGCAAATGAACAAGCAGAGATGTTTATATGAGTCATATCTTCCCCCCAAAAAAGGGCAATTTTTTCAATAAACAAATGCTAGTTAATGTGTAGGATGTAATTTTCTCAGAGTTGAGTAAAAATAATGTGGCAACAAGAGTAGTATACAATCCATCATTTGTGCTTTTAACTTTTAGGCTTTGGAAAAATACTGCGTACCACTTATTTTATATGGAGAAACCAGATGTAATTGGAAAGAGTAACATACTAAGAAGAAATAAAATGCTTATGGATAGCCAGGTCCTTTCAGAAGCTCAAAAGGCACTGTTTGTTATACTGCATCCAAATATAAAACAAATTATCTGTCTCCAACATAGACTATTTAGACTGAAAACAGGCCAAATGGAAGCAGCTGTCACTAGATTAAAAAGTCATTTTTCTCAGCCAACTAAGAAGATGAAAAAAGAAACATTTTATAAACATATTTCTTCAGCTCAAGCAGATTTTTATTATACTGTGTTTCTACTGCATGTAAAAATAAAAACAGCTTCCCCTGGCATGACCATTTGCCAGAAATTTAATTTCAGATAAACAGATGGTACTAAACTAAAAATATTAGTGCTGCAGTGAAAACATGGTAAAAAGAGAGGCAGGCTGACTGCTCAGGCTGGGCTTCACAAGTGGGGTTACCAAAATGAAAATTAGAGGAAAAAAATGTGGGCTGGGATGGGGGTCTTGTTCATAGGCTTTTGTTCAATAAGACTTACTGCTTCTTTATTGTCAACTCCCTGCTAACATGTATACAGAACAGTCAACATAGAGAGCCTCTAGTCTGATCAAAGCAGCACCTGGGTCCAAATGGTTTTGTCACTTACCATCTTGGATAACCTTGGACACATTTCAATTCTCTAGGATTCAGTTTCTCCAACTGTAAAATGCAGCTATTGGACAAATTGACCTTTAAGACTTCTGAAACAACCAACTTCTGTTATAAGACACAAGGCAGTGGGTCAGCTGGCCAGGATAACAGTCCCTTAATGTGAAACATTAAGTGAGCTGTCCAGGATCACCCAGGTGGTGTGTGTTCCACTAGAGACTTGAACTCAGGATATCCATAAATCAAAACTAACTTTCCATCATTGTCTGTCTTGATGTTGAGTCATCTTAGCTTTAATTTCCAAGAGGTCCATTTACTGGTCCTCTGGTGAAAGCTATGCAGCTCTCTTATTGTTCCATCCAGAAATGATCAGTCCCTGTGAAACTTTGGCCAGGCTGAAGAAACTCATAAAAATGATTAGCAAACCATCATGACAATTTTAATTAATACGAGGAGATGAATCTGAAAGAAAGATGGGTTCTCTCAGTGAGTAAATCAAAACTCAGGAGCCCAAATAACAACCATCCGTAGTTGGCTTGAGATGGCTCTTCCTCTTACTGTTTTTTGCTGAGGCTTTAAAAATAAGTTATCTATTAGATACTTCCTAGCTATGTGACCCTGGCCAAGTTACTTGAAATCTTGCCTAGCCCTTACCACTCTTCTGCCTTGGCACTGATACTTAGTATGATTCTAAGACAGAAGGTAAGGATTTGTTGAGGGTTTTTTAAGTTAGCTATTTTTAAAACTTGGCATATAGATTTAGTAGAGAAAGTTTCTGCCATGTTATAATTTTAAGTAAAAATCACAGAGATGAACAATAGACAATTTATTGACAGGGGGTTGAGGACCCTACAGAGGTTCTTTTGGAGTCTGAGTCCATTATTTTATCTCTGGGTAGTGCTCAGTGCTTGAACTCCCTCCCGTGGTACAGACGGCAAATCCAAGATGAAGAATTACTGCCTGCAACCCTAAGAGGTTAAGGTTATATAGCCAGTATGTGGCAAGGCTGCACTTGAATTCTGGTCTTTCCAATTCCAACCCATCTTGCTGACTTTCATTTATTGAACCAGCCATTAATTTCAGAGCTTATCTGTTTGCAATTCTGTCTTTAAAAACTGGTTGGTGACCTGAAGACTTTGTTTTTAAAGAAAGAGTTACTGATTCTTGGTTGTCATCCACCAGGCTGTTGTACCCCATCTATGATGAGTCCCTTTGATGGAGGAAGAATCCTTGGAAAGCCTTTTTGAGCCATTTAAAGCAAATAATATCTTGCCCATTTTGTACTCTCCTCCTTCCCCCACATACAGCAAGGAAACTTGCCTTGTACCTGATAAATGTTTAATTTAATTAAATTTAAAATAGAATTAGATATAAATTAATATAATTATATTATAGATATAATTAGATATATAAATAATTAGATATGTTATATATGTTATATATTATATATAATTAGATATAAATTAAAATAATAGATATAAATATAAAATAGAATTAGATATAAAATTAAATTAAAATTAATTTCCATCAACCAAAGAGAGCCCCTCTCCATTTTGGGAGAATTTTGCATCTAGAAATTCAATTCCACTAACACTTTTAAGTATCTGCTTAGCAATGGAGAGAGTCCACCACACAAGCCTGAATTCCAATTTGGCCTCAGACACTGTAGCTAACCTTGCCTTGCAAAGCTAGTTTACTGCAATGTGATCCTAGGCAAGTCACTTAACATGTTTGCCTCAGTGTCCATATCTATAAAATGGGAATAATTATAGCACCTATCTCCCTGTGTGATACCAGGAACAGCTAGGTGGCTGAGTGGAGAGCCAGTCCTAGAGACAGGAGGTCCTAGGTTCAAATGGGGCCTCAGACACTTCCTAGGGCGCAAGTCATTTGACCTCCATCATCTAATCTTTATGGCTCTCCTGCCCTTCTAAGATGGAAGGTATGGGTACTATTATTATTGTTATTGCTACAAGGCAGGATGATAAGAACCAGAAATCAAAGCACACTGTCCTAAACAATGGGAGAGATACAAGATTTTTTTAATTGGTTCTCCTTTTATTTTTCATTCATTTGTTTTCTGTTGTGTCTGACTTTGTGATTTTATTCAGGTTTTTTTTTTCCAAAGATACTAAAATGGTTTGTCATTTCCTTTTCCAACTCATTTCACAGATAAGGAAACTAAGGTACACAGAGCTAAGTAACTTGATTAGGGTTACACAACTAATTTTCTGATTTCAAATTAGAATTCAGGTCTCTCTGACTCCAGTTTGGCACTATAGCCATACATAATTGCCCCACTGTAGCCCCAGCCATGTTAATTCTTCAGGGATTTCAGGCTTGCCTTTCTGATAAAGAAACACAAGTGACTGGACTATTTGTAGAGACATGAATTCTAAGTTAATAGGAATCATCATTTTCTTAGAATTATGTATTGGGTCATCTGGCTGACATCATCCATTTTATGTTTGGTTTTTTTTTGTGTTCAAACCTATGATTTCACAGGGAAAAGGACATCCCAATAAACAGGCATCCTCTACCAAAGCAGATCTGTAGTGGTTCTATAATTTCTATCTAGCCTTAGGGTGTTGGCTCGGGCAGAGAAACAAGTGAGCTGCCCAGGATCACCCAGGCAGTGTGTGTTCCACTAGGGATTTGAAGGCAGGATCACTATAAAATAAGACTAGTTTTCTATAATTTTCTGTCTTGCTATTAAGTCTTATTAGTTTTAATTTCCAAGTGCAGCATTTACTGATCTTGTCTTCAAATTTGCAGTATGTATGACCACAGTTTGAAATT
Source organism: Gracilinanus agilis (assembly GCF_016433145.1). NCBI lineage: Eukaryota > Metazoa > Chordata > Mammalia > Didelphimorphia > Didelphidae > Gracilinanus > Gracilinanus agilis. Next base: position 455,660,704 of record NC_058132.1, read on the forward strand.
ATTAAAATTAGTAGGGATTTATGTCTAAAATTATAGCTAAAAAACATGAGGAAATTGAAGTAAGCAGGGTTAGATGACTTACCCAGAGTCACACAAGTAGTAAGTCTCTGAGACCAGATTTGAACTCATGAAGCTGAATCTTCCTGACTCCAGGTCCAGTGTTCTATCCATTGCACCAGCTAGCTGTGTTTAGGGGATCATAGGATCAGAGATTTAGAGCTAGAAAAGACATTAGAAGCCATCAAACCTTGTTCTGAAGATAAGGAAACAGATTCAGAAAACTTACAACAGAGGTCCACATGACTATCTAGTTGCCACTTAGGCAACTCCCTCCCTTTCAGAATAATCAGGATGAACCCTCAATGGATATGGGGTGCCCTCCTGGGTAACCATTTAAGATCACCTTAACTTTTGTGGCTGCTGTCTCCCCTGTCACCTCACACTGAGCCTACAGTCCACCAGATCACTCAGTCTTTGAAAATACTTTTGTTATATCAGAATAATTAGCCAGGTCTATCAGAGTTAGCCAAGAGTCCCCTGTTGGTGACAGCAAGCTGCTTTTCTGCCCTGATGGCTAAAAGGGCACACTCTCTTCAATTCAATATCTTAGCAACTCTAGTCAGTGCTTCCTGATGCCCTAGAAATAGAGGTTGCCAGCTGGCAACTGACGGTGCCTGGGTAAAGGCTGAACTACAGTCAGGAAGTTCACAAGCCTAAGAAAATGCAATCTATGGAAACTCCCAATCTCTGCCCCAGGCTTTCACTGTGAATATTACCCTCTACATACAGCTAGGTTGCTCAGTAGATAAGAGTAGTTCAGCAGATAGAGTTTTGGGAGGACATGGGTTCAAATTCGACCTGTGTGACCCAGGACAAGTTACTTAACACCATTCGTTTAGCCCCTGCCCTTCTGACTTAGAGTTGTTACTAAAACATAAAGAAAGGGTTTAAAAAACATACTGCCCTGAGGTTTCAGGTTAAGATGGTGGCAGAGTAAAAAGCAACTGCTTAATCTCTCCTAACCAAAGCATATAGGACTCCTCAAGGGGACATAAAAACAAATCCAGAAGAACGAAGGGACCCCACAACAGGGCACAGCATTGTAGGTACGTGGAATCAGGGCATTTCCATGCTATAAAGGGGTGAAACAGCTCTCACTAAAACAAGAGCAGAGGAAGCCCCTCCCCCACCCCACCCCCGTTCCAAGGCCAACAAGAGTTAAAGCAGGTTTGGGGCACCCATTAAGTCACTGGCAGCTACAGGGCTTGTTCCTGAGAACAGCAAGACTTAGGACCCCAAGAGGCTAAAGAATGCCCACGGACTTTGAATACAGACCCTGAGCGCTGGTGCCTGTGAAGGCATTGCCCTAGGTGCGGACAAGGATCTTGAGCACAGGCTTGGACCTCGTGGGGACCCTGTGCAGATGGGAGCCCGGCTGTGGAAGCAGTGCCCTGAGACTGCCAAAGGAGCCTCGGGCAGAGGGACAGACCAGAGGACCACCAGGAGGCTTGACCCCGAGAACAACGGGACCTGAGACCTTGGGAGCCTAGAGAGCGCAGACAGACCCTGAGTGTGAGGATAAACCTGAGAGGGCGCAGGGCTAACAATGGCAAGCCAAAATTGGGAACCCCAGAAGAGAAAAAACATACTGCCCTGTATTTTGAGAGAAGCCAAGGAAACAATCATAGTAATAGCAATAACTCAGATAGTTAGAGCCCTTTTAATTTTCAAGGTATGGTGCAGCAGAGAAAAAATAATTGGATTTGGAATGAAAGGATTTCATTTTTTAAAAAGTAAATTTTTTAAATTAAGTTAAATTAAAGCTAATTTATTATATTTTTAGCCATTTTGTCTTTTGAAAAAAAAAAGACTTAAAAGAAAATTCACTATTTCTTTTTCAGTGATGTTGAACAAGTAGACTGTTGGCTTTCCTCCTAAGACCAGCTCTCCCAAAGATTCCCTACAGAAACAATCTGGAATATGACACTTGCATCTTTAAGTTGTATCTTTAATCTATCTTTAGTTATAAGTGGAAAGAGGTTGTAACCTAAATTTAGCAAACACTTTGTTGTTTAAATTTTTTGCTATCAATGGCCTGGGGAAATATTATATGCATGTAAGAGTCATGCTGTTATGTTAACAACTATCCAAATGATCCAACCATTCTGGAAGGCAATTTGGAACTATGTCCAAAGGACAATATAACTGTGCATACTCTTTAATCCTGTAATACTGCTAGTGGGTCTGTATCCCAGAGATTAACAAAAGAGGAGTGGAAAGGACCTACAGGAACAAAAACTTTCATAGCACCTCTTTTTTGTGGTGTCAAAGAATTGGCTATTGAGGGGATGTCCATTGTGATAATTAGATTAAGTCTACACTGCCCATCTTTAGATTTAATCACTAAAGGTGAGAGCACCTTCCACATGTGCTAGAGTGAGTAACGAATCAGAATCAACCGACCGCCCCAAACTTTCTATTAGAAAGCGTCTATTGTGATTGGACACACAGGCTAGGGGAAGGCACTGGAAGTGAAGCATATGTGACCCCTTTAAAAGAGAGAATTGAGTGAGTGAGTGAGTAAGGCTGCTTCTGGTTTGGTGAAGGGGACCTGAGGGAGCTTTGCTGGTTTGTAACCGAGACTGTTCCAAATGGTCAGTTTAAAGACTGACTCTTCCTTAACTTCTATTAAGAAACTTCCTTTTATAGACTCTGTGAGTGAAGTTTGCTCCATTCACCTCCGGGCCTCAGGCCCTTTAACCCTCTGCTGAGGGTTAAGATCTACCTGGATTAGTTAGTGAGATAGATTCTTATTTTCTTCCTCTCTCTCTTCTCTCATGTAAATATAACTTCCATAAAAGTCAATTTTGATTTGAGATTATTCTTAATTGAGGACTGATAATAGTTCAATCCTCTGACAACCATCTTTAATATATTGAACCCATAAAAGCCCTTTTTCACCCTTACACCATCAATTGAGGAATGGCTGGCCAAATTGTGGTATGTTATTGTCATGGAATACTACAGTGCTAAAAGTAATGATGAAAAGAATGATTTCAGAAAAAGCTGGCATGACATACATGAACTGATACAGAGTGAAATAAGCAGAACCAGGAGAACATTGTACAGTCACAGAAATATTATACAATGATCAACTGGGAAAGTCTTAGCTACTTTCAGCAATATAATGATCAAATCCGAAGCATGTATGACAAAGAATGCTATCTACCTCCAAAGAAAGAACTGTTGGAGTCAGAATGCAGATAAAAGCATATGGTTTTGGGGGCACCTGGGTAGCTCAGTGGATTGAGAGACAGGCCTAGACAGGAGGTCCTAGGTTCAAATCTGGCCTCAGACACTCCCTAGCTGTGTGACCCTGGGCAAGTCACTTAACCTCCATTGCCTACACTTACCATTCTTTTGCTTTGGAGCCAATACAGAGTATTGACTCCAAGATGGAAGGTAAGGGTTTAAAAAAGAAAAAAAAAGCATATGGTTTTTCACTTTAGTTTGTTTGCATTTTTATTTGGGGGTTTGGATTTTATATGAGTATTTATAACAATGAAAAATATGGAAATGTTTTGCATGATAATACATGTATAACCCATATCAAATTGCTTATCACCCCCAAGAGAGGGGAAGAAAGGAAGGGAGGGAGACAATTTGGATCTTATAACTTTAGAAAATGTGTAAAAAATTATTGTTACATGTCATTGGGAAAATAAAATATCTTTTAAAAACTAGTCAAATGTATTAACATAAACAAAAGAAGAGAATTTGGTACTAAAGGAAAAAAGAAGTGAAAAAAATCTACACCTGGTAACCCAGTTAAAATAAAATTTGTATAATGGATTCTTTAAGTGTTCTAATTATTAGAGAAAGTTTTACAGATTTAATTGTATTTTAATCCCGTTATCTCTGTATCAATATTACACATCTGGTAATGCTAAAAGTGTAGAGACCAGAAAGACAAGCCTATAAGAGAACCAACCTTGATATGAGGAATGAACTAGAATTTGCTTAACAGAATCAACTCTGGATTATCTTCTGGTAAAGGTAAACCCCATTGTTTGTATTTTCTCCTGGGTGATTATTGCCATCCAACATATGTCTTTGGTAGCACAATGCATGACTTGGAATTAAGAGATAACTGGATCAAACTCTGCCTCTAACACTTACAAATTCTGTGATCAAATATCTGGTTGTTCTACTTCATTATACTGCTTTTTACCATAAAGGTACTGACTGTAAACAAATGCCAGACTTGGGGCCAATCTGTCATTGTTTGACTTAAGATAAACAATGACAAATGGATGATTTCTTGTGTCATATTAGACCAGCTTCTATAGATGAGCTTATTTTCAGGTCAGACAACATTCATGAGACTATTCTTTATTTAGAATCCTTTATTTTTAATATAAATACTAGAATTACCTTGGTTAGGCCTTCTGTTCTAGAAGGAAAAAATAAAATAAAATTTCCCCTTGACTTCAAATAGAAGAAAAATAATTGGCTGGATAAAGAGTTTGAAATTCCATATCAGAAACTTTGGATTCTCCTTTGGGGTGTCTAGTTATACTATTAACTAAGTAGTTGTGAAGATATAGTCTTTTGATTGGCATGAATTTCCAAAAAGTCTGGAATGCTGTAGCTCCTGGAGCTTTAGGAGCATTGCTGACCTTTTGGGATCCAAGGTGGGACCCCAAGTTTGCAGCCTGGTCTGTTCCATCTCCAATACTCCATCTAAGGAAGTTAAAAATAAGACAGAAGAGGGCCAAGAGCAAAAGCAGTGGAAGTATTCACAGGCTTCCTATAGGAGAGTAGGTACCATAAAGCTAAAAATCTGAGGGTTGTTTAAGCCCAACCCACCGAATAAAATGGCTTTGAAATGAACAGTTCCAGATTCTATAAGCCATGTTGAATATAAAAAAGAAACTATGATCTGGACTCTTCCTCTTTCTGCTGCCTTCATCTGATTTCTTCCCTCGCCATGATGGTATCTGCTTCAAAAAGACAATTTCTGCATAGTTGCTTGCTCTTCCAATCTCCCTCACTTTTAGGTCAGAATGGAAAGAGCTTGCTTGCCTGAGTCCCCACAGCCAGGCTGCAGGGTGAGCAGATGCAGAAAACATGACCTTTAATGACAAGAATGTTTTAGGTATTGTTACTAATCCCAGTTCACCCTAGCTGCTATCCACAGTTAAGCTCTAGACAGTAGCCTGAGCTCTAGACATAGCAGGAAAATAATCAGTAGACAGATAAAGGGACAAGCACAGAGGTCTCCATGCCCCATTCCTCCCCAAGCCTAATCACACCTCCAGGGACAGCATTCTCACCTCCTCCAAAGGGAAGACAGGAGCTCTTAGAAGCTCCCATTGTGCTTCTTTTAGAGTGGGTGCCACCTTGAATTCATCCTGGACTGTATCTTGGACCAAAGATACTGTAGAGTTTGTAACATAACTCTGAGTAATGCTGCATGGAAAGGGGGATTTTCTGAATTCAGTGATGGTTGTCCATTATGAACCCAGTAAGGAGACTAAAGCATATTCTTTTTTTCTTTTTAAACCCTTACCTTTTCTCTTAGAATCAGTATTGGTTCCAAGACAGAAAGGTGCTAAGGCAATAGGGATTTAAGTGGCTTGCCTGGAGTCACACAGCTAGGAAGTATCTAAGTTCATATTTGAACCCAAAACCTCTTGTCTCTAGACCTGGCTCTCAATTTACCTGCCCTGATGGCACATTTTTTAAAATGATAAAATGTAAAATCTATGTGGAATGGGACTCACTTATAGAAGCCAAAGTACCAACCCTTGGAGAAAAATAAAAGATGCTTTCCCTTCATGATATACAACCATGTGTGGAATGGGACAGTCATGGAAATACAAATGCCAATGGCCTCATGATGAATGATCAAATAATGATTTCATGGAACTATACCAAAAAATAATGGACCAATAAAGTAAAATATTTCCCTTTCTCTCAGAAAAAAAATGCCATGAGTTGCCAAAAACCAGACAAACTGATAGAGCAAGAATTATAACACTGAACAACATGCCAAAGAGAAATGATTTGTGTCTATGAGAAAAGTTCAAAGGTTTTAGATCTAGGAGGGACTTTAGTAATCACTTAAATTCCTTGTTAAAATCATCTTACTTTTTTCATTGAATTCTATCTTTTTTATTTCCATTTATGTTGAAAAGTATTATCTTATGTACAGTCAGTTCTATTAAATGTTTGTTTTGAAGACATGAATTTGTTGCAATGCAACTGGGTAGCTCAGAGCAGCTAGGTGGTATAGTGGACAGAGTGTATAGATCCTGGAGTCAGGAAGATTCATGTTCCTGTATTCAAATGTGGCCTCAGATATTTACTAACTGTGTGACCTTGGGAAAGTCACTTAATTTTATTTCTTTCCCTTTCCTCGTGTGTAAAATGAATGGGAGAAGAAAGTAGCAAATCACTCCAGGATCTTTGCCAAGAAAATAGGGTCATGAAGAGTCAGACATGGCTAAAAATGGCTGAAGAACTCGAAGACAAGAATTTGTTCTGGTGTAACTGATATATTACGGAATCTTTTAAGCAGAACTCAAATTTCAAATTTGCTAATGTATGATTTCCTCCTCAAGGACCAACAAGAATGCTGAAAACCACAACACTTCACAAACATCCCTGAGTTACAACCCTTCTGATACCTACTTCCTTTATTAAACTTCAGGCTTTTTCTAAATAAAGTACCACGTGTATTGTGAATCTTCTGGTGTAGTAGGAGATGTGATTGGAGGACTGATCCTCCTTCATCCTCCCCCTCTTACGACATGACCTTTTCAGACATGCCCCAAGACCAGAATTGCTGCCTGCCCATCTTAAGAATTTTCCAGATTGAATGCCTACCCTTTGATCCAGCCATACCATTATTGTGTTTGTACCCCAAAGAGATCATAGATAAACAGACTTGTACAAAAATATCCTACAAAAATATTTATAGCTGCGCTTTTTGTGGTGGCAAAAAACTGGAAAAGGAGGGGATGTCCTTCAATTGGGGAATGGCTAAACAAATTGTGGTATATGTTGGTGATGGAATATTATTGTGCTCAAAGGAATAATGAACTGGAGGAATTCCATGTGAATTGGAAAGACCTCCAGGAATTGATGCAGAACGAAAGGAGCAGAGCCAAAACATTGTACACAGAGAGCAATACACTGTGGTAAAATAGAATGTAATGGACTTCTGTACTAGCAGCAATGCAATGATCCAAGACAATTCTGAGGGACTTATGGAAAAGAACACTACCCACATTCAGAGGAAGAACTGCAGGAGTGGAAACACAGAAGAAAAGCAGCTGCTTGAACACATGGGTTGAGGCAGACATGATTGGGGATTTTGATTTGAAACTACCACACCAGTGCAATGATCAACAATTTGGAAATAGGTCTTGATCAATGACACATGTTAAAACCAGTGGAAATGTGCATTGGTCAGAGGTAGGGGGAGGGCAAGGGGTGAAGGGGAAAGTAGGAGCATGAATCATGTAACCATGTTAACTTTACTTAAAAATGAATATTAATAAATGTTTAAAAAAAAAAGAATTTTCCAGATTGACCCATGGAAGCCATGGTTCAGGCTAAGTAACAGCCCTAGGCCTTGATCAAAACCACTATTTATTGGAGTACTTATTTCTTTATATATATATATATACACTGCCATTTTTATTTGGCTCCTCCTATCTTTTTTTTAATGTCACTGAGAGTTTTTGAGGGCTATGCCCCTAACTATATTTCCCCCATAATTCCTGTTCTTTTTTTTAGCATAATTTATATAGTATAGTCTATGTATATTGTGTTATAACATCTTTGACTGCATCCTACCAAAGAAGATATAATAAAATGGCACCCTAAGTAGCCACATGTTGGTGTGAAAGGCCAAAAGTTTTCTTCTCTACTCTTAAATGTTTTTTCAGCTATATTTCTGATGGTATGTTGTATGAATGTACTGAAATATTGTGCTCTGTAAGAATGGTGAAAGGGAAGTTAAGAGAAACTTGGGAAGACTTGTATAAACTGAAACAGAATGAAGTTAGCAGCACTAGTCCAATTTATATACTGCCAACACTGTTGTACAAACAACTCAGAAAACATTAAGAACTCTGTGCAGAGCAGGCATCAGCCACAATCTATAGAATTAATGATGCATAGTACCTGCCTCCTGGCAGAATGAGATAACAGATTTAAAATGCAGAAAGAGACACATTTTTGGATACAGCCAATACAGACATTTGTTTTTATTTGACTTTGCATATTTATTACATGGATTTTGTTCTTCATTTTCTGTTGTGGGGAGGGTGGGAGAGACAGAAAATAAATACTTAGTAATGGAAAAATTTGAAAAGAACATAATTTGGAGTTGAAAGGCAGGAGAGGTAATGACAGCAGACTGTGACCAGATAAAAGAATTTCAGAGCTCATGAACAAAAAAGTGAATAATTTGTGAGTGATGGCAAGATCAAGGCTACCAAGGGATACCCCCCAGAGACAGAAGAGTAAGTCATGGGAAATGAGCAACTTGAGGAATCTAAAGATGAGTGAATTTGAGGAAGCACTAGTTCTCCCTCCCATATAAGATAAGTTTTATGTTTTTGTCCAAGTCATTGCCAAAAAAGTTTAAAGATCACAAAACTAAGCACAGATTCTTTTTCTTTACTTTTTACCTTTTTTTCAATTACATTTTGAAACAATTTTTGACAATTGTTTTTGGTCATTTTATGATTCAGATTATTTCCCTTTCTGCCTCCCCCCACCCAGATGGTAAATAGTCTGATATAATTTACGTTGTATCAGTGCTTTTGTTCAATACATCAATACATGACAGAACACACATGTTACACAAACAATAAAAAACTCATGAAGGAAATAAAATGGAAGATGGCATGGCTTAATCTGTAGTCAAGACTCCAATAGTTCTTCTTTTTGCTATGAATAGCATTTTTCATCATGAGTCCCTTGTGGATATCTTGGAAACTTGCTGAGCACAGATTCTTGAAGTATTCCACTGGAAACTGAAAGAATGGGATTTTTCCAAGGGGGATGGGACAAAAGGAGCAAGAGAAGGCAGTTGCTGACAGTTGCTGACAGTTGAGACCAAGGAGAATTCTGGGTATTTCTCCGAGGAAGGAGATGAGGAGAGGTCTTCCAGTGGAGGATGAGAGAGGGAGAAGGTGGACATCCCAGCCCAGATCCAGTCCTGAGGGCTTCTTAAGGATCTTTCTTTTGGAAATTGAAACCCTGATTTCCTGGTCAAAGCCATTCCATCACACCTCTCCCATGAAGACTTCAACCATCGAATCAGCTAAGTTTGGACTCCATTTTGGGAGCAATTCTTTTAGTCTCCTTCACCCATCCAATTTGGCTGAGAGACCCCCCGCCCTTTCAGTCAAAACTTACAATTATAGAAAAGGACAGAAACAGAAGGAGAAGGGGTAGGGGAAGAAGCTTAGGAGTGAGAACCCCAAAAGGTTCCCACCCAAGTGATGGAGCTCATAGAAATAGAGAAGAGGGTACCCCAAAATCCCTCTGCCCTTCACCCCTTTCCCCAATCCCTCAATTGTGAATAATAAAAGCCTTTCATCAGTCAGATAGCATTCCAGAGTGCCTTAGAGGGAGAGGGGAACCACAGCTTGGTCTGGCTGCCTCCATCTTGAAGCCAGACCCCCCCACTGTGAAATTAACTGATAGGGGAGGTTTGTGCAAACCCCATCCTTATTCAGAATTGGATTAGAGTACCACATACCTCCTCTTATAGGGAAGCCTTGCCCCCAACTCCTGTGGGGCAGCGGGACCATCCAGGTCACTCAGTTTTGGGGTGACACCCCCTTAAAGTCTCCCAGTGTATATTCAGCCCCAGGTGAGAGCTGGAAGAGAGACTCATTGAATACAGACTTTCTCTCCCCTCTATCAAACATTGGTTATAGGTGCTCTTTATTATTACAAGACCTCCAGTAATGAGAAAAAATCATTAATGACCACTCTTTAAATTTGACTCTGCTGGTCAGTTCTGAATCCATCTGATTATGCTCATCTATATCCCTCCATCTTATTCATAAGAATGGCTGGGATATTCTACTAAATCTTTTCTAAAAATCTAGGTAAACTAGATCCATAGCTTTTCCTTATCTGCTAGCTTAGTCATCTCCTGATAAAAGGAAATAAGGTTTGTCTGGCATGATCTGATGCCAACCTTCTGAGTTTGCATCAGTACCCACATGGGAAAATGTGGCTTGAATGATTGTCTTCTTTGGTAAACCGTAACATTTTGAGATTACTCACAAATCACTCTGATTTGATTTTTGCTGATTTAAAATTCTACATTCTGTATTCTGTCTATAGACAAAAGGCATTCATCAAATGAAGAAGGCCTTCTGACCTCATGGTATTTTCAGCTGACAGTGGTCAGGACTGAAATATATAATGACCTAAATTCATTCTGAGATGAGCTTTTACCCAATCAATCATATGCTAATATCACACATTAGTGGGATACTTGGGTCTACTAATATTCCTGTCCAAGTGACACTACCATAAACCCTTTTTGTGTTTGAAATCTACTATCTTTGCCTTCTCCCTCTCTTTAACCTCCCACATCCAATCAGGACACTTTTTCAATTTTAACTCTGCAATATGTATGTTGTTAATGGAAATGATATTAAAGAAAAAGCATTAGCATCAGCGTTGCCACTGACCCCACCCCCACCCCAAAGACCATGAGACCTTTCCACATAACTTGTGGCTGAAACCTTCAATGTATTCCTCCCCCCACTGGAATGAGAGCCCCTTGGGAGGCAAGTTTATGTGTATCCACAGTGTTTTGTAACTAATAAACATTTGTAAGCTTTTAATATATCCATTCATTCATATTTTTTCTTTAACTTTTTAGAATCTGAGAGATATTTTCCCCAACTCTAATTCTCATAGTTCTTCTTCCTTCATCTACATTTTGATCCTCTTTGAATGTAAAGGTGTCAACTTGAAAAAAACACAGAACCACCAAAACAATTACAAAAAATGTCTTTAATCAGCACAAGAGAGACAATCCTCTTATGGCCACCACACAGAGTCATTCAACCACACTATACTACACAGAGCCAAGCTCTAAGATCATGGGAACAAAGTCTCCCAGGGGGAAAATGCTGCAAACAAGAATTTCCACCAAATTAAAGAACTTGGGATTCTATTTATACCTGAGAGATTACAGCCAAAGAGAAAAGAATTGTCTGGTTACAGAGGAGATTGAGAAAAAGGTAGTACAAGGCTAGGGTACCTAGGAGAGACCTAAATACAATAAGAGAAATTTAGAAGACAAAAGAGGGTACTTGAACTTTGACTACCAGTCCCACTCCCAGCCTGGGTGCTCTATGGATGCTTGAGACAAATGATTAGTCCGGGAGTTTCTTCAAGGCAAGTTCCTTGAGACCAAGGTAAATTTGGAATTTCTTAAAACAAAATTGTCAAAGGACAATGGCCAACCAACATATCTTTCTGCAAAAAGAATTTACAAAAAGGGAAGGAAACTGGTGGTTCTGGTGTGAATGAAATATCCTTCTAAGTTGCATAACCACTTCAACTTTGAGCCTAGAAAAAATCCCATAGCTAGCAGTTATAAGATGGTCCCAGTAATACTGAGTAAAATGGAAATCTAATATTTTTATATAGGATTTTTTTTGAGGGGGAGAAGAAAGGAAATGCATGAATTTAATGCTTTCACTCACAAGGAGATTTTTAAACGGAGCCTAATAAAAAAAGTGTTATCTCAAAACGGTGAATTTCTGATCTTAATATTGCCCCTAGGTATGTGTGTATTACCCTGGGCAGGTTGCCTAACATCCAAGTGCTTATAGCAAATCTTGTCAGTCTAAAAAAAGCACAAAAACATCAAAGCAGTTACAAAAGAACACACCTTTAATCCGGGCAAGGGAGACAATGCTCTTATGGCCACCACACAGAGTCATACACACACCACACAGAGCCAAACCTTGAGACTCTAGGAAAAATATCAACCAAGAATGGGAATTTTCCATCAAACTGAAGAATTTGGAGTCTTATTTTTTTTTAGAGAAAGGAAGGACAACTAGTTGGCTTATGTGAAGGCTAGGTAAAGAGCAGCCTATATACAAAAAAGAGAAACTTAGAAGACAAAAATTATATTTAATATTTGATTATATCTGCTAATCCTACCTAGGGTGATCAATGGGTACTTACTTGATAGTTTATTGTTCAGTCTAGGACAAACCTCATAATTCCACCTAAAGTGATCTAGGAATGCTTTCAGGTTTCATAAAACAAGAAGAAAAAGAATCACAACATAGGAGGATTTTTAGAATAATCAATATAGGAGCAGTTAAGTAGCATAGTGGATAGAGCACCAGGTCTGGAGTTGGAAGGACCTGGGGTCAAAACTGACCTCAGATACTTCCTAGTTATGTGATCCTGGGCTAGTCGCTTAACCCAAATTGCCTAGCCTTTGTGGCTCTTCTGTCTTAGAAGTGATACTAAGACAGAAAATAAGGGTTTCATAAAAAAATAATGAAATAATGTGCCCTAGTTCATTGGAAACAAAGAAAATTGCAGAATTCTTTTGATAATAGCTTCATTTATGTTTTAGCCTTTTATCTTTCAAATTTGAAAGCCGCTTCTTTTATTGGGGAGGGGCATGAAGGGGCAGTAAGTGAATTTGTTCCTGAGAAACAGGCCCATCATACAAGTTAGAAACCATCTTCTCTTTTCACACACTAAAAGCTAAAGCAATTAGGGCAAAAATGTCAGTATTCTATTTTCAATCTTCCATCACAGCAATTCAAGTTTCATTATCTGAAATTATGTATCACCATGCCACATTAAGAAGAGGAAAATATGGAACTTGGGAATCTAAGTATCAGATGAGAAGGGAAGAATGCATTTTCCAAGTTCTAAATTCACTGCAGATCATTTTAACACGTTCTTGCCATTTTTATTTAAAAGATGTGCTACTTTTAATGATTTTATGCCCAACCCAACGAAAATTCCATGGCTACTATTTATAGAATGAGAACTAGTGTGGCAAAGTGGATAGAGAGCTGGTCTCAAGAGCCAGAAGGCTTGAGTTCTAATCCAGCCTCAGATAAATAATTGCCGTGTGAAACTGGGGCAAATCACTTAAATTCTTGGTGTTCTTGACCTTCTTTAAAACCATCAGGTACAGATCTGCATTGTTAAAGAAAATTCCTTTGAGGGAACTCCTCATACAGATGAAAACACAGCTCCAATTTAAAAAACAAATAAAACAAAACTTTATGTTTGGCTTGATGACCCAAGTCAATATTTGCTATGCATAAAGTTATAATCTACCCATCATATCTATGTTCCTTTGTGATTTTTTTTTTAACTCTTGGAAGACAGTCAAGATGCTGATTTTAATTGTCAAGTATTGTTTTCTTTTAATTTTTAATCTATCAACTAGGTTTTTGGGAACCCCAAATTTGCCCCTAGCCCTTGGGAACTTACCTTAAGGGGAGTCCCAGATTAACCTTGTTTCAAACTGAACAATAGACCTTAAAATATTTAATGATCCCAGTTTAGGTGGGACTAGTAGATATAATCAAATATTAAGTACCTTTTTTGTTGTAGAAGCTTCTCCCATTGTATCAAAGTCCTCTCCCAGGTAGCCTAGCCTTTGGCTGGGCTCTTTCTTTAGTATCCATAGAAAAACATCACCCTCTATCTTGGGCTTCTCATTTCTTTGTAGCCATTGTAAAGCCAATCAATCATACTTCCCCTAAAGGTATATAAGATCCCTGTGTTCTCTTTTTCCTTTGGAGAATCATTCAGCAAGGTGATACTCTCAGAGATACAGTTCCCCAGAGCTCCCATGCTCTCTGTGTGGCTGCCGATTATTATGGACCTGTCTCCTTCCTGATTAAAGATTTAGTTTTGCTGACAACTTTAGGGGCTCTGTGTTTTTCCAAGCCAACAACCCTTACTTTTTGTCTTAGAGTCAATATTAAGTATTGGTTCCAAAGAGGCAGAAGAGTGCTAAGGGCTCAGCAATCAAGGGTAAATGACTTGCCCAAGATCATATAGGTAGGAAGTGTCTGAGGTCAGATTTGGACTTCCTATCTCCAGGCTTGGCTATTTATCCAATGAGTCACCTAGCTGCCCCTTAATCAACAAGTTTTAAAGGTTAGAACTGATGATTATTTTTTTTAACCCAATAACCTAAGCAAACAAGTGAACTAAATTTAAAAAAACACATCTGTCCTTCCCTCCAGGGCTCAGAATCAGGTAAGAAAGGTTATGAAAGGATGTAAAATCAAGGCAAGGTGAAAGGAACTGGGAAAAACACAAAACCACCAAAGCAGTTACAAAGAACATGCTTTTATTCAGGACAAAGGAGACAGTGCTCTTATGGCCACCACACAGACTCATGAATGCACACACAATAACACTACATCAGCCAAGCTCTGAGACTCTAGGAAGAATATCTCTGGGAAAATACACCATGAGTGGGAATTTTCCATGGAACTGAAGAACTTGGGGTCTTATGTATACTTTAGGGAAGAATAGGAAAAGAAGAACAATTGTTTGGCTTAACATAGAGGCTAGGGAAAGAGGTATCTAGCCAGAGACTAGAACAGTGATGGGCAACCTTTTGAGCTTGGTGTGTCAAAATTCACTAAAAAAAAAAAAAAAAAAGCATAACTTGGGTAGTGTGTCACTTCAAGGAAAAAAAAACATAAATTCACGATATTTATAGTTTAACAAAAATATATAATTGTAATATATAAGTATTTAACAAACCAAAATAGGTATATGAATATAGGTAGAATTGTCAACAATAGTGCACAGAGTTGTGTACACTACACCACAGCAAATGTTTTCATCCTCGGCATGAAATACTTCTCTGTATGCAGCTGCATGTGGCCGTGTGTCATCAAAAATGGCCACATGTGTCAGTGCTGACGTGTGTCATAGGTTTGCCATCACTGGGCTAGGATATCTGGTAACAGCCTAGATACAAAAAGAGAAACTTAAAAGACAAACAGACACTTAAGAGAATCTTTATCACTTTTACCACTCCTATTCAGGGTGCTTAATGGGTGCTTGATGGCTTATTGATCTGTCTAGGACCAGGGTCATTCTGGGAGTTTCTTGAAGGCAAGCTCTCATGGGACCAAGGTAAATTTGGTATCGTAAAGCAAGGTTGTCAGAATAAAATACTTTCTAGAGGTTTTGGATTCAAATCCTGTCTCTGTTCATACTACCTAACATTTTTATATTGTTTTATATGTGCCGGGCACTGTGTTAAGCAATTTATAATTATTTTCTCATTTGACCCTCACAATAATCTTGGGAGATAAATAATGTTATTATTACTATTTCACAGATAAGGAAGCTGAGGCAAAAAAGTTAACTGACCAAGGGCAGCTGGGTGGCTCAGTGGATTGAATCAGGCCCAGAGATAGAAGATCCTGGGTTCAAATCAGGCCTCAGACACTTCCTAGCTGTGTGACCTGTGATAATGAAATTAAATCTACCCTACCCATCTTTAGATTTAATCACCAAAGGTGAAAACATCTTCACTTAACTCACAAGTTGGGAGGTCTGTAACCCACATGTGCTAGAGTGAGTAACAAATCAGAATTTACTGACTGCCTCCTGGGCAGTCCTAAGAAAAGCATCTGTTGTGATTGGATACACAAACTACGAGGAAGGCACAGGAAGTGACACAAAAGAAGCCCCTTTAAAAAGAGAGAGTGGAGTGACCCAGGGGCTCTTCTGGTTCTTGCTTGGACATGGAGGAGTGCTGGACCTGAGACTCTGAGACCTTGGTGAGCCTACTCTTAGATCTCTCTCTTAGAACTACATGTGGTGAGTGAAGAAGGCTGACTCCTTTTACCTCCCAGGAGGTACTAGCCTCTGGGAGGCTCCCTTGATTGGGAGAAGTCTTTGTGGCTAAAACCCTTGCTAATTGACTTTTAGGCTCTGGCTGGGCCTCTGGAGCTGGAATAAAGCCCAGACTTAAATGCAAATCTACCCTCTTCTCATCTCTCTACTTCCACTCTCTCCTATATTTTGTAAATAAACTTCCATAAAAGTCATTTTGACTTGAGGCTATTCTTTAATTAGGAACTGATAATTATTCAATTCTCTGGTGACCTAACCTTTTAATATATTCAACTAAAAACCCCTTTTTCTCCCTTACAGATCCTGGGCAAGTCACTTAACCCCCATTGCCTACCCCTTACCACTCTTCTGCCTTAGAACCAATATTGGTTCTAAGACAGAAGGTATGGGTTAAAAAAAAAAAAAGTTAACTGACCCATATTTACACAGCTGGTAAGTGTTTGAAGCTGGATTTATATTTAAGTCTTCCTGACCCTAAGCCCAGTGCTCTATCCACTGAGATACCTAGCTGCCTCAATTCTGTCCTGTCTCTCTATTGCTTATTCCCTGTAACATGGCAGGTAGTTACAGCAAACAGTGTGATTTGGGTAAATCATTAGCTTCCCTGGGTCACAATCTCCTTAGCTCTAAAATGAGTCTCAGATTGCTGGACCTCTAGGATTTCTCCCAACTCTCCAAGTGCAATCTATGATCAAAACCTAAAATTTATAGGACAAGATGAAAGTAGGCAGAGGTGGCCACAAGCCAGCATTAGAAGGGATAGAATCGCATCAGAAACAAACCTTATAGCTATCTCTTTTCTTGCCAGCTCTTTAAATCGAAATTTTCCCTTCTCAAATGAAAGTAGAATAAAAAACATCAATAAAAAAAAGTAAGCAGGAGAAATAGGTAAGAATTTAGAGATATTAAAAGACTATGGGAAAGAAGACTTAAAAAGATCACATAGAGATAAAAGCTGAGACCTAGCTCAGAACTTACATCAGTGTTTCCCAGGTCAAAGGAGGGTTAGAAATTGGTTGCATCCTTGATTACCTCACCTTATTCCTATATTATCCTAATACATTGGTAATACAGTATTCTGAAATACTACAAAAGCAAGATGGTCTAGTACAACGGTCAGCAACCTTTTTGGCCATGAGAGCCATAAACGCCTGTGGAAGGAGAAGGATGGAGGCAGAAGGTGCTGGAATATAGGGCGGGGGCTGAAGGGTCCCCTGGGGCACATCCTGGGGCTCTGCCCATACTGGCCAGTTGGGAAGTGGAGACAGATATGGCTCGAGAGCCATACGTTGCCAACCCCTGGTCTAGTAGATAGACCCCAAATGGGATCACAAAGAGTCAGACATGACTGAAATGAATGAACAACAAGCAAAATTGTAAAATAAATAATCAACAAGTCACTTCTCTTCTAGTCTAGGTCTTAGTTTTATTAAATGTGAAGTGAAAACCTAGATGTTCTCTGACTTCACTTTGCCATTTCCACTGTTGCTGAACACGATAGAGATGATCTGTCTTGAACTGTAGGGCATCTCAGAGGTCAACCAGTCTTAAGTTCCTCATTTTAGAGAACAAGAAACTGAGGCCCAGGAAAGTTAAGCAAATTATCCACAATCAAACAGGTAATATGTGGGGGGGTTGGGAGGGAGGGCAGAATTTCTTTGGTTCTGTAAGATTTTATTTTTTTCCCAAGTATATGTAAAAACAATTTTAAACATGTTTTCTAACATTTTGACCTCCAAATATCTCCCCTCCCTCCACTGCCTCCTCTCTGAGGCCATAAGCAATTTTATATAAGTTATGCATGTACTATCATACAAAATATATTTCCATGTTCATTATGTTTTGAAAGAAGATTCATGACACACATACACAAAATCTAGAAAACGAAGTGAACCATGGTATACGTCAGTTTGCACTCAGATTCCACCACTTCTTCCTCTGGAGTTGGATAGCATTTTTCATCATGAGTCCTTTGAACTTGTCTTGGATCACTGCATTACTGATAATAGCTAAGTCATTCACAGTTGATCATTATACAATTTTGCTGTTACCAATATTCTCTTGGTTCTGCTTATTTCTTCATTGTATCATTCATTTGTCTTTCCAGATTTTTCTAACATCATCATATTTGTCATTTCTTATAGGACAATAATATTCCATTATAATCATATACCACAACTTATTCAGCCATCTCTCTCAATTGATGGACATTCCCTCAATTTCCAATTCCTTGTGGAGGCAGAATTAGAATCCAGAACATAACTCTTACCAACCTGGAGGAACAAAGAACCACCAAAGCAATTACAAAGAACATGTCTTTAATCACGACAAGAGAGACAATGCTCTTATGGCCACCACATAGTCACGTGCACATATATCAATACCACAATGAGTTAAGCTTTGAGACTGAGAACAATGATTCAGGAGTCATCCTGAATTCTGGAAGCACCAAGTTTGCTCATTTCCCTTGGGAACTTACTTTAAAGGAAGTCCCAAAGTGACTTAGTCTTAGACTAAATAAGAGATCTCCCAGTGCCCATTAAGTGTCCTGAATAGGAGTAATAGAAATGCTCAAATGCTCAATCACCCTTTTAGTCCTAGAAGTTTCCCCCATTGTATCAGAGATCCATTCCCAAGAAGACCAAGAGCTGTGGAGGAACCATCCTTTTAGTATCTATGTAGTAGACCACTCCCTGACACCCCAGGATCTTTCCCAAGCCTGTTTATAACCTATCAATGTCTGTTTGATATGCTTAATTCCCCAAAAGGTATATAAGATCCCTATGTTCTATTATTATTTAAAGAATCATCTAGATTGGTGATCCTCTCAGAGACATTGTTCCCAGAGCCCCAAGGTTTTGACTCTGTGTAGTATTTGGCTCTTGGTTCTGTGTAGCAGCCAATTATTATGGACCTTTCTCTTTCCTGATTAAAGATTTGGTTTTGCCAAGTGCTTTAGTGGTTCTGTGTTTTTCCAGTTTGACACAGGGAAATTATAGCAGGAGTGGGAATCTCCACCACGGGAATTTTTGTGAAACTGAAGAATTTGGGGTCTTATATACATTTTAGGGAGTATAGGAAAGGAAGGACAACCTACCAGTTAGTAGGAGCTTAAGAAAGAGGTTATAGCCTGAGCTCTCTGTCTGAGAGAGACCCAAATACAGAGAGAACTCAAGAAAGCAAAAAAGGGTACTTAAGACTTGAGTATCTCTCTATCCTCATATTCAGGGTGCTTAATGGGTGTTTGATGGCTTATTTTTCAGTCTGGGAAAAGAGTTGCTAAGGGAGTTCCTCAAAGGCAAGTTCCCGTGGAACAAAGGTAAATTTGGAGTTTCACAAAACAAGGCTGTCACTTTAAAATACCAGTTCTTTTCTCACTGTATCATAGATAACTCACATTGGAAAGTACTTTCTTCATAAAACACACACACACACACACACACACACACAACACAACACAACACAACACAACACAGAACCACTAGTCAGTTAAATCCAGTCTTTGATCAGGAAAAAGATAGTGATCAATATTCAGCCACCACACAGAGTCAAGTGCCTAAAAACTACACAGAGCAGAGTCTGGGAACAGTATCTCTGAGAGGATCACCATGCAAGATGATTCCCCAAAGAATAATAGAACATAGGGATCTTACATACCTTTGGGGGAATTAAGCACATCAAACACACACTGACAGGTTGTAAGCAGGCTTGGGAAAGAGGCAGTAGCCAGAGGCTGGAGTATCAGGGAGTGGTCTAGTATAATAGATACTAAAAGGATGGTTCCTCCATAGCTCATGGTCTTCTTGGGAATGGATCTCTGATAAAATGGGGGAAACTTCTAGGACTAAAAGGGTGATTGAGCATTTCTATTTACTCCTATTCAAGAAATTTAATGGGCACTGGGAGATCCCTTATTCAGTCTAAAACTAAGTCACTTTGGGACTTCCCTTAAGGTAAGTTCTCAAAGGAAATGAGGAAACTTGGGGTTTCCAGAATTCACTTTGACATAAGGTAAACCTTAAAAGTTCAATCCATCCACTGATTGAAAGATAGAAGGCAATTTAGAGTTCATCATGTTGAAACTTGTCATTTTAAAGCTGAGGAATGAGGTCAGAATGTTGAAATCATTTGTCCTTAGTAAGTAGCAGATACAATACTGGAACCAATTCACTGTCCCACTTTTATGTTCTGTCACCAGCAATTAATAGTCATCTGTAAATCACTTTCTACAATCATAAAATTCAGGCAGGGATTAGATTAGATAATCTCCAAGGTCATGAGCATCCCTTAAGCCTATGACCTTAGGTAAATCACTCTTCTTGTGCTCACTAGTTTTCATACTGTGTCTTTGTATAAAGGGGTTGGGAGAGATGTACTGGGGTTGTTTGTAGTCTAACCTAATCATTATTGATATCAATGTGAAGTCATTACCATATTAATTAAATCTGTAGACATGTTCCAAGCAACAACATTAATTATTACTGTAGTCTTGTAGTCAGCTTCCAAAATAGTATTATCTCCTCCTCACTCCACCCAAAAATAGATTTCCATTTGTACACAGTTATATATGATATTGCCTTGGGAAACTGGGGGCTATTAGTGTTATTTTCAATGTTACTCTCTTACTTTTCCATTTGTTTTGGGAGTTAGAGATCTCTCCTTGTAATAATCTCTAAATGGGTTTATTTTCTTTGTTAGTTCTTGACTTTTGTAGACTATATTTTCCATGGTATTTTTTTTAGCTAAATGAAATTATTACTAAGTGTACAGCATTTTGACGTTACTAAAAGCATACCAATTTTTTAACATTCAACAGAAAAATTCTGTGGTGAGTACTTTTCAATGATTGCCCTCATTTTTTCTTATTATTATAATTTTTAGATACTCATCAGTGCTGTGATTTGCATTGCAACTGAAAATTATCTTTACTAAAAAATTGATTAAATAGGCATACTCAGGAATATTGGTCATATTAAAGCATATAATTTTGATTTTTCTTTAAGATGAAAAGTTCTTCACATTGAGGGTAGTTATTCCCGATTAGTATAATAATTACAGGGGAATTACAATTACTATGTTTTGGAAAGGACTTTGGATTTGGAGTCAGATGGTCTTAGGTTCAAATCTTAGGTCCTCTTCTAACTTTGAGCAAGTCACTTTGCCTAAATTTTAGCTGATTCATATGCAAAATGAGGGAGTTAGTCTAAGTGAGCTCTAAAGTCCCTTCCAGGGTATGAAGCCAAGATAGTAGAGAAGAGACAGCTAGCCAGCCAAATTCTCCCAGTGTCTCCCTTCAAGCAAAAATTCATAATAATTACTTGAATCTAATTTGGGAACAGCAGAGCCAACAAAAAAGTAAGGATAAGACATTTTTCCAGCCTAGGACAATTTAAGAGGTCCATAGCAGAGGCAAAGGAGCTAGGAGTAAAACCAAAAATAATCTATCCAGCAAAACTGAGTATAATCCTTTATTTTGGGGGAGAAGGGGAATGGGACAAATATTTGATGAAATAGAAGACTTTCAAGCATTCCCAATGAAACGATCAGAGCTAGATAAAAATTTGACATTCAAACACAAGATCTAAGAGAAACATAAAAAGATAAACATGAAATAATAATAAAGGACTCAAGAGAGTTAAACTGTTTATATTTCTATACAGGAGGATGACACATGTAACTCCTAAAAACTTTATCATTATTAGGGAACTTTGGAAGAGTCTGCATTGAATGAGGCCATGAATATGCATTGATTATGTTTATGATCTCCAAAAACAAAAAAAAAAAATGAAGGGCTGAGAAAGAGGGATGCACTGTGAAAAGGGGAGAAAGGGAGAGACAGAATGGGGAAAATATCAGATAAAAGTGTTACACAAGGAAGAATTTTTGTAATGAAGTTGAAAATGAGAGTGTGGGGTAAGGCAATGCTTGAACCTCAACACTCATCATAATTAGGTCAAAGAGGGAGAGAATGTATATATGCATATATGTGTGTATGTATGTATAGATAGATAGATAGATAGATAGATAGATAGATAGATAGATAGATAGATGGATGGATAAACACACACAAATACCACACTCAATTGGGTACAGATATCTCTCTTTTTTTAATCCTTACATTCTGTCTTAGAATTGATATTAAGTATTGGTTCCAAGGCAGAAAAGCAGGCAATTGGGGTTAAGTGACTTGCCCAGGGTCACACAGCTAGGAAGTGTCTGAGATCAGATTTGAATCCAGGTCCTCCTAACTCTAAGCCTGATTCTTTATCCACCTAATTGCCCTTAGAAATCTACCTTATCTGATAGGGAAATAGGAGGGGAAGGGGATAACAGATTTGGACTGGGCTGGAAACGTAATAAAAGATAGAGTAGGTTAAATGAAGCAGTGATTGGAAGCAAAACAGACTTTCTAAGAGGGACAGAATAAAAACAAGGAAGGATAAAAAGAAGAATATAGGATAGAGGGAAATACACAGTAATCAAAATTAAAATATTAATGGGGTAAACTCACCACAAAACAGAAGCTGGTAGCAGAATGGATTAAAAACCAATATCTAACAATATTCATGACACTTGAAATAGAAAAGATGCAAAGTTAAAATAAAGGCTGGAGTCAAGCAACTTGCCCAGGGTCACACAGCTGGGAAGTGTCTGAGGTCAGATTTGAACCTAGGGCCTCCCATCTCTAGACCTGGCTCTCAATCCACTGAGCTACCCAGATGCCCCTCAGAAGAAATTTTTTTTAAGTTTTTATTTTGTATATTTTCCCATAGTTACATATTTCATGTTCTTTCCCTCTCCCCCAAGCTCCCCTAATCCCCCTTAGCCAATGCACAGTTCCACTGAGTTTT
The DNA here is from genome assembly GCF_016433145.1 of Gracilinanus agilis. Lineage (NCBI taxonomy): Eukaryota > Metazoa > Chordata > Mammalia > Didelphimorphia > Didelphidae > Gracilinanus > Gracilinanus agilis. Next base: position 455,683,485 of record NC_058132.1, read on the forward strand.
ACATGTATCATTGATCAAGACCTAATTCCATATTATTGATAGTTGGACTAGAGTTATCGTTTAGTGTCTACATCCCCAATAATATCCCCAATCAGCCCATGTGTTCAAGCAGTTGTTTTTCTTCTGTGTTTCTCCTCCCACAATTCTTCTTCTGAATGTGACTAGTTTTCTTTCTCATTAGTCCCTCAGCCTTGCTCTGAATCCTTGCATTGCTGCTAGTAGAGAAGTCCGTTATGTTCAATTGTACCACAGTGTATCAGTCTCTGTGTACAATGTTCTCCTGGATCTGCTCCTTTCACTCTTCAGTAGAAATTTTTTAAATGTAGGTGTGTCAATTGTGATCTCAGACAAGTAAAAGCAAAAATAGATCTAATTAAAAGAGATCATCAAGAAAACCACATTTTGCTAAAAGATATCACAGACGGTGAATATAAAAAAAAATTACAGCAAATTTCTCTGATAAAGATGTCATTTTTAAAATACATGGAAACTCAGTCATATTCTTAAAAATAAGAACCATTCCCAAAATGATAAATGGTCAAAGGTAAAAACAGTTTTTAAAAGAAGAAATCAAAGCTTATCTATTGTCATATGAAAAAATGCTCTAAATCACTCACTTAGAGAAATACAAATTCAAATGTCTCTGAGATTCCTCACACCTATCAGAAATGACAAGTGCTTGAGGGATTAGCGGGGAATATTGGTACCCTAATAAACTATTGCTAGAGCTGTGAACTGTTTCAAATATTCTGGAGAACAACTTGCAGCTATGCCCAAAGAATTATAAAACTGTATATTACCTTTGATTCAGCAATGCCAACGAGGTCTATATCCAAAAAGAGAGCAAAGCAAAGGAAAAGGATCTAAATGTACAGAAGTGTATTTAGCAGCTTTTTTTGTGGTAGCAAAGAATTGGAAATGGAAGAGATGCTAGTTCAATTGGGTATATGATATGTAGTGTGAAATGTGCTTTTTTTGATTGTTTTTCATATGGCTATGTAACTGTTGGGTGAATTCATCTTGTGAGCAGGATATACTCAAGTCCAAACAGCCAAATGTATTGTTAATTCAGTAGTTTTGCAAAACACAGATGGCCTCCAGGTGGGTTTGAGGAAGTATGGAAATATCAAAGGAGGGAATATTTAAGATTGTGAGCCCCAAGGCACAGGAAGAGGGGTGGGGTTTGAAGGTCACATTTGGGGAGAAACCATAAAGAACATGTTCAATAACTTCACAAATATTAACTTTCACACCTCTAGGAGTTTATTCTCCATTTTCTGTAGTTAGTTGCTTACAAGAAGACTGTGAGTTAATCAATTCTCCTTAACCAATGAGAAGAAGAATGGATTATGGCTGTGGCAGAAATGTATAAAAAGAAATTGTGAACTTCTCCCTGGTAAAGGAGTTCAGCTGCACCCCATGAGTGCATGCCTCTCTTGTCCTTTCCACTCTTGTGAGAACACAAATAAGCTTTTCTCTGAAATTACTTTCATATTGAGACTTGGTCCCTGAATTTTATAAGTGCACAAAGTAAATACTGTGTAGTAACAGCAATGTTGTAATGATGATCAACTGTGAAAGACTTGATTAGTCTAATCCCAAAGGATTCATGAGGATAAAAGGCTATTGAATCTCCAGAGAAAGAACTGAACTCTAAATGCAAATTGAAGTATAATTTTATCATTTGGGGTTTTTTTGTTATATGGCTAATCTGGAAATATTTTCCATAATTTCAAATGTAAAATTTATATCATTTTGTTTGTCTTCATGGTGGGTAGGGCAAAAATAGAAGGGACAGAGATAATTTGGAACTCAAAATTTAAAAAGAATGTAAAAAAATTTTCAGCAAAAAAGTACTTTTATTCACTTTGATTAGTATTTTTAAAAGTAAACTTTTGATATTGAAATTGACAAACTGTTTGAGATCTAATATGGTATATGGAAGATGATGTAAGATTTTGCTCTAAACCTATTTTTTTAACCAAACTACTTTCCAATTTTCTCAGCAGTTCATTTCAGTTTTATTGAACATTTCACAGTCCAACCATGAGCATGAACATACCTTCACTTATTCAAGTTATTCTTTATTTCTTTGAAGAATTATTTAGTAATTTTAGTTACATAAATCTTGAGGATTTTTAATATTTTATTTGTTTTGTAGTTATTTTGAATGGAACTTTCCCATATATTATTTCCTCATCTTTTATTATTGCTAAATTGAAATTCTGATGATTTTGTGGGGGATTTTTTTTACAATAAATACAATTAAACATAATATTTATTTTAAAAAATTAAGTCCTTTCCAGCTCTGACAATACCTGTTTCTAACAAGACATGTCACATTACTTAAAACTGAATTATTTTAACTGAAAATAGGTGAATTTAAGACATTTCAGTCTAAAACAGGCTTTTGCTTTCAGTTTTGTTGGACAGAGAATCTTTTTTAAAAATGAAAATTTAGGAATTTGAAATGTTTTAAAGTATCTGCTTAAAATCAATCACCATACCATTTGGAACAAAATACTTGTGTTTTAAAATACTACATTATCACTTTTGAATATTGGATATATCCTTACTTACAGTGTATTTTAAAAAAATACACGGAATTTGGACTTGTATTTGAATTTATTCACTGCCACTTATTTCATTTGTGTCACATCATCTCCCTAAGCCTGCTTCCTCATCTGCAAAAAAAAAAAAAAAAGGTTAAACTAGATGAGCCCTAGATCTAAGATATTATCTAAAGCAGAGTGAAAACCCATTCTCCCATTCATCTCAACACCTTATCTTTGAATCAGGTCTACATCTTAACAGAAATACTCCAGAAGATCTATGAGCATTCCTCTGGTTTTTAATATCTTATACTGCCCAATGTAGCATTTCATTTGTTGTTACATTCTCTTAACATGACCAATCTACTTCTTTGGTCACCCATGCCTTCAATAGTCTTTTGCACTACTTTTCAAGGATGTATCATCATTGCTAATTTCTGTAATTTACTTTTGTCCACCATGATTTTTCCTATTGCCATTTAAGTTACTTATAACTTTTATTTTTTTTCCCCAAGAATATGGCATTCTGCGATTGATAACCATAAAGCACCACCAGGAGGATATTGATGCCACTAGGAAGATATTGGTGCTAACAAGATGGGTTTTTATAGCAATGTTTAAGATTATAGAAAGTGTTAACTTAGAAAAACGCGGGACTATTAAATAGTCATAAAACCACTCTTTAATCAAGGGAAAGGGGGATGAGGGCTACTTGGCCTCTTATGCAGAGCTGCGCCTTGTGCAGAGTCTAAAGGAACACTGCTTCGCTCTGCTCCCTGATCCCCCTGGGAGTGACACCGCGCTAGATGACCACTCCTAGGGACAAAGGAAATTGGGGAACTTATATACCTTTTGGGAAGATCCAGGGGCTGGGAGAGATGATTGACATTATACTGACAGGATACAATCAAGCTAGAGAAAGGGATCATAGCTAGAGGCTAGGGTGTAGGGGAAGGGGCTACTTACACAATGGATACTAAAGGATAGTTCCTGCCCAGGTGTGCCTTCCTGGGACAGGGTCTCTGATACAATGGGCAAGACTACCTAGGACAAAAGGGTATTTAGCATTTACCCTGGGGTCCATTATTCAGTCTGCAACTGCTAGCCTGAGATTCCCTTCAGGGTGGATTCCCACGGGAACAGGGAACAAGCACAAGCTTTGGGGGTCTCCAACCTACAAACTATTTCTAAACTTGGGGTTCATCATATCTCACTGAGCTACAAGTTTGGGAACTCTAGATTCCATGTCGACAAAAGCATAATAAAGTTTCTCAAATTATATCCAGTCCAGTATCTTCTTACTACTCAATCCTTAGTCCAACTAATTTTCCATCTGCAGTTCCATATTCATGGACTAAACTCAGTGGCTTGTTGAGCCAAGCTGTCTGTCATAACTTGGCAATAGCATATTTTTTCATCCACATTATTGTCTTTCTTACTGCTGTGCATTTTACAGAGGTGGTTTCGCAGTATATAGGAGCTGCATCTTACAGAGGTGGTTTCGCAGTATATATAAGAATGAATCTGCCACTTAAAATGCTTAGAGAACCTGACCATAAATAAGTAAACTTTTTGATTGGACAGTACATAGGGCATCTCCATCCAGAACACTAGCAAACCTTAGATAAGCATTTGTTTCAGTTTTATACCTACTTTATCAGTATTAAGTGACTGTTGAGCAAGTTATCATATAGTATCATCTCTCATAAGACTTTAACATATGTATGAGACATACCATGTTGGAGAAAAGTTTTCATGGGTACATTTAATTTTACTAAAAATTGTGCTTCCTTATAAACCAACCAATTATAAAAATCAACAAAACAGCCGAATCTTATATTCTCTTTATATGAGGCATGCTCTCATGTTGCAACAAAATGCTGTTCATAAAATTTAAATTAGATATTTAAGTTTCCTTTTTCAAGACTGTACCATTATATATAAATTTGTTATTTCTAAAAGCTTTTTTAATCAACTGCTTTCCACCTTCCTATCTTGGTTCTAATGCAATGTTATATATGTATAAAGATTTAAATTCTATCCAGTCAATAATTCCAAATAGTTGTAAGGATAGAAATTAAGTGTTAATACAACTCAGTTTATTTTTAAAATGCATTTCTGGCTTTCAAGTACAATACTGTTTTTTTTCTTTAGGACCACCTAAATTCCATTCCCCCAGCCTACAATTCCCTTAACAAACCTGATCCCTTGCCTATACATAAATATACACAAAAGTACTGTAAGAGTATCAGGTTAGAGTATTCTAAATATACTGTTATAATTTGAAAACAAATTATGTTGTTACCTTCTTTACATATTTCTTATAGAATTTATGGGAAGTAATACTATGTAGTCAAGCAAGTAATAGATGTTTAAATAATGTTTAGAGATGTCTACAATTATTCTTGGGTGCATTTATGATGCTGAAGTTAAAATGTAATTTAGGATTTTGATGAGAACCAGTTCAATGTTTTTGTTGTTTTAATTTATAATGACAATGTTGACTATAATAATCCTTTCTTAGAGGTGTTTTTGGAGTTGTATTTCTTCCTCCTGTACGATCACAGCCGTTCTTACTGGGCTTGCTAAGTATATGCTATGTTACACCTGGAGTTTTTCTTGGTTATGAATATTCTTAACAGAGTTAGTACATAAAGCAAGATGTTTGGTATACAGTAGCTTTTAAGTTTGCTGATTTGAATGAAACATATTGTTGAATGTTAGCAGCCATCTGTTATCTGCTGTGGGAAATAAATCTTAGCACTTTAAATGGGTTTATTGCTACCTCGAAGCCTCTGGGTTCTTGTTATAGCTATATCATTATTTTTTTTTTTGTTATGTTCTGGGTGAGAGAGGGGAAACATAGGCATTTAAGCAAGACATTTCTTTCTTCCATGCTCTTTGTTACTTTTTAAGTGAAATATGGGATTTCTAAATAAGTCTCACATAATAAGTGTCACTATTATGTAGTTTTTTCTTCTGTCCAAAAAAGGTATGTAAAATTTTGTTAAAATGTTTTCTTCTGTCGATTTTTATTTTAAGAGACTTATCCACTCCTACTATTGTGTTCTTCCCCCCTGAGGAGTGAACAGTTGGTTAAGATGTTGGTATCTGAGTATGGTTTTTCACTTTCTGGAAATCACATAAACTTTTTCCCAGGAGTGGAATGTCCCCTCACAAGGCCTTTTAGTGAGGTATTTGCCCGGAGTCTTGAAAATGTAATTGTTATTCAGTCATTTTTAGTTGTATCTGACTTTTCATGATCCCATTTAGGGTTTTCTTGGCAAAGAAATTATAGTGATTTGTCATTTCCTTTTCCAACTCATTTATTGATGAGGAAAAAGAGCCAAACAGGGTTAATGAACTTGCCCAAGATCACACAGCTAATGCTTCTGGGCAGATTTGGACTCAGGAAGATGAGTCTTCTTGACTTCTAGCCTCATATTCTTTCTACCATGCTATCTCCCTACCAAGAAAATGTAATTAGAAGGGCTTTAAAATGAAGTAGAAAGAGGAAGGAAGATAATCATCTATGCATATCTACCAGACTAGACTGCCTAAGAGTCTAGCTTCATGTAGGAAAAAGTATAGTGGTGGAGACACCAAAAAACAAAGTCCAAGAAAGGAGGTGGGAATAAACCTGTCACTTGAGATGTCTTTTCACAAACCTACAGTTTGGGGACAGCGGTGGGGAGGTGTTGTTAATAGGTGAACTAGCAATCCTAATGCAAGGAGGAAAATTTGATGATACAAGTTTTCCTGTTATTCATGAGGATAAGATCTGTCATGGGAATATGACTCTGGAAGGTACAAAATACTTAAAAAAGGAGGTGTAACATCATTAGGTCCTGGAATACTATTTTTAAATATTAGAGAAGTGATTAGTTTCTTTAAAACATTCCTCATCATTTAATAGCAAATGTTTTCCAAATAGATTGCCGTAAACTTACCTTATGGCAATTTGATTTGACTTCAAATAAAACATCAGACACTTACTTTAAATAACTTGCTAGTTATGTGACCCCAGTTAAGTCATTTAATACATATTTGCCTCAATTCTTCATCTTTAAAAATGGAGACATTCATGAAGTCAGGCACAGCTGAATCACAAGTTTACCAGCACACCAGAAACATAAAAGAAAGATCATGTACAAGTTAGCAATCCTTGTGAGATTTATTTAAATATATTATTTAATAACCAGGTAAGGCTCCAAAAGGTTGGAGACACAGACCAGCCTAATACAGCTGAGCACTTCTTTGAAGTTTGTATTTTACTTGAGATCTATGCCTTGGTTTTCATGCCAAACATTGTTCTATGCAAGTGAAAACATTGCCAAATCAGTTTGTGAGAGAGAGAGAGACATGGTTTCCCAGATTCCCTTTTGTATATAGAAGCAATCTCAACTATGGCATGGCCTGGTAACAACTCACTAATTTTCTCATTTCCAGTGATTCCAGAGCAATGATTGGTGGGCATATAAAATATTATCTGCTATTCTGCTCCCAAATCTGTTATTTGGCATCTTTAAGTATTTTACTTGGTTGGAATGGAAGAGAAGAGAAATGATGTAGGAGACTGGCTAGTCTGGTTCATCCAATTACCAAATTACATGCCAACTACTTTGAAAGCTTAAATAAATTAGATTAATAACTATAAATCATTACAGAACATAAATTGACCAAAAAAAAAAAAAGATGATCTAAACCAGTGATTCCCAAAGTGGGCGCTACTGCCCCCAGGTGGGTGCCACAGGTGCATTTGGGGGCGGTAAATAACTGTAATGGGGAGATGATAGTATGTGACGGGGGCACTAAGTAATATTTTTTCTGGAAAGGGGGCGGTAGGCCAAAAAAGTTTGGGAACCACTGATCTAAGCCAACCAATCTCAGAAAGAGAAATTGAGCAGACCAAAAATGAACTCACCATCCCACCTCCGAAATTCTTGGCTCTAGCAGATTTATAAATGAACTTCATATAATCATGATTCTAGTAATAGTGATAATGATAAAGGCAACTAGTTTTTATGTAGCCCTTTAAGATTTGCAAAGCACATTATATATGACCAGATTCTTACAACAAATAATTCACTAAGTTCCAAATTGCTAAGTAACCTAAATGTAAAAAAATTACAACATTTAAAAATTTGTGGAAAATTGGAACATTGTACTTTTTATAACTATCGATAGAAGTGTCGATATAGAATCTAGAGTCCCCAAACTTGTAGCTTAGTGAGGTATGAGGAACCCCAAGTTTAGAAATAGTTTGTAGGTTGAAGACCCCCAAAGCTTGTGCTTGTTCCCTGTTCCCGTGGGAATCCACCCTGAAGGGAATCTCAGGCTAGCAGTTGCAGACTGAATAATGGACCCCAGGATAAATGCTAAATACCCTTTTGTCCTAGGTAGTCTTCCCCATTGTATCTGAGACCCTTACCCAGGAGGACACACCTGGGAAGGGACCATCCTTTAGTATCCATTGTGTAAGCAGCCCCTTTCCCCTACACCCTAGCCTCTAGCTGTGATCCCTTTCTCTAGCTTGATTGTATCCTGTCAGTATAATGTCAATCATCTCTCCCAGCCCCTGGATCTTCCCAAAGGGTATATAAGTTCCCCAATTTCCTTTGTCCCTAGGAGTGGTCATCTTGCCCGGTGTCACTCCCAGGGGGATCAGGGAGCAGAGCAAAGCAGTGTTCCTTTAGACTCTGCACAAGGCACAGCTCTGCATAAGAGGCCAAGTAGCCCTCATCCCCCTTTCCCTAGATTAAAGAATGGTTTTATGACTATTTAATAGTCCCGCATTTTTCTAAGTTAACAGAAGAAGAATCCATAACCTGACATAAGAGAAAGGAAATTAATTCATTTCATCACTGGTACTCTTTCCAGTAATCTAGACTTTAACTTATCCTATATGACTTTTCCCTATCATCTCATAAGTCTTCCATAAAGGATCACTGAATGGTTAGCGACCTTCTACACTTAAGTAAAGCAATTGGGGTTAAGTTTGGGAAGTGTCTGAGGTAAGATTTGAACCCAGGTCTTCCTAACTCCAGGCTTGGCTCTCTATCCACTGAGCCCCCTAGCTGCCCTTCTTCTTATGCTCTTGATATTGTATATACAATGAAGCACAGTGGGTGACTCATGATTACCCTTTCACTTTTATTGTATGACTAGTTCATCTTTTTTCCCAAAAAATTGCACATTTCTCTAATGACATCTTTTATGTTAATTCTCCTATATAGTTCTTTTCTAACCTATAATACATATATATGTATATGTATATATTCTAACCTATTATATATATCCTAGGTCTATTCAGATTTCCCAGTTACCTCAACTTTAATTCTTTGGATACTGTGATATTCTATAAGCCGCTGCCATGGGGCAACACTGGAAGAATATTATAGTTCAAAAGATGGCTTTTGCTTCCGAAAGCAGCTTAGAATCATTAAAAGAACTATCCCACTTTCCCATAGCATTCCAGCTGGTTCTCCTCCCAATCTGGGTCCAGATTATTGAGTATCTATAGTGCCTTTCCAGACATGCCCTTCCAACTGTCCTTATATAATAGACATTATTCATTTGCTTAGTTTTCTCCAACTTTCTGGTAAGGACCAACTTGTTTGAGTAAATATGTATCTAATTAAGGATGCTCTATAAGGATTGATACAATAAATATATCCCTTATCCACAAATACATCTAAAAAAGCATATAAGAATCCTGCTTTTATTTTTAGTCTCTCAAGATTCAGCTCAAATGTCACTTCATGTAGATGGATTTATATCCTGTAGACAAATCACTTGGTGATGAATTCTTTGAGACTCTTTATCCAATTGCTAATGCCTCCTTGAAGAAAATCACTTTGAACTTATTCTCATGTATTTTATATTTATTTCAAAGTGTAAATGTCATCTCCTACAATAAAAGGCAAGCTCTTTGAGAGCAGGGCTTATATTATAGGACTTTATATATAATACGTATTTAATAAATCATGCTTGCGGATTGAGTTGGCACCAGATATTCTCCATGATGGCAATAACATTACCTTTGTTGATAACATCTCTCTTTGTTTTCTGTCTCTTCTGATGTTGTCAAATAATGTTATTTCTGTTGTTGCATGAATAAGAATATGAACTGGGATTGTGATTTCATTGATACACAAAAATCTTGAATGAGAAAATTTCCTCTAGTAACACAAATCAGTACCTTTTAGTCTGAAAGAATTTCCTGGAAACACTGAGAGACTAGGTGACTTGCCAATAGATGTATGTGACAGAGGCATGATATGAACCCAGGCCTTCCTGGCTCTGCCTCTAGTTCTCTATTTCTTACACTATATTGCTTCATAATATATTTTTCAAGGAATTTTTTATGATCTAGCTATTGAATATACTTTGTTGGAGGAGAGCCTATAAGGAAGTATTTTGTTCAATCAAATTAAATGCTTTCTTATAATCAGCAAAGGAGAACAATAGGATTTTGTATTCTGTATACTTTTCAGCCAGTCATGTGGCTGTAAAGATATGGATTACTATAGAGGATCATTTGTTAATGTCTAAATATTTCCTGCTCATACTTTCATCAAGGGTGCCCTTAATGCATATGTAAATTATTTATGAATTTTTCTTGAGAGTAAGGAATAAGTACATAGGCTGGTAGCTATTTCTATTGTCACTCTTTTTTTTTTATGAGAGAGTAATAAATGTTTTTTCCAAGTGTTAATTTTTCCAATGAACACTTCAGTGCCCTCAAAATGGTATCACCTCCACATGGCATCTCCTCTGTGTATACTTGGTTAGAGTAAATATCTATCTTTGATTCCTTCTGTATCCTTCATTTCCATTTCCTTATGCACACTAGAGACTATTGTGCTGTGTCCAAATGTGGTAACTGACAAAATGGGTTTATTTTTTCAAAAACAAACTTTACCTATCTTCTCTATTCCTCATCATTAACTGTTGGTGATTTTTTACTTTTAAATACCCCCAAGTGACTTTCCTTGGCTCTTTTTAGGGCTCCTTGCTGATTTATAAAGTGATCGTACAAATAATAATTGTGTTTCATAATAGATTTGTAAAATGTTTTGTGAATATTATCTGATTTTGTCCACACAGCAACTCTGGGAGACAGGTACTATTATTACTCTCATTTTTATATGTAACTCAAGTCCCAAAGCCCATTAGTATGGAATTCTTCCTCCATTGATGGAGTTCAATGTCTCAAGCTGGGTGAAGGACAGAATGGATTTGAAGAGAAGCTAGAAGAGACTCCCTTGAGTCTCTTCGGAATGTTCTGGATTCCAATTTCAAGAGAAAAGATGGACAGTGCCAATTTCACTTCAGATGGCTGAAGAGAGAATAAGACTCCGGGAAGAAGCCAAAATAAGAGGGGCTGGCATGTCCTTCTTCCCAGCTTGCTACACTAGAGATCTCTCTGTTAGCTAAGTTGTCGTGTTCCTTCACTTAATTTTGTCTGATATATATTCTCCTAGGTATACTTTCTCTGATTTCTGTTTTGCTATCACACTGGATAACTGAGTTGCTTTGCTTCTTATAATGTGTGTTCATTATGGAAATTGTTGTTACAAAGGAAGTCAAGTCTTGGATAGAAAGCTTGAGTCTTTCATCCCCATTAAGAAACAGCAATATAGAGCTCAGCTTAAACCTGAAAAACATTAGAGTGGCCAAGTTTCTGGAACCAACTTCCAGACAGGTAATAAAGTCCCCCTTGGAGAAGAGCACCTCCCTTCAAGACACTCGTGAAACCCCATGCCACATGTAGAGGAACTACATATGGATGAGGAAACTCAAGTGTCTGAGACAAGTTTTGAATTAAGGTCTCCCTGACTCTAAGCCCAGTCTCCATCCAATGAATCACATAGGTTTCTAATAACCCATTATCCTCTTTCATAAGAATTTACAATGGACTTATGATATTCTAAACTGGCATTGTCTTTGACTACCGTATCTTTCCATTTGGCAGGGAGATCTAGACTGAGACCTTTTCTTTGACTCCTTTGGTATATTTATCATAGTTTACATCAATTAAACTTATTTAGGAAATGCTTTTTCATTGTTAGTAACTGTTCTTATATATTTTTCATTTATCAGCATCAACAGTTTATTTAAGTATGGCCTATTGGAGTTGCCTCACTTTCAAATTATATTTTCTTCTCATTTTTCTTCTGTTTTTCTACAATAGTATTATATTGATTTTGTTCTTTCCTCAAACAAGTTGATGTTTGATTGTACACAGAGAGCTGAGTCATAATTGATTCCTCTATCTGTAACTGGTTGTTTCTTGTCTGTTGAAATTTCTTATTTTTTTGTGATGTTAGAATTAACTATATACTGTTCCCCACAAACCTCTCTTCTCCCTCTCCCCAAATAAAGTATTTCTCTATGGATTTTAGGCTTCTCTATATTCTATAAGACTTTAGTCTCACTTGACCATAAATTCCAATGTATTTTTCTCTACATTTAAATTTCCTATTCCCACCTTTGAATTCAAGTCATTGAGTACAAAAGTCTATGTTGATTTAATTTGGAGAGTGTCTTGCTGAGTTCTTTGTAGGATTTCTCTACCTCCTTGCCCTCTGCCACAGATGTTGATACACAAGCTGCAATTATTTTCATGGTGTTCTTTTTGTAAATGCTCATTGTGTGAACTGCAATATGAGATGAACAGATGTCCCCGGAAATGATTTTTTCTATTGCCTTTGGATGCATGATAAAAACCACATCAATTAATTCTGCCTTTTGCCTCTAAAAAGAGAACCTGTGATCCATATTTTCCATTTAGCTCTTTTTTTCTTTTTATGGTTTTGTTCATAGTAAGAATGTCAAAATTTATACGATTCTTTTTCCAAGATTAGGCCATCTATTCAGTGGTCACATTGGAACTCATAAAGAGAACCAAAAAATAAGTTAATGTTTATAGATGGTCAAAAAATGAATAGGGGCAGCTGGGTAGCTCAGTGGATTGAGAGCCAGGCCTAGAGATGGGAGGTCCTAGGTTCAAATCTGGCCTCAGACATGCCCCAGCTGTGTGACCCTGGGCAAGTCACTTGACCCCTATTGCCTACCCTTAACACTCTTCTGCCTTGGAACCAATACACATAATCAATTCCAAGACGGAAGGTAAGGGTTAAAAAAAAAATGAATGCTATCTAGCACCTTTTGTTCCTTTTTCCACTGTTGGTATGAGAAGTTGAAGAGGAAATGCAGAGGACTGAAGGCCAATTTGCCTTTTTCTTTGATTCATGAATTTCCATGGTCTAAGAATTCATAACTATGTGATAAACAACTCCCCAAAAAAGAAATGTCCAAGGAAAGAGTAACTAAGTTAAAAGGAGCTCCTCAGAAAAGAAGGAAAAGAGCAACAAACTAATCTTCAGTCAGAAATGACCTAAAGCAACAAATTAGTAATCAGAGAAGGGTTCAGGAGCAGCACATTAAATCTTCAGCTAGAACTAGACCAGAGGCACCATTAAGATTCTAAACTCCCAAAAGATGGATTGTGAGGTCTTAGGATGTATTTCTGGTTTTTTTTCTATTCTCTTTGCATTGTTTACATGTGAAAAGATGAAATTTTTATGTATGTATATGTATTTTTAAGCTTCCAATATATTTTATATACAAGTATTCTAAGTGTCCATATTCCCATTTTGTAGAGGTTAAGTGGCTTGGCCTTGGATACAAAGCTATTTTGTTCAGATGGGATTCAATCTCAAGTCCAGCACCCTAACCATGTTGCCTTTCACCTAATAAAGTTGCCAAATGCCCAAGAGAATAGGTTGGGCTACTGGGCATAGATATTTTCCCAAGATTCTAGGTGTAGTTTTTGAGCCAGGAAGCTAAAATAAGACAAATCATTAGGACTGATTTTTTTTAATTTAATTTTTTTTTAGAAAAATTTTTTCCATGGTTATATGATTCATGTTCTTACTCTCTCCCCTCCCCCAACCCCAACCTCTCTCCATAGCCAACATATATTTCCACTGATTTCTTCACATGCCATCAATCAAGATCTATTTCCATATTATTGATAGTTGTACTAAGGTGGTAGTTTAGAGTCTACATCCCCAATCATGTCCACATCAACCCATGTGTTCAAGCAGTTGTTTTTCTTCTGTAGTTCTTCCTCTGAATATGGGTAGTGTTCTTTTCCATAAATCCCTCAGAATTGTCCTGGGTCGTTGTGTTGCTGCTAGTACAGAAGTCCATTACATTCGATTTTACCACAGTGTATCAGTCTCTGTGTACAATGTTCTTCTGGCTCTGCTCCTTTCACTCTGCATCAGTTCCTGGAGGTCTTTCCAGTTCACATGGAACTCCTCCAGTTTATTATTCCTTTGAGCACAATAGTATTCCATCACCTGCATATACCACAATTTGTTCAGCCATTCCCCAATTGATGGGCGTACCCATGTTTTCCAGTTTTTTGCCACCACAAAAAGTGTGGCTATAAATATTTTTGTACATGTCTTTTTCCCTATGATCTCTTTGGGGTACAAACCCAGCAATGCTATGGCTGGATCAAAGGGCTGGCAGTCTTTTAGAGCCCTTTGAGCATAGTTCCAAATTGCCAGCCAGAATTGGTTGAATCAATTCACAACTCCACCAGCAATGCATTAATGTTCCAATTTTGCCACATCCCCTCCAGCATTCATTACTCTCCCCTGCTATCATTTTAGCCAATCTGCTGTATTACTACCTGTGATTTCTTTCTTCTTGTTTCACATTTACAGTAATAATATCAAGGTGGATAAGATTCAGTTTCTCTAATACTATGGCTATTTGTTGGTTATCAAACAAAGACCAACAGGTAAACCTGAGTTTAGAAATGGTCTTCAAATTGTGTGATTCTTAGCACTTTCTTCCCCTCTTTCCTACTTCTCTGCCACCACTCCTGCAGAAGCCAAAGGAGGCCACACAAGACTAAAAAAAATCTGGGGATTTTAATGGAACATAATCCAATATAAGTCAATTCTCTAATAAGGCCATAATAACCATAGTAACAACAGCAAAAAATGCAATCTTAAGTTACACTAAGAGAGGCACAGCATCCAAAATTATAGGGCTCAGAGTTTCTTACCTTCGTCAGGTAACATATGTAGTAATGGGTTTATCTCTGAGTGCATTCAAAGAAGGATGTTGATGAGCTGGAAATCATCCAGAATAGGTCATCTGGATGGCCAATTTAAAACAACCTTTATGAGGACCAAACAAAGGAATTGGAGGTATTTGCCCTGGAGAAACTTTCTGGGGACATGTTAGCTATCTTCGAGTATTGGAAAGAAAGTCATATTGGAAAAGAGATTAGACTTGATTCTGTTTGTTGAGGGGTTGGAATCAAAGATTTAGGTCTAAGATTCAGGGAAACAGCTTTAGATTCAGCCTAAAGAAAAATTTCCTAGCCATTATAATACTCCAAAGGTGGAAATACTTGCCTTGAGAGAGCATGGAAGATGGTTTGTCAGGTATGGCATAGAGAAGATTCTTGTTTGAGGAAGGATTAGACCCTATATCTTCTATGGCCCCTTCCAAATCTGAGATTCTCTGATAACTAATAAAATGGGGTAGGACCAAAATTCTTAACTCTACTTTAGGATTTTTCAGTGTCTTGTAATTAGTTCAACAAAGATGATACTAACTCTCATTGATAGAGCCTGCTCATCCTTTACAAATTTCTTTTAAAACTTATTCATTCAGTAGCATTTATTGATCACCTAATAAACCACCAAAGAGACAAATTCAAAGAATGAATACCCGAGACACTGAGTCTAGCAGGAGAGAGGAGGCATGCACACCAATAACTAGATTAACTGTAACTAATGAGAGACAAAAGTTAGTTACACTTTGTTCTGTTTTTTCTCTAGTACTTTTTCAAAAGTATTACCAGAGGATCATGGTGAAGAGAGCCATGCCTTTTTTGCATGGCATTCATTATTTCTGTTTTCACATGACTGCAATACTTAAAGAAGCTGCCAAATCAGATTAAAATCTATTGAGAATTTAGAATGTGGGTCTTAAGTTCAAACGACTGAACAACAGACAAGGGCATAGCTGCCTCCTTGTTTAGTTCTGCCAGGACCATTTACATGAGGTGAGTGAGGCCTTGGCTACTCTCTACTGGAACCAGAATTGAGTCTTTCCTTTTCTTTCCTACTAATGATACAATAAATAGTCTCTAATGATGCAGACCCAGACCTTCATGTCAAACAAATGAGTCAGATGACTGCGAAATATCATGTAAAAGCCTGGTCAGTGAGAGCTAAGAAGAGAAGTACCTTGAAATCATTTCCTTAATATAAAAAAAAAAATCCCAGGTTTACTCTCAAAAGGAACTAGACTTCAAGCACACAGGCCTGACCCACAACTGTCCTCTGAGCTAGAAGGCAGAGGACCATAGGGAATCCAGCCTGTAATAAAGAAGACAGGCATAGATACACCCCTGTTTGTAAATAAACTATGTAATTAGGGAGTTAGGGCAGTTTAAATAAGACTATTAGTTCAGGAATAAAATAGATAACTGACATAAATGAAATGTAAACAGTAATTTTAATGTCCAGAGTGTGTGTGGGGGGTGGGGGGAAGACTATTCATAGCTAAAAGGGAGATGGATAAAGGCAGGAATTGTTTTTGTCTTTTTTTCCTTGCATCCCCTGTACTTAGCTACAATGGTTAGCACGTATTGGGCACAAGTTTTTATTGGCACAAATGTTTACTGACTCACTGACTAGATAAGGGCTTTCTGGAAAGGCAATGAGAGTCAATCCACTCTGCAGGGCCTAGAAAAGCTACATGAGACATTTGTCACAAAC
Source organism: Gracilinanus agilis (assembly GCF_016433145.1). Lineage (NCBI taxonomy): Eukaryota > Metazoa > Chordata > Mammalia > Didelphimorphia > Didelphidae > Gracilinanus > Gracilinanus agilis. The sequence continues at coordinate 455,699,857 of NC_058132.1, forward strand.
ATTAAATCGATACCAAAACAAGTCATCTAAAGGAAAAAAATATATAGGGAGGAAAAAAAGAGGATTTTACATCATTGAAAGACCTAATCACATTACAGGCATTTTTGGAAAAAAGTACACTTTTCCTACTCTAAACCAATGGTTGTGGCAGATTGGGGGTGGGGGCAGGGAGTTTTAAAGAGAGATTTATGAGACAAGAAAGTCAATTCAAGTTCAGGTCATGAATATAAATGAGGTAAAGAATAAAAAGCATTTTCTTAGGGAAAACCATGAGGGAAAGCCATAGATGTAAAGTTCTGCTGTCCCCTATACATATGTTAAGGATTTACTGAGTGCAGAACATAGTGCTAGGTTTGGGGGAGATAGAAGATAATAGATACCCCTACTTGTCTTTTTTTATGAACTATATGGGATATTGTTACTCTGAAGGATTTATATTTCACTGGAGAAGGTTTGCCTTCCACAGATGTTGTTACTCTGATGGATTTATGATTTCATTGGTGAAGGTCTGACTTTCACAGATGCCCTCTACAAGCTATCAGATCACAACACATACTACATTTTTTTTAAGGGAGAAAGAAAGGGGAAAAATGGTACATAGTACATTGACTAGAATAAAAAGTTAGGTATCTGGGTTTGAATCTGGTCTCAGATACCAGATACATGAGCACAAATAATATCTACTTTTCAAAGCATCAACTCCCTTATGTGTACATAGCCTACATATATATATTCTCGAGGAAGTCTTTATCCCTACTCTTACCTGCATTGATGAACTGGGTCCTCCATAGCAAGTTCTAGGGATATCCTTGAGGGGTGTTAGGTTAATTCTTCTAATGCTGTCCCCTTTAGCTGTCATTCTGAAGTGTTCTTCCCAGTATCAAGCACCATTATAGTCAATATTTCCTCTCTAACACTGACTGATTCCATCGATTATTATCCCAGTATCATTTAACCAGTTAACATAAATTATTTCTACAAAGGGATATTTACTTAGACAAAATGGCAAGAATGGAATACAAAAGTACAAATAAAAAAATAATCCCCTCCAGAACAAGGGGAAGACCCTCCCCTGCTCTACCTTGGGCCCTGGGAAAAGTGGACCCTTGCTGGCCTCCCTGGTTTCAACTCAGAGAATAAGCTTCCCCTTCCAGGCTAAACTCATCATGTCTAAACTCACCACCATGCTGCTAAACTAAGCATTGATTGACACTACCCTTAGCTTCCTCTCCCCACAGATTGTAGGGTAGAATACCAAATCTCTCCCCATTACAGGACTCTCATAAAACTTCCCTTTGCATTTGCTGCTTTACCAGCTTTCAACTAAGCTGGAACACGACTCCCCACCTCCCTAACATACATTGCTGTGAGAGTTTTTTGTGAGTGTTGTCTCCCCTTTTAGATTGTAAACACTTCAAGCCTAGCGACTTTGTTCCTTAATTATATTCAAAATGCTTTGCACGGTGCCTGTCACATAGTAGGTGCTTAATAAATTTTTATTGCATTAGATTATAAAGTGACCTCCCATTTAAAGTGATTGCTACAAAGCAGTTACCTCACCAAGTTCACTTTCAAATGTGTCACAGTCATCTATGAGAAAGAATACTATCCACATCCAGAGAAAGAACTGTGGGAGCAGAAACGCAGAAGAAAAACAACTGCTTGATCACATGGGTCGATGGGAATATGATTGGGGATGTAGACTCTAAGCGATCACCCTAGTACAAATATCAATAATATGGAAATAGGTCTTGATCAATGACACATGTAAAACCCAATGGAATTGCTTGTTGGCTGTGGGGGGGGAGGGGAAGGAGGAGGGAAATAATATGAATCATGTAACCATGGAAAATTTTTCTTAATTAATCAATAAAAATTTTTTTAAAAAATCAAATGTGTCCACAGCCAATGAAGGAATTGATCCCTTTCTGCAGCGGGACATGGCATCTCAGACTCAATCTGCTGCTGGACTAGGTCAAGACCATCACTCCTCAGGTCCTTGCTGGTACTTCAGTTTGGTTCAGCTGCCAGAAAACTGGTAGAGATTCTAGTTCTTGGGTCTATGTCAGCTCTTTTAATCTTTCAAAACTCACAAAGTCACACTGTGGACTCTTCTGCCTCTAATTCTCTTTCCCCAAGTGCAAGAAAAACTTGAATGCAAAGAAATAGAGGCGCCATGTTCCCATCCAAAGGTTGAGTCAGGTAGGGAGAAAAGAAGATGGAAGGAGACAGCTGTTGGCACCACCATTACCTCTTTCCCCCTCTCCTCTCTTTGTTTTCCTCTTTCCTTTCTTTTCTCTCCTCCTTTCTCCTCCCTGTCTCCCTCCACATGCCACCCCCAACTGGGAGTCTTATAGCCAAGCAGTCCTTGCCTTGATCACTACCAGGAGAGCAGAGAAGGGTGTTCAGGAAACATGAGTACCTCTGGTGGGAGGGCTTTCTGGGTCCTTTTTCAGAGCTGCTTTCCTTGTTTCCTAGCTCTCACTTGTGGCTCCTAGAAGTTGTAGCATGTACATCAGTCACGTCCTAGGAAACTGTCTCAGCAAGTAGGCTAAACCAGGTTGAGAATAATCAACAAGCCTCAACCTGAAAGGCGAGTTAGGGAGATGTCTACTCTAAGCGTATGAAGACTTCCTATGGCAGAAGGGGCAGATGAGAACAATTTGTTCCAATAGCCATGAAAGCACTGGAAGCAAGCACTATGGAGTACTTAAGAGCTTGGTGAGACATTCATGAAACTCTACTGCCTGAGCCACCACCAGTCATTTTAACATTTGTTTTGCCACTGTATTTTGATGACTCCAGAAGAGAAAGTAAGGCTGATGACTTTGTACTACTCTGCCTCACTTAAATTCAACTTGTGCTCAAGTCAAAAAACATCAACTCTGAGGCCATTTTAGTCTTCTTTGAGTATGAAGGATGACAAGCATGACAACCAACCAACTCACCAGGAAAACTCAAGTCCTCATGGAAGCTCAGATCCAGCTAGGTGACCAACATACAAGATCTCTTCTTTCATTATGCAATAAACATACAAGAAAACAGTTATGTAATATTTGGCTATGTTCCTAAGTAAATTAGCAGAGCCCTTCCATTACGCAAGCATCATGCATGCCTAGAACCAGCCTCACCAAGCCTCCCTCAGTTTTTTTGCAGCAGATGGTACTCAGTGTGCATCCTCCAAGGCTGGGCTTTCATTCATCAGGCTTGTTAGTACCTACCTCACAGAGTTATTGTTGGAATGTACTTTACAAACCTCAAAGCACTATATAAATGCAAGTTATTTACTTTCCTTTGCTAACTTTTTAAAAATAAAGAATCTTATTTTAATAGAGTTGTGAACAATGCATTATATCTACTCCTTATTTGTATTTCCTGGTGTCAGATGTACTATGATGAAGTCTTTTGGTTTTCAAGGTTAGACACATGACTGGGCTTCTAAAATTTAAATTTAAAATTTAAAATAAATTCTAAAATGTAATTGGTTTGCAAATTAACAGGGAACTGGAGATGATGGATCCAGTGAGGGACTGCTTCAATATTAAGGGATGGGGGGTGGAAATAAATTAAAAATATAATCAAGGGCAGTTAGGTGGCTCAGTGGATTAAGAGCCAGGTCTAGAGATGGGAGGACCTGAGTTCAAATCTGATCTTAGATACTTCCCAACTATGTGACCCTGGGGAAGTCATTTAACCCCCATTGCCTATCCCTTATCACTCTTCTGCCTTGGAACCAATACAGTATTGGTTCTAAGACAAGGTAAGGGTTTTCTTTTTAAAATACCATCAATGCATTACTTTTTTTCTAACCTTTTTTTCTGATGTTTTTTAAATTAATTAGAAACAGATACATGTATACTACTGGCCTGATTAATGCATTTTGATCCAAAAAATAAGAAGATATTTGATGATTCCATTGTATCCTGTAGCCCTCACTTTCAAACTCTGGGTTTAGCTAGACTGGGTTCAATCTTAGGGATAGTCTCCAAATCACGTCTCCAACTTTTTAATTTTTAGCCTCCAAGTTTCCTTTGGAAGTCTCAAAATATAATATCTATTACATTTCTACTTATGAGAGTGAAAAAATTCTCAATTACTGTGAAAATACTCAAGTCAACAGTATCTTGGTATAGGACAACCTTTTATTTCACTCCACAGAAAATACAAAACAGAGAGGACTCATAGTAGTCTATAAAAATTGATACAACTCTTCCCCCCTCTCCTGTGCAACCCAATTTTCTTCCCTCCTCTCTGGGATATATTCAGCACTCCAAAACCACAGTACCACCATATAACTTGAACCCACTTTAAAAGATTAAGCCAACACCTATTTATTAAGCACTTATAATGCACCACACATTGCATTAAGTACTACATATACAAATAAAGACCAAAAAATGGTCTCTGACTTAAAGCTTATATTCTAGAGGAGGATACAGCATTTTATTTTACTTTTATTGTCACGCAAAACACACTTCCGTATTGGTCATTGTTGTAAGAGCAAAGTCATATATAACCAAAACCCCAAAATAAAACCATAAATACCCTGATGTAAAAGATGACTCCAATAGTTCTTTCCCTGGAGGTGGATAGCAATTTCAGGATTGTCCCAGATCATTGCACTGATGAAAGTAGCCAAGTCTTCACAGATAATCGTTGTCCAATATTGCTATTATTGTTTACAGTGTTCTCTTGGTTCTGCTTACTTCACTCTGCATCTGTTCCTGCAGAACTTGCCAGCTTTTTCTGAAATCATCTTGCTTATCATTTCTTATAGCATAATAGTATTCCATCACCAACATGTACCACAATTTGTTCAGTCATCCCCCAGCTGATGGACATCCCCTCATTTTCCAATTCTTTGCCACCACAAAAAGAGCTGCAATAAATATTTTTGTACATGTAAGTCCTTTCCCCTTTGGGATACATGTTATGATGATAATAACAGATAATTTGGAGAAGCAGATAAATGTGTCAGGGCCAAATAAAGCTTCAAGTCAAGAGTCACAGATTGACAGGCTTCAGTGAGGAAAGGAGGGGGCTAAACACTCCTGGATCTCAAACCCCTCCCCCTCTAACAGTTGCTGCTTCAGTTGGGTATGGAGACAGGATAAGATTCTGGTAAGTTTCTGTTATGGCTGAAACCCCAATGATGTTCCTTTTCTTTAATTTATATTCCTCACAGGTCTGATAGATGAGTAAACAGAAGCTAGCTATATAACTGTTGAGGACAGAGATGATCTTAAAAACTGGCAGCAGACAGGATTCAAACTAGATGTCCAGACTGAGTTGTGAGTATTCCCCAAATAATTTCCAGGCACAGATATTGAAAGGTAAAGGTTATATTAGGAAATAACAAGGAAAACTAGAGAGGTTAATGAGGGTTTTAAGATAATGAAAGGTGACCCTGAGCTGTTAGGTTGAAGCTGCCCTTCCCCCCCACCAAAGGAGGGGATGAGGGCACTTAACTAAAACTGGCTCTCTTGCTATTAATGAAGATCTTTACTCTCTAATCACTAAATATTTGTTGTATTGAAGTTGATAAAGATTAACCCAATTAAACAGGCTAGACCTTATATAGTAACCACACTGGTTATGCCACAATGGCCACTCAAATGATTCCTCAAGTGTGGAGTAGTAAGCAGGGTGTCTGCTCACTTCAACCTCCACAAAGTAACTGCATCAACCCTTCTCAACTGCCCCCTCACCCAAAGTTCTCCAGGGGGGTCCCCTGGAATTCTGGGTGAGGCTCTCTCTGTATTTTTGCAGGGATTCCATGCTTTCCATCTCCACATAACATACAGCATTTAAAAAAACTAGTTCTAGATATATACAAGATAGATGGAAAGCACTGAGAAAGGAGAATGTACTGGTAGCTTGGGGTACATACGGGTAGCCCTTATAGTCAACTAATACTTTTATTTATACATAAAATATAATTAACTCAAATACTACATTTTTTACCTAATCCTCTTTCCCTTGACTTCCTCCTTCATAAAATCTCCCATACTCTTCTGCTCACCAGAAAAAAAACAAGACAACATAATATATAATATATTCCTAGATGTAGTATATATTTTATGTTTGCATATATGCATACACATGTATAGTAAGTATATAGCTGATGCCTAAATTTTGGGATAAGTTATGGAGTAAACGTTTTTAAACAATGGAGTACAATGTTTCTTTTCTTTAAAAATGTAAAAAAAAATCACAGTTAACATAAAATTTAATACTCCAATACATTGGACTTCACTGTCACATTATCACCAAGATCCATGCTATGGCATCACTCACTTTCTGGCTCCTGCTTTAGTAATTTGGATGGAGTCCAAGATGGGCCAGCCTTTCTAGTGCTAAATTTCACATAATAGAAGACTGCTGGAATTAAATTCTAGTGTGCTTAGCACTAGGTCATTTTGCTAACCAAATATTCTCTAAGGATTATAGTATACAAATGGAGGAGGTAATTGCCTATGTGGTTTGTGACCTTATAGGTCACTACCAGGCCTCATGAGTCATCAGATGGCCTTTCTATAAGTCTGTGACTTTCTTCTATTTGCCCTTAAATTCACAGAATCAGAACCATTCCTCTGTGTGTAATAAAGTCATCCTCTCCAGAAGGCTTATTAAATTGCATGTGTTACCTATGAAAAGTGGGGAGCCTGACATTTCTATTAGAATAGCTAGTTGTCCCCATTGAGCATGGAGTGGCATACTACTTGTCATGTATTCCCCAAAGACTATGTTACCCTTTGTCCTTCCATCCCTCACTCCCCCTCATCCTCTCATTACACATACATAACCAGAGAGAAATTTCTTTCCTAAAGAGAACTGTGAAATCCATTTAACATAGGGGAAGGAAAGGAACATGCATTTATTTGTCACCAACTATATCCAAGCATTATACAAATAATTCTCTATCCATAAGTCAGGGTGTTTTTCAGATTTATCTACTCTATCAACCAATTTTCAATGCTCCTTTTCCAGCTAAGGTGAATGGACGTAGGTCACTTTTTTTTATCTCTATACATAATCTCTTTCACCCAGGTCTAAACAGAGATTAACTTCCATCTATTCTATATTTATCTTATACCTACCTAGTTATTAACAGGTTGTTTGACCTATTCAAATGTGAGCTCTTTGGGGAGTAGAGGCTGATTTTGCTCTTTTTTTGTGTGTGTATCCCCAGGGCTTTAGCATAGAGCCTTTATATATATTATATTAAACACTTACTGAATGCTTCTGATTGACTGACTGACATAGCAGGGCAAAATTTCTATGACTGACTCATTTCCACATATGATAAGTTGCTCTCATACCACAGCCCCTCCTCAATCTCACCCTCTGACACTTTCTCAGTTTTTTTAGTTTCTCTCAAAATGGTGCCAACATTCTTACCAATAGAGGAAATCTCCATCCATTATCTGCAATCCTTGCCAGGTTGGGAACTGCATCTCTGACCAACATCAGCCTTAGGCGCCAACCTGATGCTCTTAAATAGGACAGAGTGGTGGGCAGCTGCACCCACAAAACCTCGAGGGCACCACTGCCTCTCTGCTCCCTTTGGCTCCAACAGCCTGAGATTTTGACAGAGGTACCAGCACTAAAGGTGTGACATATACATAAAGTCAGAATTAGGCATTCGTGTGCCCTAGGCAAAGTTTGAAAATTGATTCCCCTGTCTACCAGAGCCTTTGAGGCTTACCTATATTACATGTAAATTAGCTTATCACAAAATATATACCTACATGAAACAGAGAATTAAATTTGGGGGCATTAAAATCTGCACATTTCTAAAAAAAAAGGTAATATTATAAAATGTCTCTCGTATTTCCTTTGCATGTTTCAGCCTACGTGGCTGTGTAGCACCACTTGGTATTCAGTCTAGGTAAGAGAGTTGTTTTAAGTGTTGGACAGCTGGAAGTAGCAGGAAGGTGCTATGCCAGGAAGGTTGGGCACAAGGTTACAAGAAAGACCTGATGACATAGAGATGGTGGGCACTAGAGTTTCTAGCTGGCAGAAAAGAACTTTCTCCCTGTCCTTTCCTCCCATCTGTTCTTGATTGGCAGCACAACATGTTAAAAGAAGTCTTAGATTTAGAGATTTAAGATCTAGCTTCAAAAGTACAACAAAGTAATTCTCTAAGTCTTTGGGGAGGAAAAATCCTTCACCTTTTTCAGACTTCTTTATAAAAAGAGGGCCATGCATCATAGGCAATCTCTGAAAATCAGGGTCCCAGGGAGTCCGTTAATAAACATTTATTAAGTGCCCAAAATGTATGAGGAATAAAAATTACAAATATAGAAGATGACAGTCCCTGCCCTCAAAGAGTTTACAATCTAAAGGGGGAAGACAACACAGACACAAGGAAGTTAAAAGGGGGAAGGAAAGAAAGGGGAGAAGGTTCCCATCGAGAGGCATGGTGGAAAGTCAAAGGAATACAGTCTGGTGGGAAATTAAGAGAAGGTTTCTTGGCTTCCTCTCCTTGAATAGAGCTTTTGGAATTCATTGCTCTTTCCAATGAGAGGGTTAAAGTGCACTGACGAAGTATTATCATCAAACGTGATTCAATCTTACAGAATGTCAAATTACCTGGAAGCATGGTAGAGAAGTCAAAGGAGTGCAATGAGGTGGGGCCCATCAATCTGACTGCCAACGTCCCATGAACTAAGGTATATATAAGACAATAGGGAAAAGAATTGGGTGTTTGAGGATTCCAGTGTGGCTGGCTAAGCCCTTTTAAAAAACTCTTAAGGGGGCAGCTGGGTAGCTTAGTGGATTGAGAGCCAGGCCTAGAGATGGGAGGTCCTAGGTTCAAACCCAGCCTCAGACACTTCCTAGTTGTGTGATATAAATATTAAAAATGATAAAGGCTGGTATAAATATAAAAATTAGTATTTTAATTAAAGCCATGCTGATAGATAATTAGACCATGCGCTTGTAAGCATTCAAAACTGCCACCCTCACCATTACTGTCTCCTGTTTCCTGTCTCGAGTCTGCTGGCCAAGAGAGCGCTCCCTCCTAACCCAGGAGATTATAAACTCTTCCCTGCGTCAAGACGTAGGGCTCCCCACGCCCAAAAACCCGGAAACGGAAACCAGTTGGACCACGTTGGATCACGGGAAATGTAGTTTGATACATTTTCCAAATTTCACTTTTACAGTGACCCTGGGCAAGTCACTTGACCCCCATTGCCTACCCTTACCACTCTTCTGCCTTGGAGCCATTATACAGCATTGGCTCCAAGACAGAAGGTAAGGGTTTAAAAAAAATTAAATAAATAAATAAACTCTTAGCTTCTGTCTTAGAATTGACACCGAGTATTGGTTGGTTCCAAGGCAGAAGAGCAGTAAGGGCTAGGCAATGGGAGTTAAGTGACTTGCCCAGGGTCACACATCTAGGAAGTGTCTGAGGCCAGATATGAACTCAGAACCTCCTACCAGGTCTGGATCTCTATCTACTGAACCACCTAACTTCCCCTAAACCTTTTTTTAATAATCAGTCACTTCCAGGTATCTCATTCATACAAGAGCCCTCCTTTGTAACAAAGACAATCAATCGACCAACCCATTCGCCCCATCGTATACCATATGCAATACTCTATATCATTCTCTTTCCTATTAAAGAAGGGACATGCATTTTCTCCTCCATTTCTATTGCCAATATTTGTCAAATGATTGTTGGGTTTCTTTTTAGTGTTGTTTTCAATTATATCATTGTAATCATTGTCTATGTTGTTTTCCTAAATTTGCTTCCAACATTTACATCAGATGATTTTCCATGTGTCGATGGATTTCTCATGATTATTGTCTATAAGGATGTAATAATGTATTATTATATAATTATATAATTATTTATATATTTATAATAATTTATATAATATATAATAATTATATAATAATAATAATGTACCAAAATTTATTCAGCTATTTCCCAACCAATAAGCCCCCATTTTACTTTTATTTTTGAGGCAGGCACAGCATTATCTAGTAGAAAGATGGTCTTAAACCAAAAGGACTTATGTTCAGTCCTACTTCTGACACAGTCTGGTTCTGTGACCCTGGAACAGTCACAACATCTTTAGTCTATTAAGTTGCAGAGAAGGCGGAGTCTTCCACTGGTAGACCTTACCTATGTATTCAGTGAAATCACAAGATTCAATCCCTTTTCTCTATTTTTGAGATACGGTATTGTCCAATTTTTAAGTGTTTTCTTTTCCAAGACTTCTGTCTGGCTTTCCAGACTAGTACTTAGCCAGGAGCACATACAACAAGCAAATATAATTCAACCAACACATTATCCATGGCTGGGAGAAGGAAGAGGGTTCTTTCCCTTATAAAAAAATCTCTGATTCTGGACTCAAGTGAGCCCAGGTTCAATCTTATTGGGAGCCTTACCCCAAAAAGATGAGGCTTTTTCTCATAATCTGGCTCACTGCCTCCATCCAGGCATTCCAAGGAAAATCTCTTTAAAAAAAACAGACAGGTAAGTGTGGTCTCCCCAGGGTGGGGAAGCTAGGTCCAAATGAACCAATGTTACATCCTTGCTGAATGTTGTTTGTCTTTTCAGAATATCCTTTCCCTGCTATGATACATAAACCTCCTTTTGTTAACTTTCATATATCCTATCGTATCTTATTTTGTTCCAGTCCCAAACCTGACCTATGTAACAATTAAAAAGTCAGTAACCAATGTTTGATAGAAGGGAGATAGAGAAAGTCTATGTGGTGAGTCTCTCTTCCAGCTCTCCCCTGGGGCCAAATATACACTGGAAGATTTTAAGGGGGTGTCACCCTGAAACTGGGTGATCTGGATGGTCATGCTGCCCCCACAGGAGTCGGGGGCAAGGCTTCCCTATAAAAGGAGGTATGTGGTATCCCAATCCAATCCTGGATAAGGACGGGGTTCACACACACCTCCCCCTAATTAGTTAAATTCACAGCAGGTAGTCATGCTTCAAGATGGAGGCAGCCAGACCAAGCTGTGGTTCTCCTCTCCCTTGTTGTCTCTCAGGCACTCTGAAAAGCTATCTGACTATTGAATGGCTTTTTATTATTCGTAAATCAGGGATTGGGGAAAGGAGTGAAGGGCAGAGGGATATTGGGGTGCCTTCTTTGTTATTCCTATGGGGTCTATCACTTAGGTGGGAACCCTATTGATTCCCACTCCTAAGCTTCTCCCCTCGCCCCTTCTCCTTCTGTTTCTAGTTCTATTTTTCTGTTTCTATTCTTTTCTATAATTGTAACTTTTGACTAAAAGGGGTTTCTCAGAAAGGTTGGGTAATTGGTGAAGGAGACTAAGAGATTGCTCCCAAAATGGAGTCCAAAAACTTAGCTTTCTCTATGGGTGAAGTCTTGATGGGTGAGATGCAAAGGAATGGCTTTGATCAGGGAATCAGGGTTTTGATTTCCGAAAGAAAGATCCACAGGAAGCCCTCAGGACTGGATCCGAGCTGGGATGTCCTCTTCCTCTCTCTTCCCAGTCCTCTGCTGGAAGCTCTTCTTCTCTCCCTCTTCCTCGGAGAAATTCCCAGAATCCTCTCTGGTCTCAACTGTCAGCAACTGTCAGCAGCTGCCTTCTCTGGCTCCTTTGGTCCCATCCCCCTTGCACAAATCGCATCCTTATACCTACTAACCAGCCTAGGAGCCAAGTCTGGCTTACTATGATGAGTGTCTTGTTTCATTTCAATTCCAGGGTTAAAATGAAGTGCTACAAGAGATCTAAGGAAGGAGCTTGGTCAGGTGAAAATACAAGAGAAAAACCTCAAGATCCAAAACCTTCCAGAGTTGTTCTGCTGTGACAAAATGATATTTTATTTGGCTCTCTTCCTCTTCCTTCTTCCAAAACACAATGCTCTGCAATTGCTGTATAGAAGGAGAGCCAAAACACCAGCCAAGTCATTGTTGTCTTCTTTGAAAATGTTGCCTAAAAGGTATCTTTAGGGCCATTGGCAACAGCTGCTTCCTTTTGACCCATAGCTCTATTTTGTCCTGCCTCACTGGTTAGGGCAACACCAAGTTTCCTTTCAACTCTAATAATCTAGGATTATAGCTCTGATTCCTATTTATCTTGTGCCCTCTTCTGATTATGCCCTTTGAGAAAGTAAAACAAAGGAACTTGGTACCTTTGAAATAATGTTGACTTCAAGTATTTTAGGTAAACACAAAGCAATCACATTCAAATGGACTGTCTAGTTCCTTTGCTGTAAGTTGTCCATTTTTCAGAGTTTTTTTTTTAAAGAACAACCAACCAATAAGATAACTACTGTATTTGCAAAATTTAATTCAATTAAACAGTTACATACTGAATTCCTGAGTATATTCAGTTCCATGGTTAAAAATAGTAAGGGATACAAAAGAAATACATGACTCAGTCATTGTTGGCTGTAATATTTGTAGGCTGCTTTTAATTTTTGTCTTTGATTTCTCAATGCTTAATGCAATGCCTTACCTATAGTAATGATTAAACCCTTGCTGAGTTGAATTGTGCTCCTTTCCAGGCTTGGATCATAGATCAAGGAGGGATCTCAGAGGCCATCTGGTCCAACCCATTCATTTCATATATGAAAGGCTAAGAACTTTGATTTGTCCAAGGTCACATAGGAAGTAAAACATGTAATTTGAACCAGGTCCTCTGGCTCCAAGCCAGTGCTCTTTCCAACTGCTTATTTATTTATATGCCCATTCATTGTTTCATATCCAAGAATTCATCTTGGATCTTAAATCTGAGATCTGAGGCAAGGTAAGGTGAATGGGTCTTAGATGAGGAATAAAGGACATGTCTTGGCTAAAGTAAAGATCTGGGATGGGGATAAGGATTTTGAACTGTGAATGGAAATAGAGTTGTGATATTAAGTTAAGCCTAGTATAGAGGGAGGGTTGAGATAGCATGTCAATCTGAGGGTCATGGTAGATACTAATTAGCCTGCTCAGAGACTGTCACTGAGGTAACCACAGAATATTCTGCAGTCATTAAATGCTATTTCTGTTACCTGAAAAAAAAAACGAACTAACAAATAAGACAGGTTGGAGAAATATATTACAAATCTATAAAGTGTGTGTCTGAAGCCCTCGTGATAAATTTCTTCCTGAGACAATCCTTTCATTCTTTGAGTATCAAAAGGTTTACCAAATTGACCTTCTCTAGATCCACCACCAGACACTGTGTCAAGTGAAAATGCGCTAAGTAAGCTGTCACTTTATGTAGTGTTTTTGTAACACTTGTATCAGAAGCTTAATCCTGATATAAAGAGCAAGGGAATGCTTTGTAGATCTCTCAGGGTTCTGGTTCATTGCCCCCTCCTTGATGAAACCCTGAAACTTGAGTGTTTGGCTCTCCTGAACGGCTCGCAACTCCTATTATAAACCTTTGGGCTTAAAAGGTTTCAAAATATACAACAGTTTTATTAATACAGGAAAGGGATCATTTTTAAGACATAAGAGAATCAAGTACACCTCCATCTACATCCTATCCCTTCATGGTGGGCCATACTTTCCCAAGGATATAATCACTCCCTCTGATTTATAATACTGTCCTGGCTAGGGTCCCACAATCTCAGAGTTCCCAGACAGTTCTCAAATATATTGAGCAAGTTGCTGATTTGAATCAGTATAGAGTTCCCTACCCAAAGAAATCAAAGGTAAAGACAAAAAAAAATTATAGACTGCTTTCCAGTGAGTGATATTTTCTTCCTACAACAACCCCAGGGATTCAGTCATGGCTCCCATAAAACTCAGGATGCCAGCTCTTTAAGGCTTTACTTCACACAATGCTGCCAAGGGTCCCAGAACTGATTCAGGGTCTACTTCTCTTAGCTTTTTCTTTGGAACTTTTAAGCCCTCATTCTGATGCCTGCAGCCTTTATTGTTGCTCCCAGCTGCCTGGCCAGTATCCATAATCTTTCCTGTAGCCTCCATTGTTGCTAGTCCTTATCTATCTTGTGGTCTTAAAACCCAGAAGCCTCTCTTTTTTCCTATTTCACATAAACCTTAGGTTTATAGTATTAAAGTGTTAAACAACTTTACTTGATACAGAAAATAGAAAGTTGGTCTGCAGTTAAGTTTTAGACAGTATTGGTTTCTGAGTTCTTTGAGGTTCTCTTAAATGTAGTTTCTAAAAAAATTAATTTTTAATTTAAAATTTAGTAACAGTAATACACCTGGATTTTTAATTTTAAAAAAAGATATTCTAAAGTTCAAGAAAAAAATAAAAGATCCTGATAAACTCAAAAGGATTAGTTACCTCCATCAAAGGTGTGTTGTTACTATTTGGGCCATAAATCAGACAAGGCTTTAGAAGAAATCAGATTTAGAAATGTATATGTTTGGGGGGAGGATGGAAGAGGGTCCCTACATACGTATGAAGGGGAGAGAGAGTGAAGGTAAAGGAGAGAGGATGAGAGAAAAAACAGAGAGACAGAGGCATATACTCTATCTGACACAGAGGTGGGAGCATAAATAAAGCCTTGAGCCTTTTACTATTAAATCTCACACTTGTCTCAAATAATGAAGCTCCTGTTTCTTTAGTGATCTAAATGTCCCCAAGTAGATTTAGAGACTGACTTATTTTGAGTTGACAGGTCCCAGTAGCAAAGTAGCAAGTCTCCAAAGGATAGGGAGAATCAGATCAATTAAATGCTGGTTTCTAAGAGAATATTGACTTCAAGAAGAAATGGGTTTTTATTTCAGCAAGAAAGAAAATAATTCATATTAAAAGACCTTGAGTTGAAGCTATTTTCAATCACTGAAAATTTAATAAAATCTTTTCTTGGTGTGAGCAATTACATATTTCTGTAATCCCCCACACCCTGCCCCATTCCTATGGAGTCTAGAATCCTTTGAAGAAAGATGCTTATCTTTAGTTACCAGGGTTAGTGTGGGGGATATACTTATGTACCTTCTACTTTACTATTTTTACAAGGTTCTTAAAAACTTGGAGTATTTGCACTTCTAAAACAAAATTTCCATTTAAGCCATAACCACAATAAAGCATTTTAAGTCACGATGCATGCTTTACCTCTGTTTCTATGTTCATAATAAGAATAATTCTTTGATCACTAAAAGAACTTTGAGTGTAATATTGGACTTTTTAACTACGGGCAGCTTATCATCTGTCTAGCTTGTGTATATTTTCCTTTCCTATTTTTCTTTCAACCTTCTGCTGACACATTTGTTGCTCATTTTACTATTCTTTATGCTATCTGGTGCCTGGGTTGTGAAGGGAAAGAAAAGGGGTGGGAGGACTCAAATCAATCCTTTTTTCCATTTATTAATTACTCTCGTCTAAAGAATTTTGATGAATGAGCAGCTCTATATTACAGCCTCAAAGTTTGGAAAATTGTGCATAAGTTAAATTAAAGGTTTGGCAAATAAAAAAGACCTATGGAAAAGTTTAGGAAACAAAGAAAAAATCCTGCCCACTGATGTGAAATGTGGGTGCCTCTTTTTTCAAAGCAAAAAAACCTTAAGCTTAATTTCTGACATAAAGGAATAAATTCTGTGGTTGTTGTTTTTTTAATATAACAAATAAGCTCTTTCCCCCTTTCCCAGTTCTAACTCATGGACTCTTTATAAAGTTATCCTAGATTCTATGGAACAGAGGTTATAAAACCATGGCTTATAAGCCCCTATTAATTTGTTACTTTTATACAATGAAGTAGTGTGTTGAACTTAGATTAGGGAAGATCTTGAGTTCAGAGCCTACCTCTAATATGTATTACCTGTGTAATACAACAAGTCTACTAAACTATCTGCTTCCATTTCTTCATCTGTAAAATGGGTATAATAATGGCACCTACCTCTGTGTTGTAAGGATCAAATGAAAAAAATAGATATAAAATCATTTCTAAATCTTAAAAATGTTACATAAACAATAATTATTATTGCAATTATGATGTTACCAGTCAACTAGAGAATAATTAGTTCTATGCAAAAATTATTCAATCAAAGAACATAGCAAAAACAAACAAACAAAAAGAAAAGAAGTGATCATATGAAGCACACATGGCATATGCTTTCCCCTAGGTTACTTTATCACTGGTATAGACATGCAAAGAACTTTCATTGTTCAGTAGTTTTCAGTCATGTCTGACTCTTCATCATCCCATTTGGTGCTTTCTTGGCAAAGATCCCAGAGTAGTTTGCCATTTCCTTCTCCGATTTATTTTACAGATGAGGAACTGGGGCAAACAGGGTTAAGTGACTTGCCCAGGGTCACATAGACACTAGGAAGTGGATTTGAACTCAGGTCAGAGAATACAACGAATATTTCTGAACAATGAAAATACCTAGTCTAATACCCATATATAGGGACATGTGTGGCCAGGGTTCATGCATATCACTGGTAATTCACATCATTGATATTGCGGAGGTGATGTACTCTGGCGATGCCATCATGTTTTTCATTACTAGGAGCCTTAGTTACCAAAGTGCTTTTAATTTAATGTCATTTGCAATGATTAGAAAGCCTCTCCAGACAAAGGAAGGCTGCCAACAGAACTCCACCGCCACTTCATCCCCACCCCACCCTCCCAGACTAATACACTTTTCTTTCTCTTTTATTCTAAATTTTACCTTCCTAGAATCAATACTGAATGTTGGTTCCAAGGCAGAAGAGTGGTAAGGGCTAGGCAATTGGGGTCAAGGGACTAGCCCAGGGTCACACAGCTGGGAAGTGTCTGAAGCCACATTTGAACACCTAGTATTACCCATCACCAGCCCCGACTCTCTATCTACTGAGCCATCTAGCTGTAATTCTTTTCTCTTCACCACTTTTTTTCTGTCTGCTGACTCAAAGTCCTTTAGTTCCAAGCCAATTCTCTGGTTTAGTAATAGACAATTCCTTTTAATTCCTATTAAATACCTGATTGTGAATTTTCATTTAGTCTTCTGAGGATAATAGAGCTTGAAGAACCGCAGAGATCATCTATCTAAACCAGTTATGGGCAAACTGCGGTCCCCTGAAATGTTCTATCCACTGGACATTATTCCTAATCTGACGAATACAATGAGTAGGATACAATACAATGAAACTTCGAAAGAGTTGCCTTAGAAACAGACTGACAGATCAGATTTCCTTTCCTTTGGTCCCTTTTAAAAAGTTTGCCCATCACTGGTCTAAACTATTCTCCTATTCTACAAATATCCTAAGACAATGAGATCAAATAACTTGCCTCAAAATAGAGAGATAGTAACTGGCAGGGCCAGGATTTCAACCCAATTTCTCTGACTTTCACTGTACTACATTGCCATCTCCCCAGCTGAATGGCAAAAACAAGGTAAGAACAAAAGAACTACACAAAACTCTGTTCCATTTCATATTCGTGTCTTTATAAAACACATCATGTCACTGACTTTTGTGCTGAACTGCATCCAGTAAAAATCTTGCTTTTCTCAAATATAAAAAAGCTTACATATACAGAGGTAGGAGGTTATTTCTTTATTGGGAATTTTTAAGTATTTTTAATGTTCAGTGTAACATAGTTTCTATTGCTAAAAGAATCTATTTAAAACTTTAGAATCTGCTCAATATAAAGGTCTGGAAGTTTTTCAGTTGTTCAGAATAATATTTTAAACACTTTCATTTATAGTCTGCTCTTCATTATTCATGTTACTCATAGGAAACATTTCATCACCTACTTCTACTCTCTTACCTGTCTTCTAAATTCTTTATAACCTTGATTCTTACCTCATCATTCAATTAAAACTGCTCTTTCCAGTTACCAATGAACTCTTACATTTGCCAAATTTAATGACTTTTATATACTCATTCTTCAAAAATCTGCAATATTTTTAGTGATCACTGCCTTGGTCCCCTCAAAACTGCTACATTGAACTTTGACCAACTGCTCTTATTATCCTTATTTTCACTGGTGTCCCTTTTAAAAAAAAAAAAGTTGCTTTTTTTACAGAAGAAAACATAGCATAAAACCTGTTAGAACACTGAGTAAGTCCAGCCTGGCAAATACAGTGGGTGAGCATGAAATTGTCCATAACATCCATGAAATAGTCCAAATCTTATGGCCATAAACTCCCACAGAAGTGCATATTATTACACAAAATAATATAATCCGTGGATTGAAAACTAACCAAAATTTTGCCTGTTTTCAATCATTCATATGCACACTCATACACTTTATCATTTTTTAAAAAGCTCAGAAGTTACAGTTGTATGAACCATTGATGTCCCTTCTAATACCTCATGAAGTACATCAGGGATAGTGACATTAAGGGTCCAAATGTGGTAGCTTCTCCAAATTGGATAAAACAGTTTACTATAAAAATATTTGCAAATCTCTCTGCTTGTCCCAAAGGCCGAATATTTGCTCGGTCTGAAGTGGCTTCTAGGATCTTTCTCATTGCAGTCACTTTTTTTAATATTGGTTATACTTCTCCTTTTCAAGTTTTTGTATATGTTATATTTATGTAAACATATATAACACATACAAAAACTTCATTCATATACAGACATATATATTATCAGCAAGATAGATCCCCTTTCAATAATTCTGTACCCCTTCTCCCAGGATTTCATGGCCTACCATTTGGAAACTTTTGTTCTAGACCAGAGATGTCAAACTCCCCACCAGCAACTGGTTCACTAAACTCCTGAATGTTTTAGAACCAGATTAAAGAAACAAATAAAAATAATATAATGTTAATTTGTGGTTTTGAAAGTCAATATGCTATCTGCTGGGATCCATTTCTGTGTTTGACACCACTGTGGTAGACTAATTATTCATGGTAGGAGGAAGAGGTAATAAGAGATTTGGGATTGGTGATTATAAGAAAATATGGCTATATTTATCATATTAAATTTATATTACCTCAAAAACTTAAGTATTTCAATTCAAGGAGAAGATAAAAAAAGATTATATTAGAAATCCCTTAGCCTGAGATAAAAAATATTTTCATTAAATTAGTGTATTGTTCATTTAACTTAGATCAAGAACAAAAATTTAAGAACATTAAATAAATATTTTTAATCTTTCAGAGGTCATCAAGGATAATGATTTTCATATTGTCCTTCATATTAATTTTTGGTAGTAATAGATATCTCCAGGGGATTGTTGGGGGCAGGGAAAGTGTTTATGGTATGTTTAATCAGTGTTTACTCCATTACATTTAGATTCTTTACTTAAATAATACCAAAACTTAGATTCCAGAGGCATAAAATCAATGTAGATATTTTCATCTACTGCTAAAATTTAATTAATTAAAAAAAAAACATTGATTTATGCTTCCTCTGTAACCACACTGGTCTTTCTCCAGAAAAGTTCTGGTGCCAATGAGTTATCTTTTCTCTGCTTACAAAGCAATAAAAATTTGCCCCAGGGATGGGAGGAAAACAGATTACAATGGAAAAAAGCTCCTTAAAATGTAAATTTTTTTTCCAATTACATGTAAAAACTACTTTTTTACACACAAAACAATTTTGAGCTCCAAATTCTTCCTCCTCTCTCTTCTCCCCTCATTGAGAAGGCAAGCAAATTAATATAGGTTATATGTGTGAAGTCATGCAAAACATATTTTCATATTGAGTCATGTTGTAAAAGAAAACACAGACCTCTTTTGCCCACAAAAAACCTCCAAAACAATAAAAATTGTATGCTTTGATCTACATTTAGACTCCATCAGTTTTTTCTCTGGAAGTGGATAGCATTTTTCACAAATCCTTTAGAACTGTCTTACATCTTTGTATTTCTGAGAATAAGTCATTCACAGCTGATTATTATACAATATTGCTGTTTTTATGGGACAGTCTTTTCCTGGTTCTGCTCACTTCACTTTGCATCAATTCATCCAAGTCTTTCCAGGAATAGGAAAACTCTTTCATACCTCCTTTATAACTGCTAAGACATGTTCTCTAGACCTTTCACTCACAAGATGTTTATCTTCTTCTGACATACGACAACTTATTTATACTTTTTTGAAATATGGTGACAAGAAATAAATATGCTCCTTTTGACTAAGAGCTTTCAGACTACTTATCTGCCCTGATAACGTTCATTGCATCTGTTGCCTAGCTACCACCCATCTCCTATCCCATACTTTTGGAAATTAAGTCTTGAAACTAAAGAATTAAATCAAAATAAAAGTTTAGTACAGTTTTCCACCATTGTTCTTTGTCTTCATCTGACATATATGGCAGCAATCTCTTCCCTTCTTTGAATTTTCTTCGTGTTCCTAATATAACATTAATAAAATGAAAATTTAAAAAAACCTACTCTTCCCTTGTCTTCAGTATTTGTTGCCAACCTCAGATCCTTCTAAGTTTCAGTGTTTCTGACATTTATAGAATTAGGGTTTTTTTAGGGGTTGGGAGAGTTGGTTGTTGTTTTTTGTTACTATTATATTACCCAGTTACTTTGCCATTGCTTTCCAATTGTCATCTGAAAAATTGAGTTGGGTGTCAAACTCCCTTTGCATGCACATTAGTCTCTTTAGGTAGCTCCCTTTTATCATACTGATTCTGATCTTAAGCTTTCAAAATTTTGCATTTGAGAACTTAATATTGGAACTTGAACTAACTCTCCCAGCAAAAGTGGATTCTATTTACACTTTTTCTAAACTTTTAAAAACTTGTTTTCCAACCCATAGCTCATGTCAGACTATGCCCATCTTTCTTATCCTCTAACAAGAATTTTATAATCAAATGGTTGAAGTTCCTATCATTTCTACTTCAACTCCCAAGTACTCCTTGTGAGTCAGAATCAGACTCAAAATAGGACTTCCATTTATTTCTTCTTCCATTTTAGAAGGTTGAAATGATCATTGAGGCAATTGACAGATTTAATAGCTGCTCTGCTGCTTTTGGCAGAGAGAAATTTTTAGCAGGTTTGCTTAGTTAAAGTAACCCCATCACAACAATATTATGATTCAAGGCAGGCTTATGATCTTCTTCCCGAACTCTTCATATAATTCCTTCTTCCATTCAGGTGGAACATGCATGTGCATAAAAATATTATTGTTTCTGCCTTTGTTATCCACATGTTCTTTACTCTGTACCTCATCTTCCCTAGTTTCTATATTTTTTTTTAGCTTTTGGAGGACAGGCATTATTTTATTTTTGTTTTCATACTCCTAGAGCAATGATGGGCAACCTTTTGAGCTTGGTATGTCAAAATTCGCCAAAAAGACAAGCATAACTCAGGTAGTGTGTCACTTCGAGAAAAAACACATAATTTTGTGATATTTATAGTTTAAATAACAAAAATGTATAATTGTAATATATAACTATTTAATAAACCAAAATAGGTAAATTAATACAGGTAGAATTGTCATCCATAGTACACAGAGTGCCTACACTACACTACAGCAAATGTTTCATCCCCAGCATGTGACCCCATACTTTTCTGTATGCGGCTGCATGTCATTGAAAATGGCTACACATGTCAGTGCTGACACATGTGTGTAATGAATAAGTGAGAAAATAGGGGCCTTGAGCTCGGTAACAGGCTAGCAGGAGGATAGAGCTGGTTGTCAGGATGGAGTGAGCAACTCAGTTAGGCTTGTAACTTGTTTATGGAAGTATAAAGATCCAAACCCTGGGAACTGAGTGCCCAGTGAAACCTCACTGCTTGCCACCAGGCTCCTTTAAGATGTCAGACAGCTGGTTCCTCCCTGCTGAGGAAACAGCCTCCTATTGGTTAATGGCAGACTGGCAGGAAGTGGAAGTAGAGCTTCTTGCCCCTCAGCAATGGATCTTGTTCCAGCCCTAACTGCTTAGAATCCCTGCCTGTTGCCTGTCCTCTTAGCCTTTGATAGGAGGGAAATAACTACAGGATTCATTGGATAAGGCTATGGGGTTTATTGGTAACTGGGGAAGGAACAAGGCAATGGTAAGAGGGTTAGGAAATGCTAAAATCTGTTGTAGAGGTTTATCTGGCTAAAGCTGGTAGAAGATCCTTGGAAGGTCTAGGCTCACTGAGGGCAGCCAGCCCTCAGCCAGAGTGAAGTGGTCTCTGGTTAGGAAATTGAATTGATCTAATAACTAATTTTGTAGATGATGATAAATAATAATATTGAGGAGCTCTTGAAGATTTGGTCCTAAAATCCTAGCTACCAACATTCTCACTCTCAAACCCCCCTCTTCCAATCCTACCACCCTTTTCCCCACCTCCCCAGCCCAGGGGAAGGGGTAGATCAGGATGAAGTCAGGTCAGGGAAGAACCCAGCTCTGGGCTTCCAGGACTTTTTATACTCTCAGCTCAACTGCCAGTTGGTATCTGCCAAGTGGCTCATGCCCTCTTCAACATTCCATCCAGGGCAACTGATAGGTTTGCCCTAAGCCAACATGGCAATGCTAAAATCCTATATTACACGTGTCATAGGTTTGCCATCACCATCCTAGAGTAGTTCCTGGCACATAGTAGTCCCTAAATAATTATTGATTGGTCTTCTAAAAATACAAGGCTATTCTTTTTAACTTTCTGAGCTTTTTAAATAAGGTATACATTTACACTGATGAATCCCATCTCATTGTCATGAGATGAAATTTGCTTCTTTACACGACCATTTCTAATTTACCATTCTCTATTTATACTTGTTGCATTTGTACATAGAAACCTGAAACTGGGTTTTGCTTCAGACTTTTTTTCTACTATACATTGGATATAAAACAGGAAAAAACAAAACTCCTGTTCTGAAGGAGGTTACACTACACTGAAATGACTCAAAATATATCCAGATGTTCTTTCCTCCAAAAAGTCTTTCCTAATGGTCTGCAACTGAGCTCACTGCTTCCTAGATTCTTGCTCTATACTATATTACATTTGTCCATAACCCCACCAAATAGTGCAAGGTCTTTGGGTAAATCATTTCTTTGGTTTGGTTATCCCAAGTTCCAACTACAGTGCCTCACTCGTGTATAATAGGTGCATAATAAATATCTGTGGTTGAAATTTATCTTTATTTTTTATTTATTCATAGTCTGCAAAAGATGGACTATTTTTGCTCCTTAATAAAAGATTTCTTAAAAATGAAATAATCTAAAAGATGTTTTATTTCTAAAAGACCCTAAAAAGCTACTGTTGTTAAAAACTGTATTATCATATCAATAGTCTCTAATGAATCCAGGTGCCAGAGTTCTAAGGATTCATTGGTATGAATTTTTTTTTAATCCAACTCATCAGTAAATAGATCCTGAATAATTTACCCTTATTCTTGAAATTTGTTACACTATTAGGGAGACTTGATTGCAAAACATAACCATGTCAAAGCCAACTCTTTTTTTAGCAATTAAAGAATGACCCTAGTATCACCTATTAGGCACAATGACTAGAACATAATTTAAAGATAGTGTTCATTTTCATTTTTAAGTGCTTATCTGTCATCGCACATTTACTTTTTCAAAAATACCAGCGTCACTGTTTTGTTCAAGAGTATCACAATTATTTAAATTTGTATTCTGCTTTTTACTTTGCTAAATTCTTTCATTTAAAATATCCACCTATGTTAAAAAGAGCAATTTTTTGCTCCCAATTTACAGATGATGACATTAAGGCTCAGACACTTGACAAAGTTGCACAGTTAAGAATTCTGAACTACATCAAGTTGTCTCTCTAGATTTCATAATTGCCATTATGTTATACATCTCTTATTCCATTGACAAAAGTTTATAAGAGGCTAGACAAATTGTCATGTGATTGGACCAGTTCTTTAACTGGAAGGTTATCCCGAGGTTTTTCCACACATAGTTCAAAAACAGATTTGCTTACCATAATCTCACCAAAGATGGATTCCCATTGGATAGTTTTATTTAATAATTTCTTTCTATCTTTTAAACCCTTACCTTCTGCCTCAGTATTGTATCCTATCCAAGGCAGAAGAGTGGTAAGGGTTAGGCAACTGGCGTTAAATGACTTGCCCAAGGTTACCCAACTAGGAAGTATTTGAGATTACTTGTTTCCAGGCCTGGTTCTCTAGCCACTGGCTGCCCCTTTATAATTTCTTTTTAAATTAACTTTTTAATCTTTTGCTTTTACATAACCTTTATTTCCCAATACATCCTGCTCCCATCAAGAGTCATCTCTTAAAAAAGAATAAAAATAGATGAGAAAAAAATTTCACCAAAACTATTCAATACATCAAATATATTCAATAGCATATACAACATTTCAAATCTCTGTTCTTCAAGGCTAAGTATGGCCATTATAATTATATATCATTCATATTTGTTTTTGTTTTTACTTTTCCCATATATATTGTTATGGTTATTTTACATATTTTCCCCTTGATGATTCATTTTGTATCAAATCATATGTCATAAGTATATACTACACATTAAAATAGAGTATTCCATTAGGGAATTTATTTAAGATGAACATTTACTGGATATTTAATCATTTTAAATAAAGTTTTATTCATCAAATTAAGGAAACATTTAATTTTTAAAATTCAACAACTAAACTTTACTTCATAATGAAAATTTGAAATATCAAATTTTGAGACATACCTAAGACATGCCCAAGACATATGCCTTCCAATATTCTTCAGTCATAATTTGTTACAGTAAAGTTTAATAATTTCTAAATTATATACAGTATAATTCTGAAGAATGTTCTAAGATTAGGTTCCAAACACATCTCCTGACTTGTTGTCACCCAATTATTGTGTTTTTTTGCCAAGAGCATATGAATAATTATGTTAAATCCAAAAAGAATAGGTACTCCATGAAATTCTTATTGTGAAGTAACAATAATTAAAATTTTGCATAGGGTTCTTTAAATGTAAAAATCCAATTTAAAATGTAAAGAATTCCACTAAAAATCCTACTAGAAATCACTTTATCCCCCTGCTATTAATTCAAACTAGTTGGTGTTCCTAAATATCTAAAGTTGATGATTTGAAAATATGTCAAATGTCTTGACAAATAAAGACAATGTTTAGAGAGAAGAAACATGTAAACTATAAAAGCCCACAATTTAAGAATCTTTGGATCTAAAAACCAAGCAGTTAATTACAAACAAACTAGTGCTTACTGCCTTCACAGTGACTGCACAATTAGCACTTAATATTGTGACTGGGGAATGAACTATCTAAAATCTATTGAAAAGACCATCTGCTTCTATAAATTGTGTTCCCTTATTCTTGCCAGGAGAGGGTATATTTTTTAAAAGGCACTACCCTTTTAATTGCTAGGTATTTGCAATCATGTTTTGCTATTAGGTTTTAATAAGCCATTGTTAGAGTGAAATAAATATGTAGCTAACGTTATATAATGGTTATTTGGGGTTATTTCCACCTACAAATCTCATTTTCTTTCACATTGAAAACTCATTGTCATTTAATATATCTCCATGAAAAGCGTTTATTCTTAAGGCAACACATCAACATGTCAGGAGTATAACGAATGGTTCTTATATTTGAAGGTAGATAACTCAGAAACATTATGTGGTATCTTTTGCCAAGATAAAAGAATCTATCCAGAGTATTGGGGATAAAAAAGCAAATACAGATAAACATTCCAGCCCACTGGTTAACAGAATGTCCTAGGAAAAGAAAGGGTCAGGAATAAAGGGATGGATCCTACCACCAAATTCGGCCCCAATCATAATAAATACAGAAAGGAAGGCTCCTCAACTATAACACAAAGATTCGTAGACTACCAGAATCGGATTTGGGAATTCATTTGATCTTTGATTCTCTGAGAAAAAGAAAACTGAGGCCAAAGAGGTTGAGAATTGCACATAACTGGCACGGCCCTGGTCAGTAAGTACCTAGCTTCTGTTACTTTCCCTGCATTTCAACTGCAATATGAATATCCTGGAATGGGTAATCTCCCCCCACCCTACAACCGTGATTAACAGTTGTTTCTATTAAGAATCATAAAGCAAAGCCTAGCATAAAATAGATATCCAGCATAAATTTGTAATTTGAGGATGTTCTTGCTTTCCATTTAATGAGTAAAAAGCAGACCAATTTGAGCTTCCAAACGATAGCTGTAGGTTTTTAAAGTGCAAATAATCGCTTCCAATCCTCGTTTCCCCTCCCCCCTCTTCCCATTGCATCTTTCTCATTCTCCGGGCAGGCAATCCCCACATCATGTATCTTTCCCATCTTCACACCCCCCCCCCCCCCGCCCCTTTCACTTCCAATCCTCCAACGCACTTTTCGGATGGTCGCAGTAGAGCTCCTGAGTCCCACCCTACCCTGCTTCTAACGAGACAAGTAACTACGCTGTGAAAAATCCCTGGTCAGCAGCTTGGTAGAGTACCACTTGAACCAGGACAAGTTTCTAAGTGCTTGGTTCTATTGCAGAACGCCTTATTATCATGTCAACTTCCTCTCCTCCCTCTTTTTTGCCTCTCCCTCCCAGGATCTAGCTTGCTTAGGTCTATCCTGATTAAAAGAAACGTATGAGAATGGGGCTCTACTGCACCTGCACCATCGCCCCCTTCTAGTCTCAATACTAGGGGTGGGTGGGAATCTCTAACTCTCTAAAAACCGTTAATGGACTCTTTCTCCCCACCCCCCAACAC